>NC_080704.1:47773310-48091256 GCF_030445035.2 Dasypus novemcinctus
AGACCATACTCTAGGTCATAAAAGAAGTCTCAATAAATTTAAGAGGATTCAATTCATATAAAGTATATTCATTTAAAGTAAAGTGTATGGAATTAAATTAAGTTAGAAATCAAAAACAGAAAGATCTCTGGAAAATCCCAAAATATTTTTTTCCAAAATATTTTGAAACTAAATAACATACTTCTAAATAACCCATGGCTCTAAGAAGAAATCAAATGGGAAATGAGAAAGTAATTTTATGAATGAAAATTAAAACACAACACATCTAAATGTAGCTAAAGCAGTGAGTAGGGAGAAAGTTATAGCACTAAATCCCCATATTAGAAAAGAAGGAATGGTGAGCAGATGTCCCTGAAGGGGTTGAGTGCCTGCTTCCCTCACAGCAGGTTCCAGGTTTGGTTCCCAGTGCCTCCTAAAAAGAAAAAAAAACAACAAGCAAAACAAACCATTTCAGGGGAGCCGATGTGGTGCAGTGGTTGAGCACCAGCTTCCCACATATGAGGTCCCAGGTTCAATCCCCAGTCCCCTGTAACTAAAAAAAAAGGAAGGTTTCAAATCAATTACCTCAGCTTTCATCTTAAGAAACTAGAAAAAGGGTAAATTAAACCCAACGTAAGCAGAGAAAGGAAGGAAATAATAAAGATCAGTGCAGAAATCAATAATTTTTTAGAAAACAAAATAGCAACAACAAAAAAAAATCACAGTGAAACCAAAAGCTGGTTCTTTGAGATCAATAAAATTGATAAATCTATAGCTAGACTGCTCAGGAGAAAAAGAGAAAATGCAAATTATCAGTATCAGGACTGAGAGAGGTGACTTCACTAGAGATTTTACAGATGTTAAAAAGTACAAGGAACCCACCAATAAAGATAGCAGAGTTGAAAGTTTCAGAGCTCTATTCCCCAACAGAAGCTTTGAACACCCAGCAAGAATTGGCAGAAACATCTTTCTCGAAGCTCCAGAAAACAGTTAATAGACTGCAGTAAGAGGATAAGTGCTGAAAAGGGCATCACTACCCCAGAATCCTCAAGATTGGGGAATGAATAATGGACTGGCATAGACATACTGTTACTTCACTATAGACTTATTGTGATTCTAGCAATGGAAGAACTTTTGTCATTGATGAGGAGGCAGTGGCCACTGGAGGTTCTGGGGGGAAGGAGAGGGAAAAATAGGTGTAATATGGAGGCATTTTCAGCATTTGGGGATCGTCCTGAATGACATTGCAAAGACAGATATAGGCCATTGTATACCTTGTCATAATTTAGAAAATTGTGCAGGAGATCTGTGGTCCCAGTTCCAGAGGGAACAGAGTAATCCTTGTACACATACAGGGAGCAAGTATGTCTGGCTCAATCTGTCTGGGGGTACCCTGAGGGGCTCACTGTCCCAGAACTTGTCTTGCATGCATAAGACAGCATACTGAGTTCTCCCGGAGAATGCTGTGGGAGAACACTGAAGTGGCTGCCTGGGCCAAGGGATTGCTGGCTGTAGGATATACAGTGCAGTATATAGGACCTTGAGGAAAGTGTTTTCTAGGGAAGAGAACACATTCATATCTCTGTAAATGGGGAAATTCCTAGCGCTATATGCACATGCCCAAGATAAGACAAGGGTGTGAAGAAAAGAGGAGGGAAGCCCCAATGCTTTGGCCTGGGGCCATTCTCTAAACTCTATATGGATAATTTCTGAAGGAGTACACTCAAACAGGTCAATCTACAAAGACTGGGAAAGGTATTTTTTTCTTTTTTCCAAGTTCCTGGAATGCAAGGAAAACATGGTCATACCACTGGCTAGAATTAATCATAAGGAACAGGTGCTGCAGATTCTAAATTTCAGTGATAACACATTAAAATACCAAAATGTTCAGGTTTCAACAAAAGATTACAAAGAAACAGGAAGCAATGGCCCAGGTAAAAGTAAAGAATAAAGCATTAGAGACCATCAATGAAGAGGATCATACCTGGGAGATTTTAGACAAAGCCTTTTTAAAAATCTTTGGTAAAGATAATGACATAGGCAAATATAAATAAGTACTATTGTATTTTTTGTTTGTAACTTCACTTTTTATTCCTACAGCATATAAAAATCAAATGTACAAAATGTGAAGAAAAACCAATGGTTTTGGACTCATACTGTATAAATATGTAATTTATGACAAAAACTACAAAAAGGTAGGAGGGTTAAAGAGCTATATAGCAACAGTCTGTGTATACTATTGAAGTTAAGTTGGTATCAAAGCAAAGGAAATTGTCATAGGTTTAGGATGTTAAATTTAAGCACCATGGTAATCATAAAGAAAATATCAGAGAATATATGAACTAAGAGAGGCAGAAAGTAGCTACAGGTTACCATGGGTTAGGAGCAGGAGCAATGGGGAGTTAATGCAAAATGAGTGTACAGGGCCTATTTGCGGTGAAGGAACAGTTCTACTAATTGATGATGGTGAGGATATTGCAATATTATGAATGTGATTAATCCTACTGAATGGTATGCTTGGGAGAGGTGGGGATGGGAAGATTTATGTTGTAAATGTTTCCACAATTAAAAAAAAAAAGAATAAAAGAGAAACTAAAGGAATAATGACCATTAAAAGCAACACATGGTACTGGATGGGATCTAAGAATGGAGGAGAAAAGGCTCAGCAGAATATTATTGGGATATAAGAAAACAATGCAATATACAATGTAGCCTTTTTTTTTTTAAGGCAAACTCACATTTATTACGTCTGCAGAGGTAAGGAGCCAAGTCCAGTCCAAAGTGACTCAGACCTGACTCCCTGTGCTGCAGTTTCACTCTTATAGAACGTAGTCTTTACATCCTTGTTGAATTTCTTAGACTTGGTAACTTCACTTACAGTGAATGTCCTTCTTCATAGGAAATATACAAGTATTATGTATTCCAAGAATAAGACGTGTGTAGCCTCCTCTCAAATATCCAGAAGACAGATGATAGACTGACCGAGGGATGGGTGAATGTGGGGAAAATAAGATAAAAGTTGACTCAATCTGGGTTTCAAGTTCAACCAGCAGAACCCCTTTGACAAGAACTCAGACAAGACCCCTACAAGCAGCCAGCCAAAGGCATTTCAAAACCACTGTGGACTCATATATTATTCTATTATCAGATTTAAGCCTTTTTTCCAAAAAAAAAAAATACAAATGACCTATTTTTCATTGAATTTGTAACTGATAATCCTGGCTGAAACTATGAACACAAAATAAAATTCAAAATGGTCAAAAATACACAAGATAAAATTTGATTTAGCTAAAAAGCTAAAAGTTAAACCTTGAAAGAATTTAGACCTACAAAATTTGATCTAGCGAAACCAGACCCAGTAGAAAAACAGCTACAAAAGAAAATTACAATGGCGGAAGCCAAAATTTTTAAAATTTGATATTTAAAAAAGCCTGGTTGTATGACATAAACAGAAAAAATTAATCCCAATGAAAACTACTTTAGGAAAATAAATACAAAAAATAGGAAAAATGACAAAGGGTTTACATGTGTGGTACAGAAAACTGATCAAGGAATTAAGTTGACTAGTAGAACCATCTGGGCTGGGAAATACTGTCTCAACCAAAAAAAAGAGAAGCATTAATACTGGTTTCATTCCAGTTAAAATATTTATTTATGTACAAATAGTAAGCATAGGTCAAAAGTCCTGTGCTTATCAAAGAAGAATAAAGGGATTACCAGTTCTTAAGGCACCTGTACTACATACAGTCTGCCAATAAGAGCATCAAGAACAAAATTATTAGTAATGGCTAACAGGTATTGTGCATTCACTATTGGTGCAAGACATTGTTCTAAGACTTAGATCTATCAACTCATTTAATCCTCATAACAGCTATATGAGATAGGTCATAGAGCCATAATCCCCATTTTACAGATGAGGAAACTGAGGTACAAAAAAGTTAAATAACTTGCTCTCACTCTAGAGCTAGTAAGGATTCAAACCCAAAAATTCCAGATCCAGGGCTCATCCCTTTCTTGATCATTATGCAACCCCTGCCATACACCTATATCAGATATTATCTCTAAGGTTCTCCTGGATGAAGAATTTTCATCCCAGAAGGAAAACTCAGGTGATGTATACACGGAAACTTTACAGACTTCAGTTATCTTCTGTGTTTGTGAGGAATAAACTCAGGAGACACAGCATTTCCGTAGTGGGGGAAAAGTTTGCTCCTGGAAAAGTTTTCAGATTCTAGCTCCTTTGCGAAACAGATATTATGAGCAAGGGAGAAACCTACAAAAGTGACTTGAGTCCACCAAAAAGACCAAAAACTCAGAGGGATAGTGTGTGCCAATAAATCTTAGATATACCTCCACTCCATTTTGCTTTTGAAATACTCACTAGCTTAAGAAGAGATGATGGCAGTGAAATGTGCCTAGTAAAATGCAGCCATTCAGTAAGGTACTTGCTGATTTTAATTCCACTCAGATAAAATTACAACATATGCCAAAGGATTAGTTAATCCAGATCTAAAATACGAGAAGGCAGGAAGAGATGAGAGGTGGAGGCGTCTTTGGGACATGGAGCTGCCCTGGATGGTGCTTCAGAGATAATCACCGGACACTGTAAATCCTCACAGGGCCCACTGGATGGAATGGAGGAGAGTATGGGCCATGATGTGGACCATTGTCTATGAGGTGCAGAGGTGCCCAAAGATGTACTTACCAAATCCAATGGATGTGTCATGATGATGGGAACGAGTGTTGTTGGGGGGGGAGAGGGGGGGTGGGGGGGTGGAGTTGAATGGGACCTCACATATATATTTTTAATGTAATATTATTACAAAGTCAATTAAAAAAAAATCTTAAGAAATCACTTTATCATTCTAGCCTATGAGTTCCTCACCCTTCCTACGATCCCTAGGTAGGACATAAAGGTATCCTGATATAAAAATATACTATAAAATACAACCAATTTGAAGTCACACACAAAAAAAACCTCAAGGGAGGGGGACTTGGCTCAATGGATAGGGTGTCCACCTATCACATGGGAGGTCCAAGGTTCAAACCCCGGGCCTCCTTGACCCGTGTGGAACTGGCCCATGCACATGCACAGTACTGATGCACTCAAGGAGTGCCCTGCCACGCAGGGGTGTTCCCCGCGTAGGAGAACCCCACGTGTAGGGCTGCCCAGTGCAAAGGAAGTTGTAGCCTGCCCAGGAATGGCACCACACACACAGAGAGCTGACACAAGATGACGCCACAAAAAGAAACACAGATTCCTCTTGCCGCTGATAAGGATGGAAGCTGTCACAGAAGAACATGCAGTGGATGGACAAAGAAAGCAGTCAACTGGGGGGGGGGAGGGGAAGGGAGAGGAAATACATTTTTTTAAAAACCTCAATTATCAAAGAGTTTAAAATTTATCTTAGCCACAGAATACATTTCATTTTTATGAGATGTTGGTATATGTTTTAAAAATAAACTAGAACATGTTTTAAGTAAAACACTAAACAATGTCAATCACATAATAGCAAAGAGTCTCCTAATAAACAGAAAATAAATGCCAACATATACAGGTGGATTTAACTTTGCATGTTATATTTCTGAAAACTTTGCTATGTGTGAGTTATATATAAATGAATTTGAGAGAAAAACTGACAAAACACAGCTTTAAAAGGAAACTACACTGAGTTCTCTCCAATGAAGGCTATTTTTGCAAAGAAAACAATTGCCCAATAAATTGCCTGCACATTTTGGTTTCTGTACATGGGCTTTATTAACAGGGGCACATCTAGAATAAAAGAATATCAGATGTAGAGAGGACTCCATATATCACTTCATCCAGTACCTCATTTTGTAGATGAAGACTCTAGGTCTGCGAAAGGCAAGGGACAACAGTCATCTCCCACCCAGCTCAAAACACACACACACAATACTAGGAACAGACCTAGAACACAAACTGTGAAACTCAATGTGCAGCAGTCTTCCATTCACTTCCTGATGTTATAGATTTCTTTTCCTTCCAAACAATCATTGTGGTTCAAGAATGTCAAACACATTTTTTAATTCATATGAAATACTTGGTTACTAGTATTTTTAATAATCTTTTTATCCTTACAATTCCCAAAGTATGTTCTGAGGCTCACTAATCGTGCAAAATGTTCTATCACTGGAAAGTTAAATTTAGGAAACATTTATAATATCCCTATCTTTAAAATATCAATGCATATTAACAGGTTTAAGGCCCTGAGAAGTTCTATGGTAAAGAGAAGTGTTAAAATTCATTAAAACCAGCATTTCTTAGACTTCTGAGCACACAACCTTTTTAAAAAGTGGAACTAAGAAGGAACCTGCAATATGGTGGCAGAGAAAGGAGCTCCTAGAGTCAGCTCCTGCTACAGGGAAGTTAGTAAATACCCAGAGCTATCTGAAGCTAGCTGAAGCACCTGCTTGGGGACTCCAGGAGATCAGAGAGCATCCTGCCACATCCTTGAAGGAATGGAAGGAATGGAAGGAGGAGACTGCCCATCTGCAGAGAAGATTCGTAAGTAGAGCACTCCACACCACGGAGGTTGGTGCCCATCTTCCACTGGAGGCACAAGCCACCTCTGGAGCTGTTCCATGGCTGGAACTGAAAGCTCCATTTCCCAAAAAACGGGGGAGGAAGAGAAGGTTGGGCACCAACTTCAGCTACTGATGAGTAAATTCAGTGGGCTAAAGTATAATCCTGAGAGCAGCTAAAGTTTGAGCCTGTCCAAGTCAGAAAGGGGCCAGTAGCTGCCATCTTCACTCCACGCCTAGTACAAGGGGAAGCGGGGTGGACCGAAAATCACAGTGCTGGTAGGGACCAGCTTCTTTCCATCCAGATGAGATTGCAGGTCTAGCCTAAGCCCCAGCCCCACCTCTGGGAGGGAGGAAACTGGAGGGACCTAAGCCAGCCTCTCTGACAAATTACTGCCAGGCAGTGGAGGCCAGTGATTATTCTACTTTGGCAGCACAAGCTGCTCCAGGAGCTATTCTGGGGCTGGAATTGGAAGCTCCACTTCCCGAAAACAGGGGAGGAGGAGATGGTTGACCGCTGATTTTGGTTATTGATTAGGAGACTCGACTGGCTGAAGTATAACCCTAAGAATACCTAGGGTGTGAATCTGCACAAGTTGGAAACAGGCCAGTAGCGACCATTTTGACTCCACCCCCAGCCTGAGGAGAAGCCAGGACCGAAAATCACACTGACAATAGGAACTGGTTTCTTTCACCCAGATCAGCCTGCAGCCCTAGCCTAGGCTTCAGCCCCACCTCTGGCAGGGAGGAGGCTGGCAGGCCCTGCACCAGCCTATCCAGGTAACCGCAGGTACCTTTGGCTGGCACAGACTGAATAATCAGAAGTCACAGAAGCAACTGTGATCATCTTGGACCTGCACTGCATAGACTACTACCCACACCTGCAGCTCTATCCCTGCCCCAGACAGGGGGTAAAGGGACGTGAAGCCTTATCAGTCTCTGGGCAACTACAGTCTAAGCCTGCATGATTTGGGAGACACTTTATCAGTCCCTGGGGTAATGAGGGCAGCTGATCCTCCACAGCTTATAGCACCAACTACACCCTTGGCTTCTACTGCATAACCACCAAGGGAGAAAGAGCAGGAAGCCCTAAACTAAAGAGAAAAACTGCACCCAGAATAAATACTCTAGTAAGCCAGATGCCAAGACACCAATAAAAATTACAATCCACACCAAGGAACAGGAAGCTATGGCCCAGTTAAAGGAACAAGATAAGCCTCCAGGTGACATAAAGGGGCTGAGAAAACTAATTACAGATGTTCACACAAATCTCCTTAATAAATTCAGTGAGATGGCTAAAGAGATTAAGGATATTAAGAAGACATTGGATGAGCACAAAGAAGAATTTGAAAGCAGACACAGAAAATTAGCGGATCTTATGGGAATGAAAGGCACAATAAATGAGATTAAACAAAATTGGAATCATATAATAGCAGATTTGAGGAGGCAGAATAAAGGATTGGTGAGCTTGAAGAAATGGCCTCTGAAAGTGAACATACAAAAGAAGAGATGAAGAATGGAAAAAACTGAACAAGGTTTCAGGGAACTGAAAGACAGCAAAAGGCATGCAAACTTATGTGTCATGGGTATCCCAGAAGGAGAAGAGAAGGGAAATTTGAAGAAATAATGGTAGAAAATTTCCCAACCCTATTGAAGGACATAGATATCTATGTCCAAGAAGCACAACATACCCTCATCCCAAAAAATCGGAACAGACCAACTCCGAGACACATACTCATCAGAATGTCAAATTCCAAAGACAAAGAGAGAATTCTGAGAGCAGCAAGAGAAAAGCAATGCATAACATATAAGGGATACCCAATAAGATTAAGTACTGATTTCTTACCAGAAACCATGGAGGCTAGAAGACATGATATATTTTTGATACTACAAGAGAAAAACTTCCAGCCAAGAATCTTATATCCAGCAAGACTTTCAAAAATAAGGATGAAATTAGAATATTCACAGATAAACAGAAACTGAGAGAATTTCTAAGCAAGAGATCAGATTTTCAGGAAATACTAAAGGGTGTACTAGAGCCTGAAAAGAAAAGACAGGAGAGAGGGGCCTGGAAGAGAGTTTAAAAATGAAGATTATATCAGTAAAAGTAACCAAAAGTGTCAAAAGAGTGGTGAAGATAAAATATGACAGATAAAACTCAAATATTCAGGAATAAACTTAACCAACAAGGTAAAGCACTTATATTCAGAAAACTGCAACTCAATGTTAACTCAAAAAAGGCCAAATAACTGAAAGAACATTCTATGCTCATGGATTGGAAGACTAAATATCATAAAGATGTCAGTTCTACTCAAATTGATATACAGATTCAATGCAATCCTGATAAAAATCTCACCAGCATTTTTTTAAAACTTGAAAACACGAATATCAAATTTATTTGTAAGGGTAAGGGGTACTGAATAGACAGAAACATCCTAAAAAGGAAAAGGGAACTCTCATCTCCAGACTTTAAATTATATTACCTAGCTATAGTGGTAAAAACAGAATGGTACTGGCATAAGGACAGACACATAGACCAATGGAACCAAATTTATGTTTCAGAAACAGACCCTCACATGTATAGTCAGGTGATTTTTGACTAGCCTGTCAAACCCACACAGCTTGGGCACAACAGTCCATTCAACAAATGGTGCTGAAAGAACTGGATATCCATAAGCAAAAGAAGGAAAACGACCCCTATCTCATATCTTATCCAAAAATTAACTCAAAATGGATCAAAAACCTAAATATAAAATGAAGAACTATAAAGCTTCTAGAAGAAACTATAGGAAAATATCTTCAAGCCCTGGTGGTAGGTAGTGGATTCTTAAAGGAGATAAGAGGAGGACTGAGATGGACTACTGATGTTTAACATATGAAATTTTATTAGCATTAATGTAAAAGTGTGAAAATGTATAATGTGGATGGTAACAAATAGTGAGTAACAGCTAGTTTAAAAATGAGGATGTGGCTGAAAATGGTAGTCTAGGGATGCAAACGCCAACTGACAGAATGCTAGAGAAAAATCTAGGAACTGAATTGCACAGTAAACCAAGAGGTGGATGAGAACTGCAGTTGATGGTACAGATGCAAGAGTGCCCTTTGTGAGTTAGAGCAAATGTACATACATCACTAAGGCAGGGTGGTAGGAATGTAGAGAAACATGGAAAAAAATACAACTGGAGTGACCTATGGACTGTGGTTAGTAGTAATAATGTAATATGCTTGCATCTACGCCAAAGATGTACTGTGTTGATAATGGGGCAGTATGGAGAAGGTGTGCCAAATGTACACTATGGACATGGTAACAATCAGATATTATTTTATCTGTAACAAATATTCCACACAGTGTGGTGTGTTGATAGATGGATGTTGTTTGGGAATTCTGCACATGTGCATGATTGTCTTATAAGTTTACAATTTCTGTCATAAAAAATACATTTAAAAAATAATAATAGGGGAGGTTGTGGAAAAAAAACACCAAATGTAAGCTAAGGACTATAATTAATAGTAAGATTTTGACAATATTCTTTCATAATCTATAACAATGTCTCATGACAATACAAGGTGTTGGTGGAGGGTTGATGTATGGGACCCCTGTATAATGTTATACATGTTTGTGTTGTAAGTCCACAACTTTTACTATACACTTATTGTTTATGTATGTTATATATAAATGATAAAAAGATAATAAGAATAGGGTGGTCGGGGGAAAATACTTTGGTTACTAGTAATATTTGACAATGCTCTTTAATCATTAGTTAAAAAGGTTTAACAATAATGCAAGTTATTGGTGGTAGGGTGAGTTATGAGAGTCCTGTATGTATAATGTTATGTATGTTTGTTTTATAAGTTCACAACTATTACTATATACTTATTATTTATGTATGTTTATGTGTGAGTGATAATACGTCAATAAATTTTTTTTAAAATAAAAAAAGTAAAACTAATTTTTCAAGGCATATTTTGGAAGATGCTACCCCATAGCCTAGTTCAAGACCTAGAGTGTACTGAATTCAACTCACAACAAATCAAATTAAGTGTTAACGAAAAGCAAAGCTACCTGCTAACTTCACACTTGATTCTTTGGGGAGGAGAATGTATTTCAAAGCACAGAGATGTTATATTATTTAAAATAAAAGATGAAATTCTGGAAAATAGCTTTTATTCAAAATTTAGCAGAGTTTAAGATCATATGAACATAAGCAAAATACTGTACAGGTTCTGATATGGAATGTGTTCATTACAAGGTCTCAAAAGAATTTTCAAAGATCAAAATTGTCACATATTAGAGGTAGACTAAATACATGCTACTCCTACTCCAAAGAATAAATATTTTTAAGACTAAAATTCTCCACATGGTTTTAGAGACAGTTTTTCTATTGCATTGATTATACATATTTGGTGGCAACCTAATGTGATTGATTGTACAGGTTTCTTGCTAATCTGAAGGCATCAGGGTTGGCTAAGCCTACTAAACAATCAGGAGAACATGTTGATAACTCTTCTAACAAGCACTGAGTTTTGGGAATTTGATATAAAATGTAATTACATAAACCCTATGCAATTTGAAATATTCCCTCTATTTGACTTAACTACAATGGCAAACTATGGGAAGTTATAGTTATAAATGTTTCCAAACTTTTAACACTAGAGCACTAGAGGGCAGACAATTTTTTAAAAATCCTTTCTAGCCTGCTGAGTAGATTTGTCTTAGTAATAATCCTCTGTTACCTGAGAAAGACATGCTCTGATATTGTATAGGGGAGTCCTTGCTTCAATGAGGTGTTTACCTTTTCCCAGGCCATCTGACCTCTTGGTAATCTTTCAATTCTGCTTAAACAACTACATGAAATTCAAGTATTTGAGAAAGATGAAGATAAGTTTCTTTTCATGGATTGGTCTTAATTTAAATTACCTTACATGGCAATCACATTTAAGTCACCTTCTGCAACCAGAAACCTAGATTCTACCTTACCATTGAATAGGCCTCTCCTTAATGTTAAAAAAAAATAAAAGCTCTCCCACTCAAGCATTTCCACCTACACACCTCTCCCAGATCATCTAGCAAAGCTAATCAAACTTTGCCCAGAAGACATAGAAATAAGCTAGCTTTCTGGAGGAATTGAGTGTCATATGACAAATGAGGGACTCCGACATCCTGATCATGCGCTACTGGTATCACAGGACAGGTTCTTGGCCAGGTCAGCCTTCCTCTGCTCTGTCCCAGGCCATAGCCAAGACCCAGAGCATGGAATCCCCAATAGAGCACGGCCTGAAGTCACCGACAACATGAAGCCAAATGGGAATCACTGTTCAATGCCCAAAGCATGCCCGTGAAAATATTAGTCAAATAATAATTGGTTCTAATTTTGCTTTTTTTTCAAATTCCATTTTAAAACCTGGAAATCCTGTGCAGTACTCAAATATTTATTATAAGTATAGCTACTCCATTTGATTATTCCTTATATTCTTTCTGACTATGTTAAGGACTTTCCAAGTAAATCACCAAATAATCAAAAGAATAACTAAACTTCTGAGTTCAACACAGAGAATTTTAAATATCAAAGACAAAAATAGCCAAATAAAAGGGTACAACCTTAGTTCACTGTCTTTCGGTTACAGGTAACTTTCAGAATAGATCCTAAGGGAAATCCAGTAAAATGCCTGTAGAGGGAGATGTTGATGAACTGGGAAGCAATGCCTGATAGAAAAATGCAGAATTAGATTACTGCAATAAGAAGATCTAGTGTTGTTTGTTAGAAATGTTAAGCATTAGCCTGCCATCACAAGAAATACAAAACTTTTTTCAGAAATGACTATAAGAGTATGTAATTTCATTTATGATTACACAGCAAGAAATCAATTATTCAGCTAATAATATTAAGAACGTGAAGGAGGATTTCCTGCCCTAAAAGCATTCATTAGCATAAAAGTTAATTTGAAGAGACTCAACATCAGACCTCTTGAAACCTCAACAGAAATACTTGGTGAATTTCAGACTTGTGGCCATTTTCAATATGCAGCTTGCTTTTATTTCAGGGAGCTACCATTTCTAGAGTACCCTCAAATATTTAGAATGCTTTTATATTTGTTGAATGTGTAAAAATATACAAGTTGCTCTACAGAATCCCAAGAATGACATCTTGTAGGAACTAACAAAATAAGGCATTTTGGTTCACTTACTTCAAAAAGGATATTCTGACAATGTGCCAAAGTTGCTTCACACATACTACTTATGTTTATAGACATTATGAAATGATCATAACTGTGGTCATACTAAGAGAGTAAAATAATTCAATTCATTTATATACATGTTTAGCTGCTCTATTAAACTGAGTTCCCAAATAGCAGGGACCATGTACAATTATAATATGGTGGCTGAACAGTTTATAATTTAGAGCCAAATGAATTTAGGTTCTCAAAAGCTTGGTAACCCTTGACAAATGACTTAAACCTCTCGGAGTCTCAGTTTACACATATCTATAAAGTCAGGATAATACCACCTACCTCCTTGCAGTTAATGTTGGGGTTTAAGATATATTTAGGGGATTTGCATCTCTGGACTGACAATGTGATAGCCAGGTCCTGAGCCTCAACAGACTCCAGCACCTACAATCTGATCTATTGGACTTACCACACTCAGCTAAGATGGAATTGAAGAAGGACAACCACCACACCATGGAGCCTAGAGTGATTACAACTGAAAATGGGAGGATTGCATCCAGCATCCATGTGGAATCTGAGCCTCCTCTTGACATAGAGGTGCAATGGACACAACCAATCCAATGTCCACATAGAAGAGGTGGCATTGGATTGGGAAAAGTGGACATGGTGGCTGATGGGTATGGGGAAAGGCAGGAAGAGATGAGAGGTGGAGGCGTCTTTGGGACATGGAGCTGCCCTGGATGGTGCTTCAGAGGTAATCACCGGACATTGTAAATCCTCACAGGGCCCACTGGATGGAATGGAGGAGAGTATGGGCCATGATGTGGACCATTGTCTATGAGGTGCAGAGGTGCCCAAAGATGTACTTACCAAATCCAATGGATGTGTCATGATGATGGGAACGAGTGTTGTTGGGGGGGGGGGAGGAGAGGGGGGGTGGGGGGGGGGTTGAATGGGACCTCACATATATATTTTTAATGTAATATTATTACAAAGTCAATAAAAAAAATACCACTTTAAACACACACACACAAAAAAATACCACCTACCTCTTGAGATTGTTATAAAGATTAAATGAGATAATGTATGTAAAATGCCTGGCATTCAGTATGCATTCTATATAAAAGGAACTATTATTTACTATTATTAATCCCTCATGTCTAATATATCATTTAAAAGTTGGTGTACAGGGAAGTGCACTTGGCCCAATGGACAGGGAGTCCGCCTACCACATGGGAGGTCCAAGGTTCAAACCCGCAGCCTCCTGACCCTGTGTGATGAGCTGGCTCACCCTCAGTGCTGATGCGCACGAAGAAGTGCCGTGCCACGCAGGGTGTCCCCCACATAGGGGAGCCCCATGCGCAAGGAGTGCACCCCGTAAGGAGAGCCGCCCAGCACAAAAAAAAGTGCAGCCTGTCTAGGAACGGCACCACACACACAGAGAGCTGATGCAGCAAGATGACACAGCAAAATGAGACACAGATTCCTGGTGTCACTGACAAGAATACAAGCGGACACAAAGATCACACAGCGAATGGACACAGAAAGCAGACAAGTTGGAGGGGGGAGGAGAAGGGAAGAGAAATAAATAAAAAATAAATCTTTAAAAAAAAGTTGTTGTGCAAATGTTTATTGTTGATGAATCTTTTTTTTTAAAGATTTATTTTTATTTATTCCCCTCCCACAAGTTGTCTGTTCTCTGTGTCCATTTTGCTGTGTGTTCTTCTTTGTCTGATTCTGTTGTTATCAGCAGCACGGGGAATCTGTCTCTTTTTGTTGCATCATCTTGCTGTGTCAATTCTCCGTGTGTGTGGCCTCATTCCTGGGTAGGCTGCACTTTCTTTCGCACTGGGCGGCTCTCCTTACGGGGCACACACTCCTTGCGCGTGGGACTCCCCTATGCGGGGGACACCCCTGCGTGGCACAGCACTCCTTGCAAGCATCAGCGCTGCGCATGGGCCAGCTCCACACGGGTCAAGGAGGCCCAGGGTTTGAACCACGGACCTCCCATGTGGTAGACAGACACCCTAACCACTGGGCCAAGTCCGCTTCCCTGTTGATGAATCTTGATCTCTATATTCCATAAGCTATGAAAGTAGCTGAATTTTTTTTTGGAAAATGAGGTTCTAATAAAGGTCAGGTACTATTTATTCTCCTTTTTAACACATTAATGCTTTAAAGTTTAAAAAAAGGGAATACTTTAGAGGAAACCTAATCAGAGAAAACCAGTAAGACAGAGAAGTCACAATACTAAAACATCCCAAGTTAAATACCACAAAAGATTATCTATTAGAACTTGTCTTTCAAAACTAATTCTCAGTCTAGGTGACTGCCAAAAGATAGAGTTTATGAAATATAAAAGTCTTATTAAAACTGGTTGAGCATATTTATATAAAGGTAACTTTAGAATATATAAGGGAGGGTGTATGGAAAAAAATATACCAAGTATAACTATGTACCATAGTTAGTGGTAACAGTCTGATGATATTCTTTCATAATTTGTAACAAATGTTCCACAACAATGTAAGGTGTTGGTGGAGGTATGATGTATAGGAATTCTGCATATAACGCATGATTATTTTGTAAGCTCACAACTTCTCTAATAAAATTTTTTAATAAAAATTTTTTAATTAAAAAAAATATAAGGGAGGTAATAAAGAAAGCAGGCACAAAACTTTACTTTTCATTTGCAGTAGATAATTATTAGGCACCATCCAACTGGCCCCAACAATAGAAAACAAAAACTGCTAGTTGTAGGTTCACTTTCTTCTTAACCCATAGTTCCTCTCACTGTGAACAGAACTGAAGACACTTGGTAAACTCCATCACTTGGTGGCTGAAATAAGAAAATATCTGACCAATTACCTATTTTTCCTTAAAAGGATCATACAAAGACAACATTGCCTGTTTTTCTTAAACTATTTACCTATCGCTGATTAACTCCCTTCTGTCAATTATATCCATATATTTCCTCTCTCCTACTTTCTTCTTGCCTTTTCCAAATTTTCCTGTCCTTAGAAAAATCATTCTCCTTGTCCTAATTTATACTAATTTATGAGTCTAAAAAACTGAATGTACCCCAAGATGCCCATTAATGCTTAGCATATACCGATATCAAGTAAAAAGAGAGATGTTAAGGAATATTAGTCATAAGAACTAATGCTATCTGCCTCTAACCAATTTAAAGTTAGTGACTCTGAAAGCTTGTAACTGTTGCTATGTGGTAGCACAACATTTGGAAAGACCATATGCCAAGTGAGGCTATAATTTGGGGAAATGTAGGAAATTTTCAGAATTCAGATATATGATGACTTCATGCAGCTTTTTAGCCTAGTCCCACAAGAGAACAAATCAGACTAAAGCTAGCCATTCCATGCCAGCAGCCTTCAATCTAATTGACAGAAGTCAATAATTTAAAGCTTTGCAGGGTTGCAAACACTAACAGCCTCTGTACCCTCAAACTGAGGTGATTATCAGCAGTAACTTAGAGAAGCAGCTGCCCTAGCAGCAGATAAGACCATATCCCCAAGCTGTTTGAACAGTTCTCTTCAGGACAAGGAGGAAAACCAGCCAGCAAAAATCAGATTAAACCTTAAGGAGCTGGCTATTAATTTAAAAGCTAAAAGAAAAAAGCAGAGCACAGAGGCCAGCGAGTAAAAGAATTTTCAGGCATAGAAATTATGTCTAGGTGTGGTTTCTCCCCCATGGAGCTTACCAGAAGCAAAATGGTCAAAAACCTACAAAAAGGGCTTCCAGTAGACAAAGATGGCAGTATAAGAAGCTCCAGGGTGTTGTTCCCACACAGAATATTTGACCAACTAACAAAAACTGGGAATCATCTTCCTCAAAACCGTGGAAAATACTTAAAGGATTGCAGTAACTGGACAAGGACCAAACCAAGAACACGCAGTTTTAAAAAATGTATATTTGTCCTTCGATGCCTGGCTTGCTTCACTCAACATAAGGTCCTCAAGATTCATCCATGTTACCCCATGTGTTAGTACTGTATTTCTTTATAAAACTGAGTAGTATTCCATTTTATGTATAAACCACATTTTGTTTATCTACATGACCTCTCTGATACGAATTAAGCAACTCAAGCTGTCTCAGAGAGCTAGAGAGTAGAAGATGGGCTTACAGGAAATAGGGGGGAGAGGAAGGTTTTGAGCTAAGGTCCATAGGGGCAAAATCTACGAGAAAGTGGAGGTAAGTAGTTGTGCGGTGAAGGGATATGATGGGAGCATAGGGATACTACTGGGTTGGGCTTTGCAGCTTGAGGGTGCTAGGGTTGGGAGGATGGGTCAGATGGTCCACCAAATTGCAGGGAAAGTTGAGGGGGGGAAGTAAGTAAACACAGGAGATTGTCAGGTATGTGGTTGAAACTATAATGTTAAGAAAACTCTTTAGAAAATGTAATAAGGAAGGGTTACTGGTTTAAGGTGTTCAACAGGGGGCATCTGGCACAGGGTGCACCTGGGGCAGGCTTCTAGAGAGTGTGTGAGTGCTCACCTTGTCATAGTGTGTTATATCAGTGGGTGGAGACCCATACAATGAGGGGGAAGGTGTTATGTCCCCATCCTGGGGAGGCCCCGATATTCTCAAACAGAGAGGTGGGTGTCTCTCAAGAGCATGGGTGGTTCCCAATGGGGGAAGACAGACTCATGTGTCAAGCCCTCAGCACTGTTGTAAGTATCTATGAATCTTGTCCTTAAAGCAGTGAAGCTTGGTTGACACTGTGGGACCTGAGGGGAAGGGGAGAGAGGAATAGAATAGTTGGAAGAGGGGTAACTGGGGGGCAATGGAAATGTTCTACATGATCCTGCAATGATGGATACAGGTCATGTTAAATATCACCAAAAATTTATAAAGGTGCATAGTCTAAAATATAAACCATAATGTAAACCATAATGGAACCATGGTTAGTATCTATGTTTCAATATCTGCACATCAGTTCCAGCAAATGTAACATCTGCATGTAAAAATGATCATTGCTGGGGAAGGGGAAAAAGGATTTGATGTTGAGTATATGGGAGTCCCCTGTATTCTAGATGTGACTTTACTGTGACCTAAAGCTTTTTTGAAGACGTAATAAAAAAAAAAGATGTAAGACACTGAGGAAGAAATGGAAGAGACTCCCTTGCCACTGTACATACAGGGCAACACCTATTACAGTAATAAAAGGCAAAACACCAAAAATTTTTTTTATGATTTTATATTTTTTAATACCCCAATTTATTTTTTACTTTATTTTAGTTTTTCTAAATTATTATGTATTCTATTTTTAGCCTTTAATCCTATCATTATTATTTCATTTTCCTATTAAATGAATTTGGCAATATATTAGGTTTCATTTTTTAAGAAGTTTTGGATCACAGAGGAGTTCAACTATGGCAGGGGAGGAGCACTGATGTGGGGTGTCATTGATAGGGGATGCATGGGTGAAAGGGAGGTCTCCAGGGCATGCATATAGGGTATATAGATATGTTCAGATGTTTGTTGGGTATTGACATAATGGGTAGAGTTTCACATGACAACTGAGGGAATGCTGAGTTCCCATTCCGAAAAACTCTGTCGCACTCCCCAATGGAACAGCAACAATCCCCCAAGCACAAGGGCAAAGACCAATGAAGAAGGATGGTCCAATGATGGGCCCTTGATACTGATGACTATGCTTATGAGGCTGTGTGCTTGAAATTTCAACTAGGCCTAGAGCTTTAGGGTGCCTAAGAATTACCTCCTGAAGGCCTCCATTGCTCAAATGTGACCACTCTCAAAGCTAAACTGAGCATGTAAATGCATTAACTATCCCCCAGCCTGGGGCCATGACTCCCAGGGATAGGCCTCCCTGGCACCGAGAGATTACTACCAAACACTACCTGGTGATGCAACTAGAAAAAGACCTTGAATGAAAGGGGGAAATGGTAAAGACAAATGAATTTATACGGCTAAGAGACCTCAAAATGAGTCGGGAGGTCATCAGAGGGGTCGTGCTTACGCATGTCTCAGCAGAATCTCAGACATAGCCAAAGTAGATACAACCCTAGGCAGTGGTGCTCCTGAGGGCTATGGGAACACCCAGGTCATATGGTCATGAGAGATGGCTCTGGAGTTCAGTGCCTTGTTAGTGAGCCCTACTTCGGAATTTATGTTCCTGAGTGTGATGGAGTTGGACTCAGATGTGACCTTACTACAAATGCCTCTTCTGTCACTTTTATCTTTTTTTTTTTAAAGATTTATTTATTCATTTTTAATTCCCCCTCCCCCCCTGGTTGTCTGTTCCCTGTGTCTATTTTGCTGCGTCTTGTTTCTTTGTCCGCTTCTGTTGTCGTCAGCGGCACGGGAAGTGTGGGCGGCACCATTCCTGGGCAGGCTGCACTTTTCTTTCACGCTGGGCAGCTCTCCTTATGGGGCGCACTCCTTGCGCATGGGGTTCCCCTATGTGGGGGACACCCCTGCATGGCTCGCACTCCTTGCGAGCATCAGCACTGCGCATGGGCCAGCTCCACACGGGTCAAGGAGGCCCGGGGTTTGAACCTCGGACCTCCCATGTGGTAGACGGATGCCCTAACCACTGGGCCAAGTCCGTTTCCTGTGTCACTTTTATTGAACATGTGGTTGGTACTTGGGTTTCTATATGCTCAGGAGACTTGAATCTCTGGACTGTCCATGTGCCAGCTGGGCCCTGAGCCTCAGCAGAGTTGCAGCACTTACTTTTTGGTTCATTGGACTTACCCAGGTCAGCTAACAGGGAGGTGAGGATGGTCAACAACCACACCAGGGAACCAAGAGAGTCTACAACTGCAAGTAGGAGAATTCCACAACCATGTGGGATCTAAGCCCCCTTTCAATTTAGAGGTGGAGCGGACATTGCCATCCCGGGATCCTCAGGATGGAGGGATAAAATATAGACTAGAGTGGACTTACTGCTATTCTACTATAGAATTATTGTGACTCTAGCAATGGAAGAAATTATATCATTGACGTTGAAACAGTGGTCATGGGAGTTGCTGAAGGCAGCGAGAGGGAAAAGGAAGTGTGATATGGGGGCATTTTGGGACTAGGAGTTGTCTTGAAGTGATATTGCAGGAACAGATGCAGGACATTATATATCCTACCACAGTCCACTGAATGGACAGGGAGAGAGTGTAAAATACAATGTAAACTATAACCCATGTTGTGTAGCCATGCTCTGAAATGTATTCATCAAATGCTATGAATGTACCACACTAATAAATGAAATTGTTGATGTGGGAAAAGTGGGGGTGTGGGAAGTGGGGCATATAAAATAGATGGAATCAGGGTAACTGGGCAATGGAAGTGTACCACAAGGTCATGCAATGATGGATATAGGATGTGTTAAATTACACCAAAAATGTATGAAAGTCTATAGGCTAAAATGTAAACCATAATGTAAAACATAAGGTAACTAAAATTTTAGAAAATTGTACAGTCTAAAATATAAACCATAATGTAAACCAAAATGGAACCATGTTTGAAACCTATGTTTCAATATCTGTACATCAGCTGCAGCAAATATAGTATGAACATGTAAAAAAGATCATTGTTGGGGAAAGGGGAAAAGGGTTTGGTGTTGGGGACCCCCTATATTTTTTAAAGTAACATTCTGCGTGATCTATGTATCTTTTTAAAATAAATAAAAATACATTTTAAAAAATGTATGAGAAGTTTGTGGGGCCCTTGCCAGCCCCTCCCCTACCCCGTACCTTAGTGCAGTGTGGAGCCAAGCTAGAATCCCAATGTCGGTCCCTTACCCTGTTCCTGAGAGAGAAGAGTAACCCCTATGTGCATAATGGAATGTCTGTATGTCAGTGCCAACCTATGGGGTGGCAATGTGAAAAACTGCTCCAGGAAACTCATCTCAGGCTTGCCCGCCCAGAACCTGCAATGCAGGCAAAAGCAGTTTGCAGATAGCTAAAGCAGCATATGAAACAAGTAAGTCCAAGCAGCCTTGGGCAAAAGATTCCTCACGTTCAGTCTTAAATAGAGCCCCCAGGAGGGGAAGAAATCCTATTTCATAGGTAGTAGAGGGGGCATTTGAATTCCTGTAAATAGGGTATTCTTAAGGCCAGGAGGAAGCATCAACCCAGAACAAGCCAGTTCTTTTCCTCAGAAAAGCCAGAGGATCCTGTACTTTGCATTTACCTCAGCCTGATTTCTTTGATAGGAGGTTTAAACAGTAAAGGAGAGCACCAGAAAAAGCACATCCAATTTTCAAAGACTGAAAAGTGTTTTTTGCATTGGTTGGTTTGTTTTTATTACCTCCTAGCATTCATGGAAATCTATGTCATATCACTAGCTGGATACAAACTTTAGGAACAGATAGCTCCGGGACTAAATCCCATAGTAACACCTTAAAATAGTAAAATGTACAATGTGCAACACAAGACAAAGAAACAGAAAATGACAGCCCACTGAACAGAATAAGATAAAAATCCAGACACCATCAATGAAGAAGTCCAGAATATGGAGATATGGAGAAAGGATTAAAAAAAAAAATCTTTAATATATTCAAGGAGATAAAGGAAAACACAGAGAAATAATTAAAGTGTATGAGGAAAGCAATGAAGAAACAATATGAGAATTTCAGTAATGACAGAAATTTTAAAAAGGAACCAAACAGAAATATTGAAATTGAAGACCAAAATAACTGAAATGAAAAATTCCCTAGAGAGTTTCAAGAGCAGATAGGAGCTAGCCAAAGAATCAGTGAACTCAAAGACAAGACAACTGAAATGATTCAGGTTGAGGAGCAGAAAGAAAAAATAATGGAAAAAAAGTGAAGAAAGCTAAGAGAACTCTCACAACCACCAAGCATACCAATCAATATACATATTAATATACATATTATGGGAGTCCCAGAAGAAGAAAAAAAGGGGTTGAGGAATAGTCAAAGAAATAATGGCTGTTAGGCTTGGCTCCTGACTATGGGTTTGTTTTGGGGACTAGACTTAAGGACAGTAGCTTCCTGGGAAGCTTGTCCCATGACACATAGCAAACTGCTGAAAGCCACAGATAAGGGGAGTGTTCTGAAAGCTACAAGAAAA
The DNA here is from genome assembly GCF_030445035.2 of Dasypus novemcinctus. Lineage (NCBI taxonomy): Eukaryota > Metazoa > Chordata > Mammalia > Cingulata > Dasypodidae > Dasypus > Dasypus novemcinctus. Next base: position 47,795,066 of record NC_080704.1, read on the forward strand.
ACAGCAATGTATTTGCTTACAAAGAGTGCCAATAAGGACTATGTGCCAATTTTTTTTAAATTTTTTATTTTTTTAATGTTACATTCAAAAAATAGGAGGTCCCCATATACCCCTCCCCCCCTCCCCCCACTCCTCCCCCCATAACAACAACCTCCTCCATCATCATGAGACATTCACTGCACTTGATGAATACATCTCTGAGCACTACTACACCTCATGGTCAATGGTCCACACCATAGCGTATGTGCCAATTTTTTAACAGAAACCATGGAGGCAAGAAGGCAGTGGGATAAGATATTTAAAATGCTGAAAGAAAACAACTGCCCACCAAGAATTTTACAAACAGTGAGACTATCTTTTGAAAATATGTGAAGATTAAGATAATACCAACAAAAGTTAAGGGTTTTGTCACCACTAGATCTGCCCTGTAAGCAATGCTTAATGGGGTTTTTCAGACTGAAAGCAAAGGACACCAGACAGTGGATGAAAATGGCATGAAGAAGCAAAAGTAACCATGGATAATTATAAATGGAAGTACAATATAATAATATTGTATATTTTGGTACATAACTCCACATTTTACTCCTTATAGATTCTAAAATGCAAATACATAAATAGTAATGGCAAATCTTTTATTTTGGACAACAATGTACAAACATTCAATTTGTAACAAGTACAATAAAAAGGCAGGGGGATGGAGTGGTATAGGAACAGTATATTTGTATGTTAATTGAAGTTAACTTGGTATAAATTAAGTGTGATCGTTATAGATTTAGGATGTTAAATTTAAGCCCCATGGTAACCACAAAGAAAATACCTGAAAACTAGATACAGAAAGAAATGGGATGGGACTCAAAATGGTAGAATACAGTTAATGAAATAAAAATGAAAGTAAGCACTAACAGAAGAATTAAAGGTCAAAAAAGGGATAAAACTTATGAAGAACAGATAACAAAATGCTAGAAGGAAGTCCTATTTTAATTATTTACTTTCAAAGTAAATGAATGAAACTATCAGGTCAAAAGGCAGAAATTACCAGAATGGATGAAAAAGTATGACCCAACTATACGCTGTCTGCAAGAGACTCACCTTAAATTCAAAGACATAAGTAGGTTGAAAGTGAAAAGTAGGGGAAAAAATACATATACCATGCAAAATAGTAACCAAGAGAGTAAAAAATGGTTATAAGGAACAAAAAAAGGTCACTATATTCTAATAAAGGGGTTGATTCAACAAGAAGAAAAAATATTTATAAATATATATTCACCTAAAGGCAGAAAGAAGCCCAAATTACACGAAGCAAATACTGACAGATTTGAAGGGTGAAATAGATGGTTCTACATTAGCAGTAAGAGATTTCAGTATACCACTTTCAATAATAGAGCCTCTAGAAAGAAGATCAGTATGAAAATAGAAGACTTGAAGGATACTCTAAACTCCCTAGACCTATTAGACATACATAGGACATGTCACTCAAAAGCAGAACACACATTCTTACTACTACACAAGGATCATTTTCCAAGATAGACCATCTCTTAGGCCACAATATAAGTCGCAATAAATTAAAAAATATTGAAATCACACAATCCCTCTTCTCCAACAACAACAGAATGAAGCTAGAAATTCAATATAAGGGATAACTGTAAACTTTACAAATATGTGTAACTTAAACAGCATAGTCTTAAACAACCAATAGATCAAAGAAAAAATCACAATAGAAATTAGGAAATATTTGAAGTGAATGAAAATGAAAATAAAACGTACCAAAACCTATGGGAAGCAGCAAAGGCAGTGCTGAGAGGGAAATTTATAGCTCTAAATGTTTACATTAAGAACGAAGAATGACCTCAAACGAGAGATCTACCCTCACAACTGGAGGTTCCAGAAAAAGATGACCAAACTAAACCCAAAGTAAGCAGAAGATAGGAAATAACAAAGACTAGAGCAGAGATAAAATAGAGAATGAAAACACAACAGAAAGAATCAATGAACCCAAAAGTTGATTTTTTAAAAAGATCAATGAAATTGAGAAAACTTTAGCTAGAGTGACAAAGAAAAAAAGAGCAAGGACACAAATAACTAAAATCAGAAATGTAAGGGGGACATTACTACCGACCCCACAGAAATAAAAAGGATTATAAGAGGATACAATGAACAGTATGCCAACAAATTAGAAAACCTAGATGAGATGGACAAATTCCTAAAAACACACAAATTACCTACAAGGACTCAAGAAGAAATAGAAGATCCAACAGAACGATAGCAAGTAAAGAGATTGAATGAATAACCAAAACCTTCCAAAGAAAAGCTCAGCACCAGATGGTTTCACTGGTTAATTTTACCCGATGTTCCAGAAGAATTAACTCTTCCAAAAAATTGAAAAGGAGGGAAATATTCTCTAACTAATTCTTTGAGGCCAACCTCACTCTAATACCAAACCCAGAGGTAAACACATCAACAAAATTCTAGCAAATCAAATCTAATAGCACTTTAAAAGATTTAAACACCATGATCAAGTGGGATTTATCCCCCATATACAAGGGTGATTTAACAGAAGAGGATCAGTTAATGCAATAAACCACATTGACAGAATGAAGGGCAAATACCCATACGATCGTCTCAACTGATGAAGAAAAAGCATTTGATAATCCTGCACTCCGTCTTGATAAAAACACTCAAAAAGTAGGAAAAGAAGTAAATTTCCTCAACATGATAAAGGGCTTATATTGAAAACCCACAGCTAACATCATAAACAGTGGTGAAAGACTTAAGGTCTTCCCTCTAAAAAACTGCAACAAGACAAGGATGCTAGTGGTACTATTATTCAACATTGTACTGTATGTTCTAACCAGAGCAACCAGGAAAGAATGAAATAAAATGCATTCAAACTGGAAAGGAAAAAGTAAAACTTTCCCTATTTGCAAATGATCATATAGAAAATCATGAAAACTTACAACAAACCAACTACAGTTAATAAGTTCAGTAAAGTGGTAGGGTACAATATCAACATGTAAAAATCAGTGGTATTTCTATACACTAGTAATGAACAATCTGAAGAGGAAATCAAGAAAATATTCCACTTACAATAGCAACTAAAAGAAACAGATATCTATGAATAAACTAAGGATGTAAAGGATATACACATGGAAAACTACGGAACATTGCTAAAAGAAATTTTAAAAGACTCAAATAAATGGATGACTATTCCATATTCATGTTAGAAGACCAACTATTGTTACAATGTCAATTCTACCTAAAGTGACTTACTGAGTCAATGCAATCCCATCAACATTCCAAGAACCTTCTTTGCAGAAATGGAAAGACCAATCATCAGATTTATATGGAAAGGCAAGGGAACTTGAACAGCCAAAACCATCTTGAAAAAGAACAAAGTTAGGAAACCCACACCAATTTTAAAAGTTATTTATTACAAAGTCATCATAATCAAAACAGCGTGATACTGGCACAAAGACATGTAGACCAACAGAATCAAATTGAGTATTCAGATATTAACCTTCACTTCTATGTCCAATTCAATTTTGAAAAGGGTACCGAGTCCACTCAATGGGGGAAAAATATTCTCTTCAACAAATGGTGCTGAGGAAATTGCATATCTATGTGGAAAAAAAGGAATGAAGGTGGACCCCTACCTCACACCATATACCATTAACTCAAAATGGATCAAAGACCTAAATATAAGAACCAAAACTATAGAGAGAGAGGCATCTTCAGAACTTTGTGTTAGGCAATGGTTTCTTAGACTTTACCCTAAAAGCACAAGCAACAAAAGGAAAAATGGATAAATGGGACTTCATCAAAATTAAAAACTTTTGTGCAAAGGACTCCATCATGAAAGTAAAAAGACAACCTGTAGAATGGGAGAAAATATTTGGAAACCACATATTTGACAAAGGATTAACATCCAGAAAATTTAAAGAAATCTCACAACTCAACAACAAAAAGACAACCCAATTAAAAAATGGGTGAGAGGCTTATATAGACATTTCTACAAAGAAGATATACAAATGGTCAAAAAGCACATGAAAAGATGATCATCATCATTAGCCATTAGGGAAATGAAAATCAAAACCACAATGAGATAGCTTTTCATTAGAATGGCTATTATTGAAAAACAGAAAATAAGTGTTGAAGAGGATGCAGAGAAATAGAAACACTTGTTCATTACTTTTGGGAGTGTAAAATGGTGCAGCCACTGTGGAAAATATTTTGGAGATTCCTCAGAACATTAAGTATAGAATTACCACATGACCTGGCAATCCCATTTCTAGGTATGTTCCCAAAAGCAGTGAAAGAAGCCTAGAACTGGAAGCGGACTTGGCCCAGTGGAGAGGGCGTCCGTCTACCACATGGGAGGTCCGAGGCTCAAACCCCGGGCCTCCTTGACCCATGTGGAGCTGGCCCATGCACAGCGCTGATGCGTGCAAAGAGTGCCATGCCACACAGGGGTGTCCCACATGTAGGGGAGCCCCACGCACAAGGAGTGCACCCCGTAAAGAGAGCCGCCCAGAGCAAAAGAAAGTGCAGACTGCCCAAGAATGGTGCCGCACATACAGACAGCTGACACAAGATGATGCAACAAAAAGAAAGAGATTCCTGGTGCTGCTGATAAGAATAGAAGTGGTCACAGAGGAACACACAGCAAATGGACAGAGAGAGCAGACAACTGGGGGTGGGAAGGGGAGAGAAATAAATAAAAAATAAATCTTTAAAAAAAAAAAAGAAAGAATCCTAGAACAGATATTTGCACATGGATATTCACAGTGGCATTATTCATAATTGCCAAAAGATGGAAGCAACCCAAGTGTCCATCAACAGACAAATGGATAAACAAAATGTGGTATAAACACACAATGGAATATTAATCAGCCATTAAAAGGAATGAAGTTATGATACATTTAACAACATGGATGAACTGTAAAACATCATGTGGAGTGAAATAAACCAGGCACAAAAGGACAAACATTATATGATTTCACTGATATGAAATAATTAGAATATGGAAGTTCACAGTCAGAAAATACAGTACAGGTTAACAGGGGCCAGGTTGAGTACAGAGAATGGGGAGTTAATGCTCAATCGGCACAGAATTTCTGTTTGCAGTGATGGAAAAGTTTTGAGAATGAATGGAGAGTGATGATAGAACAACATTGGTAATGTAATTAACACCACTAAAGTAGGTAGTTGAATGTGGTTAAAATGGGAAATTTTAGGTTTACTCAAATTAAAAATTACAAAAAAAAAAAGAAACAAAGGACTGTACAACATTGTGAACCTTAATATAAACTATGGACTATAGTTAATAATATAATTAAAGGGTGGCGGACTTGGCCCAGTGGTTAGGGCGTCCATCTACCATGTGGAAGGTCCGAGGTTCAAACCCCGGGCCGCCTTGACCCATGTGGAGCTGGCCCATGCGCAGTACTGATGTGCTGCAAGGAGTGCCGTGCCACGCAGGGGTGTCCCCCGCGTAGGGGAGCCCCATGCGCAAGGAGTGCACCCTGTAAGGAGAGCTGCCCAGCACGAAGGGAAGTGCACCCTGCCCAGGAATGGTGCCGCACACATGGAGAGCTGACACAACAAGATGACACAGCAAAAAGAAACACAGATTCCCGTGCTGCTGCAACAACAGAAGCGGACAAAGATGACGCAGCAAATAGACACAGAGAACAGACAACCGCGGTGGGGGGGGGGGGGGGGTGGAAGGGGAGAAAAATAAATAAATAAATAAATCTTTAAAAATATATATATATAATTATAGTAATATTGTTTCTTGAATCCTGACAAAGGTACAACAGAAATGAAAAGAGTTAATAACAGGAAAAACTCTGTATGTGGGGCAGGTATAGGGAACTATGTATTTTATGAATGGTTTTTTTGTAAACTTAAACTTCTCTAATAAAATTTGGAAAAAAAAACACCAATAGGGAAAACACAGACGTGGGCATAAAATAGTAAAAACATGACTTACACTTATAAGTAACTTGAGGAGGAAGATCAAGCTGAGCAATTAAAAGCCAAGTACATGAAGGAACTGACTAGAAGGGCTTTTTGCAAATTAGCCTTCCTTGTAATGAGATGCAAATCATAAGTTTTATAATACTAAGGAAGTTCTAAGAAAATAAAGCAGACAGAATGACCATTCTGGAAGCTATTCAAAAAGATTAGGACTCTCCAATTCACAAGATATCATTACATAGCAATTTCAAAATTTCTCTGATTAGGTCATCCAAAAAACTCTCTACTGCCAGGGCAGGGAATCTTTTCTCAGCAGGATTTGATCATTGCTATAGCTCAGTGTCACTCTCCCTTTTTTCAGGTGGGGATTTTTACTATATTTATCCTATTCTTTCTCTATGTAATAACGGAGGAGAGAGTTTATGGGACACCAGAATACAAGAAGCAGGACTGTACATTACCAAGAATTCGATGACTTAGAACTGGATATAGTAACTAGATAAGACTTTGGAAGTGTTTCCATTGAGGAGCTAGTGCCCATTTCTTCATATAAGAAGAAGGCTGAATAAGGATTAGATAGCCGAAAGAGTAGGCTGCAACAAAGATTGTTACTTGCACACTTAATATCCATTCTTCCCTTCTTGCTTGCTGTCAGAAGCCCAATGATGTTGGGCTCCAATGTGCTCAAGTAAAAGCACATCACAGCTTTGCTGTAGATGGGGTGGTCAAGTATATAGTTTAGTCAATAAGATAAAAGCAGACTTCACTGGATGTGGTTCAGAGGAACGTTCTTTAAAGAGGTCTTTACTCAGCTGACGGGCACCACTTTGCTCCTCCCGTTCTTCCAGCCGGCATGGAATAGAGATGTGATGACTGGACCTTCAGAAACTATCTTGTAACCATGAGCACATGCTAAGGATGGCTGGGCTGAAAGCTAGAAAGAGCCTGTCTCTCTAATGAGATCTTGGAGACACCCTACCTGCTAGGAATGCTTAACTTTGGAATTCTCATTTTGTGACAGAAAATAAACTCAAATTTATTTAGGCCATTATTTATTGGGTTTTCTGTTCCATGTAGCCATACTCAATTCCTAACTGATACACAGAGAATCCTACAACTTACTGAGTAATTAGCCAAATTTGTTAGAAAAAAACAGAACTTTTAAAAAGCTATATAGTATGTGTCTTAAGTTTACTTAGCCTGAGTGTCACTTATTTGCCATCCATGGGCTGCCTCCATGTCCACTTTAGACATGGTGAATCAAGCAAGGCACTTCTTCCCAAGAAATTGGGAGTATGCCTATAAAATGTCTGAACTTCAAGCCTCAACAAGCTACAATGTAGCTACTGACCTGGTACCCAATATAAAGTCTATCTTCTACATGTATCAAGTTCAGTGTCTCCCGACTCTAGAATTTTAGGATTCAAAGACAAAATTACAGATCTTACAATGGAGAAAATATATAAAGATTTCTACACATATGAAGTAATTCATAAGATCTAATTATATAATCCAATTCTAGAACTTTAGACCAGTCACATTTTCTAAAAAAACAAAAAAACAAAAAACAACAAACATTTTTTCATTTGTGAGATGGAAAAAACAGGAAAACCTACCTATCCAATAGGGAAGATATGAAGATCATGCACAAAATAAGTGTGAAAAAACTGAACCTTAAAGTACTATGAACATGTAAATTACTAATAAATCTGCAATGTATACTTTATTCTTCACAAGTAGCATAAATAATTTGCTAACCATTAGGAATTCTCAAATCTAAAATTAATTGATTTCAAAATCATGGTTATATTAATATTATATTGTCTTATGTAGTGGTATAGGGAACTCTACTAAAAGTTCATTCTTTTGAAATACACCAAAGAAACAACAGACTGGGTAGGGGTGGGGAAACACAGACAGATCAAGGATATATTCCAGTAGTTCTCCACACTGCTTTAATTACATGAGGCAGAAATAATACTAGCATTCACAGAAGAATTCAATTTTTACCTTATTGGGATACTCTTTTTAAAAAGAACAAAGAAAAAGTAGTTTCATGGAGGTGGGGGACTTTGATCACACATATATGCATTTTTTTAAATCAAAGGAAAGGGGAGAAATCTCTTTAGATCTACAGACTGAAATGTACAATAAGGTACAAATAACTAGGTATGTTTAATTAAATCAGCAAAATTTTTGCTTGCCTACAAAATACAATGATTTGTAGATATTAGAAGAGTGAATAACATATGAGCCCAAACCCCAAATCTCAAGGAGAACAATGAAGTAACCTGTGATATCCAAGACCTAAGTATCCAGGGTAAAAATGTAACTGAGGTTTCAGTGCTTAAAGAAGCTTGTGCAGCCTGCCCAAGAAAGGCACTGCACACACGGAGAGCTGACACAACAAGATGACCCAACAAATAGAAACACAGATTCCTGGTGCTACTGATAAGGATAGAAGCAGTCACAGATGGAAAGAGAAAGAGAGAGAGAGAAGACAATGGGGGAAAGAAATAAAAATTTCTTAAAAATTAAAAAAAAAGCAGCTTTGGTAATATTAAAAAATGCACCTGTTCGCATCGCACTATCAGTAATCTGGGATAAATCTGAGGCCATTATGCCTTTTTCCAGTTGAAGTTCCTTAAGGATTTCCAAAGCTTACTTAGGTTTCTTCTTCAATACTTCAGAACTATCTGGAAAGTTTAGAAATGTAACTTAACATTTGTAAGTTCAGAAACTTACAAAACAATGAACCAACTTAACAATTAAACATTAATAATGTGGAACTAATTAAAAAGACCAAAGGCATTTATACAGCTAGCACAACTGATGGTTCTAACCCGAGTGCTAAAAATTTTTTTTCTCTATTTTTTTTTAAACATTACATTCGAAAAATATAAGAGATCCCCACATATTCCCCACACCCCTCACCCCACTCTCCCAAATCAACAACCTCTTTGATCATCATGGGACATTCATTCCATTTGGTGAATACATTTTGGAGCACTGCCGCACCACATGGATAATGGTTTACATTGTAGTTTACACTCTCCCCCAGTCCACCCAGTGGGCCATGGCAGGACACACATTGTCCATCATCTGTCCCTGCAGCACCACCCAGGACAACTCCAAGTCCCGAAAATGCCCCCACATCACATGTCTCCTTCCTTCTCCCTACCCTCAGCAGCTACCGTGGTCACTTTCTCCACATCAATGCTACAATTTCTTCCATTACTAATCACAATAGTTCCATAGTAGAATATCAATAAGTCCACTCTCATCCATACTCTATTCCTCCATCCTGTGGACCCTGGGATGGTGATGTCCACTCCACCTCTACATCGAGAGGCGGCTTAGATTCCACATGGATGATGGATGCAATTCTCCTACTTGCAGTTGTAGGCACTCTTGGCTCACTGGTGTGGTGATTGACCTTCTTCACCTCCCTTTTCGCTGGCCAGGGTAAGTCCAATAAACCAGAGGGCAGGAGTTGTAAGTCTGCTGAGGCTCAGGGCCTGGCTGTCACATGAACAGTTCAGAGATTCAGGTCTCCTGAGTATACACCAACCCCAGCACCAACCACAGGTCCAGTAAAAGTGACAGAAGAAGCATGTGTAGAAAGGTCACATCTGAGTCCAACTCCATCACACTCAGGAACACAAACCCCAAAGAAGGCCAACTGACATGGCACTGAACTCCAGAGCCATCCGAGTGCTACAAATTAATGTCTAAATGCTAAACGACCTTAGTTTTTAAAATGAACAAATAAAAGTATGCAAGCAGGGAAGCAGATGTGGCTCGAGCGGCTGAGTTCCTGCTTCCCACATGGGAGTTCCCAGGTTCTGCTCCTGGTTGGTGCCTCCTTAAAAAAAGAAACAACAAATAAGCAAACAAACGAAAAAAGCAACTCAGGGGAGCTGATATGGCTCAGTGGTTGAGCACTGGCTTCCCACACACGAGGTCCCAGGCTCAATCCCAGGCCCTGGTACTTAAAAAAAAAAAAAAAAGTATGCAAGCAGAGTTAGGAAATTTGCGGTTAAAATCAGTCATAATAAAACTAAACATTCTGGCTAGATGAGAAGATCAAAGCTTCTTTCAAAAACTTAACTACCTGCCAGAGATAAAAGCAGTAGATATATATCCTGTTTTCTAATCAATCCTCCTACTTGGCTGTGATGGAAAAGCCTCAGTAACTTTCTAAAAGCCTCTCTAAATAAGAGGTATGCTGTTGCATACCTTTGGCACCAGGCACATACACCCACAATCATGAGACATATGCTCGAAGTTGTGATATTAACAGCTTTCTCCCTTGCTATTACTATTCACAATGGCCACCATCTGGGCTGATTTAAAGAGTCATATAAGTAAAAACAGAAGGTTTCAAAACTGTTTTATATTCTCCTGTACAAATTTATCTGTATACAACTACTTAACAAACCCTACCAGAGTTTGCCAAACTAGAAGTAACGTCTAAGGAAAATGGTCAAGAAATAAAAGTTGTGGCAAAACATAAAAATTGTATACTTAGCAGTCTTCAAGATCAGCCACGTGGATGAAAAATCCCAAACCAGGTTCTCATAGGATTTCCCCCTGACTTCTCACTAGGTGGCATTTATTTTCTTTGAAGCTGGCTCAGTCTAGATGTTTTTGTGTTTGTTTTCTGGTTTTTTTTTTACACAAATGTCAACTTCCTAAGCAAATACTCAAGCAATGAATATTTCTAAAGTCTTCACCTGCTATGCAGGCAAATAAAACTGGGTATGATATATCTCTACACTTCCAAAATAAATGCACCTAAGTATTTTAGACATGCCCTAGCTATACAATCAAATGCCAAAACTTAACTTACGGAGAAGAAATCACCTTGGACTCAAAAGAAGCAGTAAGCAATACAGAATGTTTGACTAGAAGGGAATGGTTAAGATCAGGACCATTTTAGCTTTTCTGGAAATCATACCACTTTTTATTTTAATGTGTCTAGCATGGCAGGCTCAGGCAAATATTAAATTAAAAGCTTAACAACACTGTTGTTGAGATTTATACAAAGCAGAGATATCTTTCTAATTAGTTTAAGCCATGACTCTGAAAGCACCAAAATGAAAATCATATCTACTGAAACCAACATTCCACTACAAATGCCACCTTAATTCAGCTAGTTCCAGGTGAAGAAATGTGATTCAAAAGGGAAAAACCCAAAGCAGTAACACCACCAATCTATAGTAATATTCTACTATGAGTTTGAGGGTTTGAAGCTGGATGGATCCCAGAAGATTATGTTCTTAAAGTTAATCCATGCCTGTTGGGTGTGGACCTATTGTAGGTAGGACCTTGTGATTATGTTATGTCAGGTAAGGGCCTTTTGATTACATTATTTCAATAAGGCATGGCCCAGGGTGGATCTTACTCCTCTTACTGGAGTCCTTTATAAACAGGATGAATTCCAAGAAAGAAAGAGAGAGAGAGAGCCACAGGAATAAGAAGCTGAAAGTAAGGAAGCCCAGAAGAGAAGGGAGAGCCTAGCAGACACTGCCATGTAACAGAGGAGTTAGGATCAGCAGCCAGTCTTCAGAGAGAAAACATTGCCTGATGATGTCTTGATTTGTACATTTCATGGCCTCAGAACTGTAAATTTGCAAAGAAATAAATCCCCATTGTAAAAGCCAACCCATTTCTGGTATATTTCTTTTGGTAGACTAGCAGACTAAAACATATTTTGGCACCAGGAAAGTGAGGTGTTGCTATTGCAAAAACCAAAAATGTGGAAATGGCTTACTGACTAGGTATGTGGGAAGACCTGTGAGGGGCTTGATTTTAAAAAAAAAGGCCTATATTGCTTTGAAGAGACTGTTGGTAGAAATATGGACACTAAAGGTACTTCCTATGATGCTGTAGAAATAATGAATGTGTCACTGCAAAGAGAAAGAAAGGCAACCCTCGTTTTAAAGTAGCAGTGAATTACACAAAATTACACTGAGTTCTGGTGTCAGATGGAAGGCAGAATTTGAAAGTGATAACCTTGGATATTTAGCTGAGGAGATCACCACACTATATGTAGAGAGTGTGGCCTGGTTTCTCCTTGAAGCTTATAGTGAAATGCAGGAGGGAAGGAATAAGTTGAGAACTGAACTCCTGGGCACAAAGAAACCATAAATTAAAGGTTTGGAAAATTTTGAGCTTCCAGATAACGAGTCCTCAGAGAATAGTGCCCCATGTGAGGACTTAACTGAATATGGAACCAGTCAGCCATTTCAATGCAAGTCAGAATTGGGAATGCAGTTTTCCAAAAAGGATTTGTGGAAAGTTCTATTGTCTGACAATTGGGGTTCCTGGGTGTTACATGAGAAAACATTAAGCTTCTTGCAAGATTTGTATGAACAGAATCACTGCCAGCCTGGACTAAAAGGAATAGAAAAGGAACACATTGAAGGAAAAATGACTTCAAAGGAAGAACCATGGAAGCTGAGGTCTGGACTGAAGACCTTTTCTTAAGCCAAGAGAACAAGCTCACCCATGTGTGTAGAAAAGGTGAGTATGCCCTGGCACTTAAAGAGGGTGGGCCTTCCTCCCCATTGTTCAAAAAGAATGCTGCTGTCCCAATCTTCAGAAAGGGTGGAGCACAGTTCTTGGGGATTGGAAAGAGTTTGGCCACCATCCCACTATTCTAAGGGGATTGAGCCTACACCCCAGGGATTGGGGAGAGTCTGGCTATCATCCCACCCCAGTGTTTTCAGAAGGTGGGGCCTAGAGTTTGGCTGACACCCAGATGCTTAATGAGGATGAAGCCAAGAGCATAGCCATTACCCCAATGCTTGGAGATGTTGGAGTCTTCACCCCAGTGATTACAGAGAGCAGGGTTGCTGTGCAAACCCTTGGAAAGGGTAAGGCTGCTGCTCCATCAAATCCGGCGGACAAAGCATCATTCTATAGATGACTCTCAGACCTTGAAATCTAATGGAACATGCCCTGCTGCATTTTGGAATTGTTTAGAACTGTGACCCCTGTTTTCCTTCCAATTTCTCCCTATGGCAATGTGAATGTATATCCCATGACTGCCCCTCGATTGCATATTGGAAGCAGATTAACTTGTTCTATGTTTTACAGATCCACAGTCTGAGGGGAATTGTGCCCCAGGACAGACCACACCTAAAACTGATTTTGATGCGACTTTGTACTTAATATTGTTACTGAAATGATTTAAGGCTTTGTGGGATATTGTCATGGAATGAATGTATTTGCATATGGAAAGAACATGTCTTTCTGGGATTCAGAGAGTAGAGTGTGAAGGTTTGAAGCTGGATGGACCCCAGAAGATTATGTTCTTAAAGTTAATCCTGGTGTAAACCTATGATAGGTGGCACCTTTTGATTAGGGTACTTCAAGTTAAGGGACTTACTTCTTACTAGCTCTGTTCTTAGATAATTTCCCAGGTCTCTCTTTCTCCTTATTGTGTGTGTCTCTGTGTGTCTGTATAAAGTTCCACTCTATTTTCTCTCTACCCTTCCCCAACCACAAGTACCATACTCACATTCCACTTCAAAGACTTCAGGTCCATTCAACCCATATTCATATTGCTGAATACTACAAATAACACTTTTGATCTGTCCCTTTTATTTTTATTTTTTTTAAAGATTTATTTATTTCTCTCCCCTTCCCCCCCACCCCGGTTGTCTGTTCTCTGTGTCTATTTGCTGCGTCTTCTTTGTCTGCTTCTGTTGTTGTCAGCGGCACGGGAATCTGTGTCTCTTCTAGTTGCATCATCTTGCTGTCAGTTCTCTGTGTGGGTGGTACCATTTCTGGGCAGGCTGCACTTTCTTTCACGCTGGGCGGCTCTCCTTACAGGGCACACTCCTTGCTTGTGGGGCTCCCCTACGCGGGGACACCCCTGTGTGGCACAGCACTCCTTGTGCGCATCAGCACTGCGCATGGGCCAGCTCCTCACGGGTCAAGGAGACCTGGGGTTTGAACTGCGGACCTCCCATGTGGTAGACATGGCCCTAACCACTGGGCCAAGTCTACCACCCTGATCTGTCCCTTTTAAGAAAGCATTTGATATATTGAAAAAACCTGGCATGTTATCTGACAGTGAAAAATCAATTTAGATCCTTATATCTTTCCTTCATATTGAATAACAAACCAAATTTCTGATGAATCAGAGTTAAATGTAAGAAATCAAAACAAACAGAAAACTGTCGGTGAATTTTCATGTAATTCCCCAAAAGGGAAGGACTGTCTAAGCATCAAACAATTAAAGAAATAAAGGGAAAAAATGACAGATTTTGACTATGGTAGAAGCTCTCTTAATCCCCACTTAACCAATCTGACTGATTGACCCACTCTCCATTCTGTGTAGAAACCTAATGAACGGCCAGAGCATTATCACCAAGTCATTCATGTTTGTTCCCAAATTTGTTCTCTGTACTAGCTGTGTAACTATGATTCTTAATTATTTATTATATATATCCTACATCAATCATATATGAATATAAAAAGAGAGGAACTGGCTGGAAAGATCAGATAAAAGGTGATGCTGAATTAAATGTAGGTGACAAAACTGCAAAAGACTAGACTGGGGGCGGGAAAGCTGGGGGAAAGGGGGAAATCTTGTAAAATACTTGAAAGGAGTCTGCACTCAGATTACAGCCCATTAAGTTACCACTCCACCTTAAAGAAACCAAAACCAGAAGGCAGTGATGATGCACTTTGGATGAAATGTATAAAAGAAATATATAGCAGATTTGTAACCAGACTCACATTCAAAGAAAAGGGTAGCCCAATATTAAAGGACTTGCTACTAAAAGTATATTTTGAAGCCATAAGTTAAAATGCTTATGTTACATATGGAGACATTTTTTAGGATACCCCTCTGTGCTGGTATGAGTCTTTCATAGACCCCCAAAAAGTAAGTTCTTAAAGTGAATCTATTTCTGTGGGTGCAGACTCATTAATAAGTAGGATCTTTTGGCAAGTAGGATCTCAACATGTGATCCACCTCATTCATCATGGGTCCTAATCCTCTTACTGGAGTCCTTTATAAATGGAAGACTAAAAAGCAGACACACAGGAAAAAAGCCTCAAGAGACAAAAGGAAAGGTCCCAGAAGCTGGAGGCTAAAATTGGCAAAGTACAGAGGCACAGAAAGAAGCTCCCAAGAGGCTAAGTCCACAGAGCAACTTGAAGCTGAAAGAGACTGGCCCAGAGAAGACAGGAGAGACCAGCAGGCCACCATTATGTCCTGCCATGTGCTTGACTGCCCACAGCTGAGCTCAGAGAGAAAGCATCTTTAGATGATGTGGCCATGTGCCTGATCACCCTCAGATGCTATTTGGTGAGACAGCATAACTGATAATTTGGACATTTGCTCAGTCTCGAAACTGTAAATTTTTACCCTAATAAACCTGCTTTATAAAAGCCAAGCCATTTCTGGAATTTGCCTTGGAAGCCTGTAGCAAACTAAGACACCCTCTTTAACAGGCCAGCTATGGGATCCAATCACATCAAATAAAGAAGTTTCTTTTGCATGGTTTTCAGTTTCTGTATATCCAGTGCATCAGGAACAAAATTAATAAGGAAACTGGAAAATACACTCTAATGTAAACTAGGGACTATAGTTAATACAATTTTAATATTCTTTCATCAATTGTAACAAAGTACCACACTAATACAAAATGTTAATAATGGGGGGGAGTGTATGGGAATGTTGTATTTTTCACTATTTTTCTTTGTAAACCTATAATTTCTTTAAAATTCAAAAAAAATAAACTGAAAATTTTTAAAACTGGAAAAATATTTGAAAGACTGATATTAGATTAATATCTTTATATATAAAGTTTACATAAATCAGTAAGAAAACACTAGGCAACTAACAGAAAAATAGGAGGGGGGGAGAAATCAAATGGCCAATTTACAGAAGGAATATGAAAAATTAAATGAGAGGAAAATGTATATTTTCAATGATTATCAAAAAACACAAACTAATTCATTGCAATAGCATTTTTTGCCTATCAGGTGAATAAAAGTTAAGCAATTATCATGGTCAATATTGTCAAATGCACAGTGTAACAGATAGAGATATCTTTTGCTGCTTAAAGAAGACACCCTGGTAGAACCTTTCCAGCAATCAATCTAGCAACTTGTGTCAAGAAACTTTAAAATGTCCATATCCTTTGACCAAGCAATTTCATTTCTGAAACTCCATTCTCAGAAAATAATCCGAAATCTGGATAAAGCTTTGGCAATGAGATATTAAATGAAGTGTTACTTATAGCATTTTAAAAACTGGGGAAAAATACCTTTATTCAATAAAAATTTTGTGCCAGGCACTGAGGATAAAGTACTGAACAAAACAGTCCCAGGGGAGTCCCTGGAGAGTGGATATGGCTCAAGTAGTTGAGTACCTGCTTCCCACACGGGAGGTCCCAGATTCGGTTTCCAGTGCCTCCTAAAAACAAACAAGCAAACAAACAAACAAAAAAAACAACTAAGGGGAGCTGATGTGGTTCAATGGTTGAGCACTGGCTTCCCACATATGAGGTCCTGGGTTCAATCCCCGGCCCCAGTACCTCAAAACACACACAAACACACACACACATACAAAACAGTCCCAGGCCTCATTGAATTTAGAACCTGTTGGGAAAGATGAGCAAATTAAACAAGTAATTATCTTAAGCCCAACAATAGAGTAATATATTATGAAACATGCAAATGATGTGATGACACATAGACATCAGAATTATTTATGACAAATTATCAATGACATAAGGAAACATTTATACTAAATGAAAAACTACCAAACTAGAAATGACTATAAAAATACATTGGAAAATTAAGGACAGAGGCAAGACTTCTGGAATGGCAGAGTAAGGATCCCAGCAACTACTGATCCTAGGTAAGACCAGCAGAGTCTCTGGCATTTTTATTTGAGGCTGTTTCCATCCCTCATCCTCTAAGGACTATGCCACTGAAGAGAACTGACCTGATTCGTAGCTCCACAGGAAAGCTCCATGTCCAGAAGCATTTTTTAAAAAACAATAGCCATCAGAAGCAAACAAACATCACAGCAACTTGGGGAAAACAAGACACCAGCTAAACATCTGAAAGGGAGATCTGGGGAATGAGACAGCTAGAGGGGGCTTAAAATTCTGACATATTTTAAGGTTCTGGATAGCTGTGCACATATGGCTCAAGAATCCAGAGAGGATCCCAGTTACCTACTCATTCCTGGCTGACTGTGAGGTCCTGTGCAAACAGAAAGTAAAAGCCAAGGCAGAAAACAAAATAAAAACAAAAACAGCAATAACCCTTTGAGGATGAGAACCCAGAGTTCCTGCAATATATTATCTAAAATGTCAAGCTGTCAACAAAAATTATGAGATATGCAAAGAAATTGGAAAGTGCAGCCCATACAAAAGGAAAAAAAGCAGCCAACAGAAAGTAACCCTGAGTGGGCCCAGATGTTGGATTTAATAAAGATTTTAAATTAACTATTATAAATATGTTCAAAAAACTAAAGGAAATCATGTTTAAAGAATTAAAGGAAAATATGATGACAATGACTCATCAAAGAGAATATTAATAAAGAGAAATTACAGACAAAGAACCATATAGAAATTTGGGAGTCAAAAGAACAATAACAGAAATGAAAATCTCACTAGAGGGGCTCAAGAGCAGATTTGAGCTGACAAGAAGAAAAAAATAAGCAAACTTGAAGATAGCGCAATAGATTCTCTAGTCTAAAGAACAGAAAGAAAATCTAAAAGATAATACAGCAAAATGTTGATAGCATATAGTGATATTACTGGGGTTTTTCCTTCTTCATAATTAAAATTTTTTTCAACCAATCACTCATTTATTATCTCAATAATCAATGACTTAGGGACTAACATGTGCCAAGTCCTGGGTACAGCAGTGAGTTAAGAGAGACATGGTCCAGGCCCTCATGGTGCTCACAGAAAAGAGAGAATACAATAAGAAATTACCCAAATATCTAACAATGTAAGAGTAGGTGTGTAAATTGTGGCAAAGAGTTGTTGAATAAAAATGAATAGCCAGACAAACATATAAGAAAAGCACAAAGTAAATTAGTGAAGGTAGGGAACGGGGGTAGAGAAGGGAGGTGAAAAGCAAACCTAGCACAAGTACAAGTTCAGAGTTATTTAGAATCCAGTGGGGAGCTTTACAGGGCAATGAACCTGCTTTAGACAGCCAAAGGAGGGAATGGTGGTACTCAGACTGAATATTTCCCAGCTGAAAGAGAAATAACAAGAAAGTACCTAATATGTAAAGAAAGGTTAATAAGAAAGTTTTTATCAATACATGCTTTAAATGGTATATGTAAGATACCTAATTTGTGAAGAGTAGATTGGTTTTTATTTAGATTTTGTTTTTAAACACCATTAGCAAGTCTTCGAAATGGTATATCCCACCTGCTCTATACTAGTGTTCTTGTCATATGCTAAGCAGAATGCCAGGACCATTAGGAGAGACAAAGGTAGACATAGTATCTAGAAAGTATGAAAACACCTTTCTAGAAAGTCAACAACTTATACTGCTCGAAACATGTCCAATTTACTCTTGGCACATTTGAAAAGCCATGAAAGTCCAATACTTCACCAGTGGAATAACACAGAATTATCTCCTTTCTCTGTATGAGATGGTGTCTTAGTTGGCCAGGCTGCTATGACAACCACACAACAGACTGGCTTTAACAATAGGAATTGGGAAGCGGACTTGGCCCAATGGATAGGGCTTCCGCCTACCACATGGGAGGTCCGTGGTTCAAACCCCAGGCTCCTTGACCCATGTGGAGCTAACCCATGCGCAGTGCTGATGTGCTCAAGGAGTGCCGTGCCATGCAGGGGTGTCCCCAGCATAGGGGAGCCCCACGCGCAAGGAGAGCACTCCGTAAGGAGAACTGCCCAGCACTAAAGAAAGTGCAGCCTGCCCAAGAATGGCGCTGCACACACAGAGAGCTGATACAACAAGATGACACAACAAAAAGAAACACAGATTCCCGGTGCCGCTGATAAGGATAGAAGTGGTCACAGATCACAGAAGAACACACAGTGAATGGACACAGATAGTGGACAACTGGGGGGGGAGAGAAATAAATAAAAAATAAACCTTTAAAAAAATCAATAGGAATTTATTGCCTCTCGGTTTCAGAGGCTAGATGGCTTACGTTCCCCCAGGTTCAGTAGCATTCTGATGTTGGCTTGACACAATCTTTGGGGATCCTTGGCTTGCATCTCTGCATCATAACACGTGGCCGTGTTCTCTCCTTTCTCTTTCCAGTTCCTGCTGACTTTCTACCTCTCCCTGTGGTCTTCTCCTTACATGGTCTCCTCTATTTACACTGGTTTCATACCCACAGAGGCATGGATGAAGATTAAAAATATGCCTTAATTAGGGTACATAATTCAACCTACCACAGAAGGATTGTGAACAAGGAATAAGTAGCTATCAAGGAAATAGGAGAGTTTCCCAAACAGAAGGACTTAACTACTGTCCTTCACTGTTTTATCTGATATTATTTTTCAAGTCAGAGAAATCTAAAATCAAACTTAAGAACATGTTCATTCATTTAATAATCCTGCTACACCTCAGAAATTATGCAAATGCCAGAGATATAAAAATCCTCGCTTTGAGAAGCTTGGATTCTAATGGCGGAAGCAGATGTCCAAGAAATAGTTAGAAAGCTGAGAAAAAAGTGTCAAGGTGGGGAGAGGCTTTTGATTAAACATAGATGACTTAAATACAAGCATTTAGAAAATAAGAGTTAAAAAATAGAAAAGATATAAACCAATAAGAGTAAGAGAGTGAGAGAGAATCTGACAGCAAATGAGAGATGTCTGAAATATAAAACAAAATGCATTTAGAAAAAAGGCAACTAATTCGTTGTACCTTTCTTCTTTCTACAAAGTACCTGCAGTGGGGGAAGCTAAAGTGAATCATGTAAGCTTAGTTCATTCTCAAGGGTCCTGGAAAAGCAGAATGTAACAGCTCAGGAATTGCAGCTTCCAGGTATATTTGAAGGAAATGGGAATTTAAAAGAGGGTGGAGGGAAGTGGATCTGGCTCAATGGATAGAGTGTCCACCTACCACATGGGAGGTCCAGGGTTTCAAATCCAGGGCCTCCTGACCAGTGTGATGAGCTGGCCGATGCGCAGTGCTGATATGCACAAGGAGTGCTGTGCCACGCAGGGGTGTCCCCCGCATAGGTGAGCCCCACATGCAAGGAATGCGTCCTGTAAGGAGAGCCGCCCAGCGTGAAAAAAGTGCAGGCTGCCCAGGAGTGGCTCCGCACACATGGAGAGCTGACGCAGCAAGATGACGCAACAAAAATAGACAGATTCCCAGTGCCACTGACAAGAATACAAGTGGACACAGAAGAATACATGGCGAATGGACACAGAGAAAAGACAACCGGGGAAGGGAAGAGAAATAAATAAAAAATAAATCTTAAAAAATAAAAACAAAATAAATGAGGGTGGGGATGGTTGGAAGATCAGTTAAACTCTCAGATTCTTTCTGTCCAGCTAGAGCATTCTTCTTCCCCACACAGAAGATTCTCTACAGAGTCTCTGGAGAGTCTACTCTCTGAAGTGGCTGAACCAAAGAATCCCTAAAATCAGACCAGCCATAACTGAGAACAGAATTAGATTGTCTTACTGAAAACAAGGATTAAGTAAAAGTCTGTGTAGCCAATGGTGAAAGATCCAGCCCTTTTTTCAGACTGGGTTCCTATATGGTAGATACCAGCTTATCACCCTCAAACCTCCCTTGTCCAAGAAATTCAGGGATTCCTATTTAGGAAAACTTAATTGCTTAAGGAAAAGAAAAAAACTGGCAGTAAGGAGTCCCTAATAAATACCCAGGTTTCTCCCCAATCACACCACAGTGAGGTCCATCAGTCAACAAGCCCCATTCATGAACACAGAGTTTTCATTCATCTTTTCCTTAATATAAACAAACAGCTAAAGATACTTGAGGAATACCTCTAACATGAAAGACAGGTACCAAAACTAACAAATGGGGGAAAGAAAATCAGAGAAAATGGACAATATAGGGAAAAGAAAATGTCAAAATAATTATTATTCCATTTTCTTCTTTCTCTTTGAACACATTAGATATAGAATCCAAGAAACAAAATCATGAGGCTATATAAAAGGAACTGAGAACAACAACAAAACAGCTCTTAGAAATTAATTACAGAAGACTTAGAAAATAAGTTGAAAGGACCTCCCAGAAAGCAGAACAAGATGACAAAACAGAAAATAGAAGAAAATGTAAGAAATCTAGAGAGTCAAAATCCAAGTAACAGGAGTTCCAAAACACAGGAAACATAGAAAGGAAGAAATTATCAAAGAATTAAGGGAGTGGATGTGGCTCAAGCAGTTCAGCTCCTGCCTTCCACATGGAAGGTCTCAGGTTCGGATCTTGGTGCTTCCTGAAAAGACAAAAATAAACAACAAGCAAACAAATGAAAAAAACCAACTCAGGGAAGCTGATGTGGTTGTGTCAGGTACCGGCTTCCCACATATGAGGTCCCAGGTTCAGTCCAGCCCCCAGTATGAGAAGAAAAGGGGAGAGCGGGGAGGGGTGAAGGGAGAGGGGAGACAATTTTCCAAAACTGAATCTCCAAATTAAAAGGCCCACTGAATGTCTAACAGTGTGAATAAACAAGACCCAAGCCAAGATATATTAATGTGAAATTTAAGAACCTCAGGGATAAAGAAAAAGTCAAAAAAGAGAGAAAAATAAATCAAGTCACAAAAGACCTGCAACAATGTAGCAGTGTCTTTAAAACACTGAGAATAAACTATTTCCAACCTAGAATCCTGTATCTTACTATCTATATAAACTATGTCTATATAAACTACCAAACAAATCAAAGGGCATAATAAACATTTTTTTATACATGGTATTTTATTTTCCTATAGCTGTTGTAAAAAATTCCCACAAACTTAGTGGCTTAAAGCAACACAAATTTATTTTCTTATAGTTCCAAAATCAAGATGTTGGCAAGGCTATATTCCTTCTGGAGGCTTCAGGGAAAAATCTGTTCTTTACCCTTTCCAGCTTCTACAAGTCACCTGCATTCCTTAGTTCGTGCCCCTTCCTCCATCTTCAAATTCTATCACTCTAACCTCTGGTCCTGTTGTCACATGTTTTACTGACTTTGATTCTCTGCCCTTCCTCTTACAAAGACCCCTGTGATTAATTTGGACCCACTAGATAATCCAGGATAATCTACTCATTGCATTAATCACATCATTAATCACATCTGCAAAGTCCCTTTTATCATGTATGATAACATATTAATAGGTCCCAAGGATCAGGACAAGGACATGTTGGGGGAGGGGGGGCATTATCCAACCCAATAATTCTTAGTCTCATTCAACCTTTCTCCAGATGCTACTGGAGGATATGCTCCACCAAAACCAGAGTGTAACCTGATGTTAGCATAAAGTCAGAATCAGAGTCAAAGCCATGAAAGAACTCAAGAATTCAATCGGGTATCTTTTATCATTAAGAGTTTTATGGACTAAAACAATGTGAAAACATGGCAGTACTGCATCAGGTTCAAAGAACCTAAGCAGAGAAATAAGCAGCAAAGAAAGCAAAGTTCAGGGAAATATCACAGCAATTTGGGTGAGGATTGCAGAAGTCTGTGAGTGGAAAGGAGGAGGTAAGTATAAATTGAATCCAAGGGTCTGGACTAGAGGACTACTTCCTTGTTAGACTCACCAACACAGCAGCTATAAATAGGGCCCCATGTATTCCAATGTCACAAACAAGAATACAGTCAGCAGCCTAACTTATGTTCTAGGACATTATGCAACCTCAACCAAGTGAGACAACAGCCCCCAAAACTGCTTGACGTAACTGTTTCCTTAGTGGGTAAATATCTTTGAATTTTGGGAATATTTAGAATTAACTACAGAAATGGAAAAACAGAAAAGAAAGCTGCTAAGCTTGGAAGGGTATAGGATAGCTTCACAGAGCTATTGAGCTGCACTTTCAGGTACGCAGGGGGGTCCTCGATGTGTGAGCACATGTACACACTAGATTTGGGAGAGGGCAGAAGGAGGAAGGAAGGTTAGCTAACAAAATAGCATCATTAAGGGAAAAAAAAGCACTGTGTACATTTGGGTTATTGTAAATAGCTATACTGGACTAGCAACAAAGTGGGAATGATGGGCAGATGTCAAGAAAACCAAATACCATAAAAATAAAAAAGCAATATAGCACAGAAGTTGTAATTGGCCTTTAGAGTAAACAACTACATTAGAAACTTGGTTTTGCCTGCAACTAGCTATGCAAATCTCTTAAACTCAGTAAAGCCTCAATGAATTCATTTGTAAAATACAAGTTTAACTACATACCAAAAGGATTTAAGAATTAAATGAGATAATCTGTGTATGGTAAATGCTTCATAAATGTTACCTATTTTTTTTAGTTATTCAAGTTTAGTTATTCACTATTTTGGATTATCTACACTTGTCTCTTCATTAAACTAGAGTCAAAAGCCATTATAGCTGTATTTCTTGACCTCATGCTCATGAATTCCTTTCGCTGACCCATAAAGCCACTCATTATCTATTGACTCTTCATAGAGACAAGAAACTGTTTTACACTTCCCTCAAAAAGAGGTGCATTGCACTTAATAGTAACATAAAAGTTTTTATTATAATCCTTAAGAAAATCAGGAAATCCAGCATCATGCCCAGAATGTGACTGCCCCAAAACACAAATGATGTCTAGTAACATAAAAGTTTTTATTATAATCCTTAAGAAAATCAGGAAATCCAGCATCATGCCCAGAATGTGATTGCCCCAAAACACAAATGATGTCCCCAAATAATCATTATAAAGGTCCCATATGTTATTTGTTCAACTTGGAATATTCTTGTCCATAGGCATAGCTTTTATTGTCCCCATTTTATAAATGAGGACACAGTTTTAGATTAGATAAAACAGTATTAGTAATTTTGCTTAGGATAAAATTTTCCATTCCATTCCAGCCTTAGAAAGTTTTTCCTCATCTAGTTCCATATACAATGATCTTATAGATCTCAACCAGGGACACTATTATTCAGGATTCTACCAGTAAGTTCAGCATACACTGTACAATTCTATGTCTACTAACCTATCTCAAAATGATATTATGAGAGAATTAGATAGTTTTTAAAGCAGCAAAATACTAGCACTAAATGAAAACATGAACTCCTGACTGTGCATTGAGCCAGAATTTTCTTTTTTAAATATATTCAGCCACTTCCTCTCCTTCTTTAAATTTTCAGTAACCATATAATGAACATCTATTATGTGCCAGACACTATCTTAGGTGGTAGATACAGCAGTGACTAGGATAGCTATGAATCCTGACCTAATGAAGCTTAAAATATGTATGAATTATACATATTTTAAATTACACAAGCATCAATAAATTTATGTCATACTGAGGCCTTGTTGTAGTGTCTATTTCATAATGATCCCTATTCCTACAGAATAAGTACCCTTAAATGAAACTTTGCTTACTAAGCAATTCTGAGTCTGAACATTACAGACTTTAAAATGGCTCAACATCTACAATAGTTGCTGCTCTGGAGCCCAAGCACTGACTGTTGCCAAGGAAAGAGGGGAATTATTAAAGCTCACCTTCAGCTCCATGGGACTGTCCCAGACTCCCAAGCACATATGGAGAGGACAGCACTGCAAGAATCACCAGAGCATTTCTCTTGCCTAAAGTGCAGCTT
Organism: Dasypus novemcinctus; assembly: GCF_030445035.2. Classification (NCBI taxonomy): domain Eukaryota; kingdom Metazoa; phylum Chordata; class Mammalia; order Cingulata; family Dasypodidae; genus Dasypus; species Dasypus novemcinctus. The sequence continues at coordinate 47,819,803 of NC_080704.1, forward strand.
GATTTCTCAAGCTTTCATCACCACCCACCCCTGACCCCTATTTCAGGTAGATAAAACAGAAATGATGTGGTTGTTCAGATGATTTGTGTGGGTGGCTACTGTGCTGACTGGGACAATAAGGCTGCAGAGACTGCTCTCTTTTAAAGAGTTCACATTTTATTCACCTCTATAAATAACAATTTAATTTAAAAGCACTGCATTTCTACACTATATTGCAGAAAGCAGTGAAGCTCAAATTCTCCTATAGATGGGTTGCTTTTGGCAGTAGACCTAAGTAACCATACTTTGAGGGCTGGTCTTCATTTGACCCTTTCTCACTGTACCTCACCTCTGGGATAAATAAACAGAGCAACAGGTATGAATTAAGGTGATTGGGGAAGCCTAAATGAAAGGTCTAACTCAAACATTTCCAGTCTCAAGCTCAATATTTCCTGTGTCTAACCCAGAGTCTCTTACAAAAGTATTCACCCTGAAACAAACCATGGACCAAAATCCCCAGAAATATAGCTCAGTATCATATGGCCAAGTCATGTTTCCTAGCTTAAAACATCAGCCATATAAGAAAAATACAACCATGGAATCACAACTGCAAAAAAAATACTTTTTCCTGATCTGGTTACTACAAACAGTGGAAACTGCAAGAAGGCCTTTCTTTCAAAGGCGATTATACTTCCTTTGGTGCATCAGTAAGAAAAATATTAAAATTAAGTTCTTTTATTTTATTTGGAGCTGACCACCAATCTTCTTAAAGGCTGAGCGCACATACAAAGAAAAATTAAGACTGTGCCATGTCATTCCAACTAAGGATAGAAACATCCATCCTTGGTTGTAGAAAGACAAAGAAAATGAATCCTGGTAAATACCAAAAGATTGCCCACATTAGTTGGTATCTATGTGCTCACAAACACAGAAGTGCCCAGGTACTGCTGCTGCTACTGCTCCACACTAGGAGAACCACTGATATAGGCCTTACTGACCAAACAGGACATTCAACATTACAAGTAGCTGCCAAAGTTCACATTTGACTGGCCACAAAAACGTATCATTTGGGAAGTGGATGTGACTCAAGCGATTGAGCTCCTGCCTACCACATGGGTGGTCCCTGGTTCGGTTCCTGGTACTCCCGAAAGAAGACAGCAAGCTGGCACGATGGTCAGGCATGGCAAGTGACACAACAAGATGTTGCAACAAGATACACAAGAAGAAAAACATAATGTGAGACAGAACAAAGCAGGGAGCAGAGGTTCCCTGTGCCTTCTAGAGGGAACGAGCTGGTGCAGCAAGCTGACGCAGCAGGATGATGCAACAAGAGACACAAGAAGAAAAAACATAATGAGAGACACAGCAAAGCAGGGAGCAGAGGTGGCTCAAGTGATTAGGCACCTCCCTCCTTCATCAGAAGTCCAGGGTTCAGTTCCCAGTGCCTCCTAAAGAAACAAGGAAGAAGAGCAGACAGCAAGTGCAAACAATGAGGGGATGGGAAAAATAAATAAATAAATAAAATAAATCTTTTAAAAAATGTATCACTTGCATTAAGTTCCAAGCTTTCAAAAATAAAAAAAATTAAATAATTTTAAGAGAAGCAGGGGGAGACACACACATATAAATAGCTGGGATTTTTTTCCCTTTGCTTTGACTTCAGTATAAATTTAGCTCTGCTTGATCAGTAAAATAAGCAACTCTTCCTCAAATCTCTTCATTCAATATTTTCATCTAACATGATCTAAGTGCTATAAAAAGTTGAGAAGGATTAAGTTCTATAAATCAATCAAGAAAATAAAATCAATTTTAAAGAAAAGGGCTCTTGCAAAATCAAAGAAAATTCAACAAAGCCCATTTCTAATTAGAAGTACTCATTTCAAAAAAATCTAGATAATAATACATAGGAGGTAGTTTAAGAGTTTTTAAGAATTATGTAATTTTATATTCATAAGAATCACATAAGGTAGACAGTATAGCCATTAGTATAATTTGGTGAAGTGTATGGTATGTGAACTACATCTCAAAAAAACTGTTACCAAAAAACAGGCATTCAATTAATCTGCTAAAACATCCAAAAACTGAATATTTGGGTCTTACATTTAGGAATACCTCTTAAAAAACCAGTCTCTGCCCATACTAAAGGAAAGGTAACAAAACACAGTACTGAAGAGCAAGGGACTTAGATGAGGTCACACAAACTCAGGTGTGATTCCTCATGCTGTATGCTGCTACTTATTATTGTCACTTTGCCAAGGCCAAGTTACACGTCTCCCTCTTCCTCAGTTTCCTCATTTGTAAAATGGGGAGGGAAATGATTGCATCAAAGGGAAAGGTTTTGGCCAAGATTAAATCAGATAAATATACAGAATTTAATACCATGTCCAACACATAGTGAACACCCAAGTCATAAAATATTAGAACACCAACAACAAAAGTCCTGATTGTCCCTGAAAACTACCTTTATCCTTATTTCTTTAGCTTCTTAAATATGTGTCACTAAAAATAAAAATTTATCATTTGCATAAATAAGATAAACATATTTTAAACATTCTTAACATTTCTTTGATTTTCCCTACCTGTACTCTTCTACTCCTTTTTTATGAATGAGGAAACAGACCTAAAAAGATTAAATGCATTACCCAAGGAGGCGACCAACAAATTATTCAAGCCTTACCCTCTGTGATGATTTCCCTAACTTTTTCCCCCTACTAGGTGGTCACACAATCTCTGGATTCCTCACTTAATACACTCTCAACTACTGACAATGTACTTACCATGTTAGTCACGAGTTAAGCAGAGGATACAAGGGTGAACAGGTCAAATGTGACCCTAGCCTTAACAAGACTTAGGGTCTATCTAGATTAGATTTTAACTAATTTTTGCCGTCTTCTCCCATTGACAGAGAGCTCCTTAAATAACAATAGCTACTATCATTTATTGTCTATCACTTACCAAATAATGTTCTTCCTTAAACAACCTTTAGACATTTTATTTAGATCACATTATTCAATCCTCACAGCAATCCTGCAAGGTATGTATTATCACTCTCATTTTATAGAAAAAGAAATTGAGGCTCAGAGAAGTTACCTAATTTGCCCAGAGCCCCATGACAAGAAATGAATGGATAAGTGAATGAATGAATAAATACTAGCACCACTTAGAATTTTATGCACTTGGTAGAAAAAAATGTTTATGTCATCATATTATTTATGTAATAGAGCCTGTGTTTAGCACTGGCAAAGGGCACATTTGGAAATTGTTGAAACTTTTCTACATAGCTGCCAAAAGTAATCTGAGTAATTCAAAGACATTGTAGAAATAAAAAATACTGATGCTGCACTTTACAATCACTAGTCCATGCAAATGGTTTGTGAAACAGGTATCGTTTCTTCTACAAATAAAAAAAAAATAGCCATACTGTGCCCAAAGATCAGAATTTAGGAGGCTTCCTTACAAGCCACAAAGCAATGTTGATCCATATGTTTGGGGGAAAGTACATATCAAGGGTAAACAGAAAAGCTGAAAATCTATGATGTTTCCTATAAATGCAAAATAGAGTCTACAAAATAGCAGTGGTCTAATGGTAATTTGTATACTATAGCAAGGCTAGAGACATTTGTATTGAATTAATATCAAGAGTGCTTTAACAAAATATTAAAATCTGCATATGGTTAAATGGTAATACTTCCATCCTAGACTTAAATACACCAAAATACTCCAAACTCAGGGTTATAAGCCTGAAATACAGACTCAACATAATACATTTTGGTTATTATTAAACTACACCAAAAAGAGAAAAAGAAAGGAAGAGAGAGAACAATTATGTTTATCTGTAAATGATTCAAATATTCCAAACAATGGTTATAAAGCAAAAAAAAGTGGGAAACGGACTTGGCCCAGTGGCTAGGGCGTCCGTCTACCACATGGGAGGTCCGCGGTTCAAACCCCGGGCCTCCTTGACCCGTGTGGAGCTGGCCCATGCGCAGTACTGATGTGCGCAAGGAGTGCCCTGCTACGCAGGGGTGTCCCCCGCGTTGGGGAGCTCCATGCACAAGGAGTGCGCCCGGAAGGAGAGCCGGCCAGCGCGAAACAAAGTGCAGCCTGCCCAGGAATGGCGCCGCCCACACCTCCCGTGCCGCCTGACGACAACAGAAGCGGACAAAGAAACAAGACGCAGCAAACAGACACAGAAAACAGACAACCGGGGGAGGGGGGGAATTAAATAAATAAATAAATCTTTAAAAAAAAAGTATATAAAAAGAAATCAAAGGATTAAAAAACATAAGAAAATGCAAGAAGAGCCCAGTAACAGAATGAAAGAAACGAAAATGAAATAATGTGCACTTAGATGAAAAAAAAAAAATGGCTTCAGTGCAATGAAGTAATGTGTTATTTTGAATGGATGTGGACAATTAAAAAAAAAAACAATGAACAAATTTATTTGGGGGTGGAGCAGAAAGGAAATGAAATGGGAAAAGAGTACAGAGTACTATACTTATCCACATGGACCAAAAAACCTTGAGGCAAGAATTAAGTTCCTTATAGGGAAAGGATTTAAGACAATAACAATGGTTTGACAAATACCAAAAATTAAATTTAAAACACCTACTTCATCACTTCAAGAAAGGTTTCCATTTAATTGAAAGTCATGCACCAAACTCAGAGATGAAAAGGACCTAATGTTAGGAAAACTGGATAATTTTATCCAAAAGCCAGGCATCAGAATCTACAAGTACAATTACAGTGAAAAAGAATCTACTTTTTTTTTACCCTAAAATATTGCTTTTGAGATTGACACAGAGATAGTATAACATTACTAACATTCACAAAAATGAAGCCAAAATCTTGCTTTTTAGTCACACCATGAACCAAATATTAAACATTACATTCATCTTGATAATGTACTTTTAAATTGCCTCTTTGCCAGGCCTTTTCCTGGTATTGAATCGGGGTGTCTTTGGCATTTTATATTATTGATCCTTCCTACTTTGAAACTTCTGTGACATCTAGCTATCCTGGTTCTTCTAACTCTAGGTTATACTCCAAACCACAACCTCCCAGTCTCGGTCAACCCCCAAGAACTCATCTTCTCATAGCTTCACTTCCACACCAATGATCTCTGAATCTTCACTGTCATTCCAGATCTCTCGCCCAAACTCCAGTTCCACATTTCCAGCACATGCACATTTAGAAATGGCTTGCACTCAATCTAAAGCCAAAGTACCAATCCACACAATGGATTACAGCACAGCAATTAAAAAGGAGAGAGAGATATATATCTAATAAATAGATATGGAAATATCCTCAGATATACTATTTTTTCAATGAAAACAGCAGGTTTCAATATATTGGGCAAACATGATCCCATTTTGTTTTTTAAACAAAAAAACTTCCAGAAACATGTACAAGAAACTGAACAATGTTTACCTCTGGAGAATAGGACTATGCATTTTGAAGAATGGGGAGAGGCTCACTATTTACCTTTGTACTGTCTATATTTTTTAACTTGCCATGAGCATCACTACACTTCTATAATTTATTTTTATAAAAACTACTTAGTTAATAAAGAGAAAGGAACAGAAAATTTTTAATATCATAATTGGAAGTAAAATTTCACTCAAATTGCTTTCAGAAACTAAATTCTCACTATGAAGAAAGTAAAAAGGAGACTTTTATACTGCCTTCAGCTCTATAACCATTAATAAAGTGAGCAATTAGGGCAATTACATTTTGCTCAGTTGAAGGAGGTGATACCAAGACACCAGGGTGGACCCAGAAGAGAAAGAAAGGACAGCAGGTCTGCCAGCACCTTGAGCCCTTTAGCATAAATCCAGAGTCATATTTGGTGGGTTCTAGAATCTGCACTGTCAGTTGCAACTGAAAGAAGAAAAAATGAGAGAGCAGCACATCCGGTCAGCTTGTTGGCTGGAGTCAAGTACCTGCTCTGTAGTAGGAACTCAGTCACTTGATTATTAAGGTGTGAGTGCTGGCAGACAGTTGAAAGGTCTACAGGCTCAGCTGATGCTGTTCTGTACATAGTTTTCAGAGTCAGAGAGAACAATTTTATTATTTTTATCACAAGATATAGGAATATCTATCCTGTGGAAACCACACCACCCTAATCCCTAACACTCTGAAACCTCATTACTTCTGGTTTGGCAAGTTACAAGTAAGTAGTCAACTATTCTGTCTGTGGAGACAGGGAAACTGGAAGAGAAAACTAGGAGAGTAGATGGGGTAGACAACAATTCAAAACAAATGATATTTTAGATGGATATCCAATTGTCTATATTTCCATTGCTCAAGAACACATGTATTTATCAGTTTAGTAATAAACAATATTTCATTAACGAGAAAGAAAAGAAAAATGAAATAGATGAGAAAAGGTATAGTAGCATGGAACCTCTACTGAGGAGGTAAGAAATTTATGTAGAGAGTCCAGCAATTAAAATTTGCACTACATAAACCCTGAAAATGAAGATGTGTGTCTTATTTAATGGAAACCCAATGCAGTATTTTCACAATTTGAATCAGCAGCAAAATGTAGCATGACATGAATGGACTTCAGAAACAGTTGGAATTCCATGTGATCTTGGAAAAGTTACCTACCACCCCCCTCCAAATGAATCTGTGTTCTCTGTAAAATGGGTACAATTAAATTAGGTAATACATGTAACATGCCTAACATTAGATGGCATAAATGTTAATTCCCCTTACAAAGTAGGTCTTAAAGGATGTTTTTCTCTTTTAACATAGTGCTCCTACCACACAAAATATGAAGCATTTACAAAAATGCAATAATCCAAGAACAATCTCAAAAAGCAAGGTATACCTGCTTCATCATTTTAATTTATTGAGTAGAGCAAAAACTGGAAATGCAAGAAATTTCAGTGGTAAAGAACACAAATTAAGGAACATTAGAGCTAAAAGGTGAAATTGTTGCAGGTATATTGAAAAAATGGAGGTGGGATGAGCAGTATATGCCAATGATATAGAAGCATGACACAGTCACGGAAGTTAAGGGAATCCACAGGTAGTAGTTATGAAGTCAATGTGCAAATTGTGCTTCAGAAGCCCCATGTCTTATAGCAGTCTCTAAAAGCAGACATTGGGAGACTCAAGGAAGGTCGTGTGCATGCAGAAAAGCAACCAAGTAATTCAGTTCTCCCCAGTCCTAAAATGGTATCAGAATCAAACCCCATAATCAGGAATTGACATTGATCATCTACTCCCAATAAGGCCTGCCATGTGTAGGAATCCACATTCTGTGTTTAACAGGTTTTACCTCAATGGAAAGTGCAGTTTAACTCCCACGGTTTGAATACTTTCTTGGATACCAGAGGTTTAGCTGGTGATTATGCTACTTTTACCTTATTACATGCCTGTCTCTGTGATCAATCACTTGTACCATGGAACATCTACTCATTTCTGGAAAATTTTTGGTCCCTTCATGCTCACACTTGACCTTTTCCTAACACTAAAAACTAGTTTACTTACAATGTCTGTTAAATTTTCCAGGAAAGATTTTCTAACATGGTGTAACATGCCCCCTGTAGTGCTAGAAACCCAAAGCATTGGGCCAATCCATACATGTGAAAACCATCATTATTAGGAAAAATTAGGCTGAATTTTTCTCTATGCTGAATTTTATATTTTGCAGATTATTAACCCGGTATTTACATAAAGACTGAATTTAAATTCAATTTTCTGGCAAACAGCCTTATTTGAATTGCAAGTACAGAATTTAAAGTATATAAGCAACTTAACCATATATTTTTTTTTATCCCTCCCACAGCTTGCTTGCTGTCTGCTCTCTGTGTCCATTTGCTATGGGTTCTTCTGTGTGTCTGTATTTATTTTTATTTATTTCCCTCCCCCGCCTGTGGCTTGCTTGTTGTTTGCTCTCTGTGTCCATTCACTACGTGCTCTTCTGTGTTTTTACTTGTCTCCCTTTTTATTGCATCACCTTGCTGAGTCGGCTCTCTGCAGTGCTTGCAGGTTGGCGGCACTCCAAAGCACTTGTGGGCCGGGTGGCACTCCACCGTGTGCGGGCAACCTGCCTTCATAAGGAGGTCTCGGGACGTGAACCCAGGGCCTCCCATATGGTAGACGGGAGCGCAACTGATTGAGTCACAGCCACTTCCTTTGACCATACTCTTTTAATAGAATGCATATACAAACAAAATCCCTACTAAACTGATAAAGTTCTTAATTTTACATTAAGTCATTACAGTAGACACTCACAATCTACTGTTACTGAAGCAATCCTTGCTCCATGTTGTTCCAAACATCAGACAATCAACATACTAGTAATTCGACTGATGTTGTAAATCAATGTGAATTTTAAAGACCCAAGACATCAAAGCCTTCACAGGCTAAAACCAACTTCTTACGCAAGTTTCAGAAACACAAGCACATAGAGGCTAAATCCATGTTTTGTTTTGTTTTTCTCCAATACCCCTCAAAATTCTCCTTTTTAAAAACTGTAAACCTCTAGAAAGCCAGTTCCAAAATTTTACATACATAACCCAAGTTTTAGACCAGTAACGCATCGATCATAGTTGCACATTAGAACCCCTTAGCTTAAAATATGTACATATCTTTTTTTAAAAGATTTATTTATTTATTTATTTATTTCTCTCCCCTTCCCCCCCACCCTGGTTGTCTGTTCTCTGTGTCTATTTGCTGCATCTTCTTTGTCCGCTTCTATTGTTGTCAGCAGCACGGGAATCTGTGTTTCTTTTTGATGCGTCATCTTGTTGTGTCAGCTCTCTGTGTGGCGCCATTCCTGGGTAGGCTGCACTTTCTTTCGCGCTGGGCGGCTCTCCTTACAGGGCACACTCCTTGCGTGTGGGGCTCCCCTATGGGGGGACACCCCTGCGTGTCACGGCACTCCTTGCGCGCATCAGCACTGTACATGGGCCAGCTCCACATGGGTCAAAGAGGCCCAGTGTTTGAACTGCGGACCCCCCATGTGGTAGATGGACGCCCTAACCACTGGGCCAAATCCACTTCCCCATATCTTTTTGAAGTAATGAAACTGTTCTAAAATTTTTGCAATGATGAATGTACAACATTGTGATTACACTAAAAGCCACTGAATAGCCAGAAATAGCAGCTATGTATGGGGGGGGGGGGGGTGGAGCATAGAGAGATTGAGAGGTAAGGAATTCTCCTTTGCTTGTTTTTCATTTATTATTATTGAAATAATGAAAATGCTCTAATAAAGATTGAGGTGATGAACACACAACTATGTGATTATACCAAATACCATTGATTGTACACTTTGAATGAATTGTATGCTTTATTAATATGTATGATAAAACCGATTTGTTAAAAAATATGTACATATACACACACATATATACATGCATCAATGACTAGGATCCACTCAAAGAGATTGTGATTTCATTGATCTGACACAAGGCTCTGGCAGTGATCTTTTTTAAAAGCTCCCCTGGTGATTCTAATATGCAGCCAGGTGGAGAACCACTACTTTAAACTAATACAGTCTTTTGGGACAGTAATTGCTCTGAGGCTGATAAACATGCTTTTTCCCCTTTTAATGAGATTTTATAAAAACTACTCAATTCATTCCATAACTAATAAGTGGCTATTACATTGCAGGCTCTGTGTTAAGTAATGGAGAAAGATGGATAAATTATGTTCCCTGCCCTCAAGAAGCTCCATATTAGGTAGGTAGAAAGACCCATAAATAAGTAACTGTAATTAAATATGATAAGTACTCCGGAGGTGTAAGCAAATCCACAAACTTGCATGTCATCCTTGAGCAGGGGTCATGCTACATCATTCCAATTTTAGTATATCTTACCAGAGCAGGAAAGTCAGTAGCTACAAGTTACTAAATACTCTAAGAACCAGGGCAACTATTAAGCTTACACAAGGTAAAAACTGCATATATTTTGCTATTCTCTTTCACAGAAACTGCTGTGCCAACAAAGTAGGCATTTTTCTGTTTTAATTTTTGAAGAATCATCTTAAATTCTCCTTCATGTAAAATTTCTGATGGTACACTTATCTATAAAACTATACATTTGCAAAAGATGCAACAAATGATCCTGGCATAAAAATGTGCCAATAATTTGTATGTGTATGATAGCCTTTCTTTATAGTAACTGCTACATTTGCTAAGACAAGAACTTTGGGGACTATGATAAGAGCCCATCATTGGAGCTTTGGTTAGGTCACTTGAAAGATGTTACATGGGAAAATGTTATGGAAACGGTAGGTATTCAAAGGAGTTTTTGCAAGACTTTCAAAAATAAGAAATAGAGGGAAAAAGCTTTAATTTTTTTAAAAGAATGAAATGGGATTCTCCCAATATATATAATGTATCAGGCACATGATTCCCTCAAAGATGGTATTAACAAAGGTAAAGGCTTCAACACTGGAAGGAGAGCATATTCTAAATAATGACCTTGTACTCTGACACCCTGTCAAACTCTGTAAGATGCCCTTCTCAACCAAGGGGAAAAAACATACTAGAGGGTCTAAATTAAACTGGAATTTTCATTGACTGCTACCAAGCAAGGCCTAGTATGTAGTAGGTGAATGGATGGGTAGGAGTGGGGTAGGTAGGTAGAGGACTGAGTGGGTGGTCAATTGGTCTAGGGAAGTGAAATCAATTTTAAAATGCCTTAGTGAAAATTTAAACCTATTAAAACCTTAGTGGTCAAAAACAACTGATGATACTTATTTGGTAAAGAAGAAAAAATTCTACAGACCTTGGAGAGTCATCAACAAAAATGTTTTCAGTACAAAGTGAGCATCCTCAAGGCCTTCCTGTTCAAATCCAGTATTGAACAAATTCTAAGTTAAAATGATATGCTGTAAAGTGTCCCTGCAAGAAAATCTCAAGTGAATTTCAATTTCCAGATCAATATCTGCCGAGACAATTTACTGGAAAACCTTCAACCTTTACATGGGGGTAAGGAAGACTATCATTACATTCTTTACCACTAAGACTACCTGGAATTCATTATTCATGGAGTGGCATATTGTAAATAGCACTGACCAAGTCAGATTTTGTAAGATATTAATAAGATTTCACAGATCACAGTAGTCAAGATAGCCACAGAGTACCTATCACCTCAAAATTAGCTTGCTTTCCTCCTCATGCAGCTCTGAGGAGATGGATTTAGCTCTACCAGGAGTGTTTCCTGAAAATATTCTATCAATCAAGTCAGCAGAATACTGACTGTGCTAATCTGATGCTGACCACTTCTTTTAAATATCCTAAAATATAATATCATCACTCTTCAAAATCTTAAGTAATCAAAACTAGTTACCAAAATTTGATTCAATGCTGGCTATTTTTAGTCATCACAATATAATTAAGATTTTAATCTCACGTTTTCCAATTATGACTTTGCTGGCTCATTTACATCAGATACAACTAAGATGCAACAAATCCACACACACAGTCATTTTGGGGCTTTGGGAAAACACCTAAACTAGGTTCACTGGGTACTCCCAAAAATAATGAAACCAAGGAGATTTCTGACATATCTGTCTCTCTAGAACTGTGCTATTTGCATGTGGCTACTGAGCACCCGAAATGTGACTAGTCCAACTGAGGAAGTGAATTTTGAATTTTATTTAATTTTAAATAATTTAAATTTAAATTTAGAAACACATACTCGATTCTGCTATTGGAAAACTTTAAAGTATGTTCAGAACAACTTGGATTTGTGAATCTACTTTTTCAAATGTAAAATGTATGAAACCTAAATACAGATCAAGTATTTCCAATAAAAATTTAGCTTACCAAGAGAATTGAAATATGCTGTTCATGGAAAATACATATTGGATTTCAAAGAGTTAGCATGCAAGTAAAAGAAAGTAAAAAATTACATTGACTACATGTATAATATTTCAGATCTATTGGGATAAATAATATATTATATGGAAAATAATTTCACCTGTTTGTTTTTACCTTTTTTATGTGGCTACTTGAAAATTTTAAATTACATATGTGGCTAACATTATATATCTTTTGGGCAGTGCTGACTTAGAGCACACTTCCACAACCACTTTACCAGGATACATTTGAATATCCTTCTAGTAGACATGCTGGTCAAGTAACAATAGGGGCAAGGAGTAACATGTCCTCATGGCAACTGGGTGTGAGTAAAGTGTGTAGCAAGCTCTACTCACAATTTCAGCATGTGAGGCAACATTATAATACCTCAATATGGAAGAAAAAATGAGTTTTCAGCACTTAAACAAATTGAAATTCAGTACTGGAGACAACTTAAAAGAAAGAGCCAACTGCTCTAAGGTCTCAGTTTCCATTCCCAAATGCAGACTCTTGAATAGACAATAAAGCATCCCTTCCAAAAAAAAAAGGCAAATATTTTGATGCAGCTACCCAGCAATCTTTATTAAATAAGCAAAATTTACTCTTCAATCTTATCTCCCCAACTTCTAGAGCCACAGAATACAACGCTGAACTAGCAAATCAACTTCAAATTGCCAGCCAGCATTTCCCTCACAAGCAAATTGCAAGCATTTCCCTTCCAAGGACTGTGCACTTGGAATATTGTTTGACAAGAATGAAAAGGAAACTATTCAAAACAGATTTAAGGAACGGACAATTAGATGAAGAACTGCAGATTTAATTCTCAATCAGCACTGTGATTAATCTGATTCCCTGCCTTTCCCTAGTGTAATTATACAACACAGATGAAAGGATGAGCATTTGGACTGTCAGTTCTATCTTCTAGACCAGCCCAGTGACTCAAAGCAGACAGCCCTACCACGCTAACCACCACCACCAGTCGAGTGAAGCCTCGAACACTGATTTAACAGTCATTGCATAACAAGGCATTAAAAATTTGGATGCCCCAACTCTTTCCATGTTCATCTACGCAAGGTGAGGAATTTGCTAAAACTGAACGCACCCCGTCTTAAATAACCCCCTCCAATCCGGACATGGGGTGAACACAAAGGCATCTAATATCCTGCACAATAGACACACACCCCACAGTTAAAAACCCTGGACGCTCTTTCTCTACCTCTCCACACCAGCAAAGGAAATGCAAGCTGCTCTTTTCATTAATGGTTTGTTCTACATTCAAGGTAACAATAAGCCCAACTGTTCCCAGGAAACAACTATAAAATCGGTTCTGCCACGTCCCTGTGCAGCCGTCAGATAAAATGCAGGCAGCAGATTTCTGCCGCCCCACGCTTCATGGGGTGCCCGACATCGCCTCGTTCGCCTCACCGGATCGCAGAGAATCCCAGACCCCCGCCCGTCAGGAGGTCCAGGTACACTTCCACAAATACTCCTGGATGAGGAGGAAGAAGGAGGCAGAGGGAAGGGAGGACAGAGGGCAGGCCCGGAGCGGGTGCGGGAGGACCACGGCATCCCTGAATTGCATTTTCCCACACTCCCGCTCCCTCGCGTGGAAACTCACTTGCCGATCACCTCGCACAGCTCGTACACGTCCTCGAACAGCACGTCGTCGTCGGCCATGGTCCGGAGGGGACAGGGGCCGCAGCGGGGAGGGCTCGGAAAACCGGGGTGGGGGCGCCAAAGAGCTCAGTGCCCGGCCCCGGGCTCGCCTCCTCCCCTCGGGACCCGCGAGCCCTCGGGTGCTGAGTACGCCCAAGCCGGGCCGCGGCGACGAGGCCCGGAGACTGCAGCGGCGCCTGCCTCTGCGGGCGACCGCCCCGGCGCGGGCGGCGGGGCCGGGGCGCGGGAGTGAGGGCGGCCCGGGCCCGACGCCGCCCGCCCGCCCCCTTCTCCTCGCGCTTCTGGGGCCGCGCCGCCCGGCGTGCGGATCCTCGGGGACCGCGCAGCGCCGCGCTCTCCGCCCGTCAGCCCGCGCGGGCCCCGAGGCCGCGGCCGCTCCCTCTGCCCGAGGCCGGCTTCGGCGCGACACGGGGCAGCTCGGACTACAAGGGGGGCCGCGGCAGGACCATGGAGGGAGGATCGCCGCGGAGGGAGGTGGCGGCAGCTCGGCGCTGGGGACCAGGAGGCGGCGGCAGAGACGCTCCCTCCACCTCCTCCTGCCGCCACCCGCCCTAGAGTGGGTGGGGGCTTCGTGAGACGCGCGCTCTGTGCGGGCGGGAGCCGCAGCCACCGCCTTCCGCTCCTCCTCCTCCTGCGCCTCAGCCTCAGAGCAGTTTGCTTGCCCCGCGCACCCCCCTCGCGCACACACCCTCCTCCCACGTCCGCGGCGCGGCTTTCCAGAACCACAGGCCCCGCCCACCCCAGCCCGTCTGTCGGGAGGCGGTGGCCGAGAGTAGGGAACCGGGCTGGCCGGCGCATGCGCGCGGCGCTGGGCCACGTCACGGCAAACTGGCGGGCGCCGGGAATCTAGAGGGGGCGGGGGTTTGGCCCGTGGGGTTCGCGGGCCGCCGCTGCCAAGGAGGGGGCTGGCCCGGGTGGTCACCTCCCACGCCCTGCCGCGACCAAGCCGCAAAAGGGGCCGGGGACAAAAGGTGCGCGACCGCAAGCACGCTCTAGGCTGACTGCTGCGACGGTCTCGAAAACCCGGCTGCACCCCCATTTCTTTTGTAAGGGCTGGAAACCTTTCCTAGTTTTGCTGGGAAGGAGGTAGGGAAAGGGTCCTAACGTCTGGGAAAAGAAGAGAGGTGGAGAGGTTGTCACTCAAGACTGCTAGGCGGATGCTTTTAGTGCCGCCTTGTCATTCTTTAATGAAGATGAGGGCTGGGGGAGGAGGTTTGTCCACCTACAATAAAAGAACCAAACAAAAACTGTCCGGGAAGGGTACAGCAAATGGTAATTTCTAAACACAGCTTCTCCCGCCTTTTGCCCCAAACTCAACAAATATCTATCCAGCGTCTGCCCTCACCACAGACAGAATGATCAGGAAGGCAGGGACACACTGAGAATTTAAGCCCCCTTTATATTCCCGCGTCTTCCCTCAAGCCCCCAGTACCTCTTCTGCTCCCTATGCTCCCTGTCAATGTTAGACATGACGGCATAAAAATACAACTAGAGGAAGTGGATGCACAGGTCCAACCAGGGAGGGAGGTTTTGCGTGTTACCGCTGAGCTAGGTTCCATTCAATATGAAGATTTCTGTTCAACTGAGCATGTGCGGAATGAGCAAAAACCATCAGACAGGTATATACCTCAGTTGAAACCCAATAGAAAAAAGTCTTTGTTCCTCCGCACAGCAAAAGTGCCCAATTACTTCATAAGTCAGCTTCCAGAAGTCATCTGGTAAAATTCTCAGTGTGGTAAATTAAAAACACGATAATGTTTACCAAAGTTGGGGGGTGGGGTGGAGAACCACAGCCTTTTTTTCTCTTCAGTTATATTTTGTGCAAAGCCTCAACCACGCCTTCAAGAAGCTGAGCAACCAGGCCTTCAAGAAGCTGAGGAATTTGCCAGGGTTAAGGACCTAGGAGTTAGACCCCCACCCTCCTTTTTAAATGCAGATCAGAGGGAAAAGATAGTCGGGCAAAAAGGCTTTGCTTTCCTGCTTTCCCAAAGTGCCCGTGTGTCCTCTAGGGCAGGAAGCTTTAGAGCCTGAGAAACATTGGCCTTCATTAAACGTCCAACAAATCCAAATCACTAGCCCCAAGCGACATGTCTCCTTGGGACCTAATGAATAAGTCATGCCCTTCTGTTCTGAAGTGTATAACAAACCTAACAAGTCACCTGGTCAGCTTCACTTCCCTTTCCCAGCCCAAATCTGAACTATGCCAAGGCTTTTTTACTTCATTTTGGTTTTTGTTATCTTTCACAGGGATCTATGCTCAAAGGGAGAAAAGGACCATTATAAAGTGTGGTTTGATGTTATTTATGATTTCAAAAAAGAAGAGATATTGATTATGTTTGTAAACTGGCCATTTCCTCTGGACATGATACCCTTTGATTGTATTAGATTCAGCTGAAATGTCTGATTAAATTATGTTAAGATTAGGGCTTTGATTCAACCACATCATTATAGTGTGACTCTGTGTTGAGTCCCAACCCCCTTGGGCTGATAAAACAGACTCTCATGTGGAAGTAGACACACAGAAAAAGATACAGCAGAGGATGAGAGACAGCTCATTAGACATGACAGAGGCTGTGGGAAGAGAGATGAGCCTGATGGTCTACAGCTGACCTTGCAGAGAGACCAGAGCAGCTAAGCCTGGAAAGAACTGAACCCCAGGAGAGACAAGCCTTATGCCAGCCTACAGCTGAGATATGTAAAAGCTGGGACCATGGAGTCTTAAGAGGAAAGAGGAAGACTGAACCCTTGCAGACATCTCCTGCCATCTTGCAACAACACATGGTAATAGACTGGGCGAGAAAGTACCTCTTATGGTTCCTTGAGTTGGACTCTCTAGGGCCTTGTGTCTGTAAGTTTCTACCTCAAATAAATATACTTTTAAAAAGCCAACAGATTTCTGGTACTTTGCATCAGCACCCCTTTGGCTGACCAATACAAAAGGTAAAACAGAAAAGAAATTTGAGGTTTAAAAAAAGGTGGGGGGAGGGGACTGCCGAGGTAGGTATTCTCTCTGCTCGTGGAATCATAGCCAATTTAGATCCGGAAAGCCTTGTGCTTTCCCAAAAGCCAATCCACCCCTCCATCGTTGGGTAGTGCTATGATCCTGAGGTGGGATTGTAACCACCTCCCCTGAAGAGGTGGATCCTGATTCATTAAACTAATAAACCCAGCACCATTGTAGCAATGATTGACCTAACATAATCAGCTCTTGTCGTTCCATGGACATGGCCTTGAATGGTTTAAGGTCTTCCAATCGGCACAAAGCTCAGGACTTTCTCCAACACCACCACCAACACCCTCTTTCTCCCCACTCCACCCCCAACCACCACAATGGCCTTCAATAAGGAGTAAGACAACCTCAGTTGCTGCTGACAGCCATCTTTCACCCTGAGAGGAGGCAGACCTAAGATGAAGGTGGAACTGGGGGCAGCAGGGAGCAGTTGGAGGAAAACCATATCCTTAATGACATTATTGATCTCCTTGTTCAGCCAAGCCTGTGGTCTTTCTAGTTATATAAGGCATTGGATTCCCTTTTCTCATTTAAGCCATTATGAGTTGTCCTTTCTGTTACTCTCAAAGAAAGCATCCAAAAAATGGCACAATAGATGAGAAAAATTCAGAGACAAATATATGCCCATGGTCACATATTTAGCTAAACATCTCATCTGAACCTAGGCCTCCCAGTGCCAAGTGTTGTATTTAGTCATATAGAAGAAGTCCTCTAAATACACATCCCTCAGAATTTGTACCATGCATTATGGCTAAAGGCAGTTCCTCTATGCTTCTAAATTAAAATAACCAAGCCTTCTTAACAAAATTAACTCTTTTCTGGTTTCTTCCAAATACCCAATACTTTTCCAACAAGTAAGGTCATGAAGAAATGGTCAGGTGTCAATAGCTTACTTCTGTTTGAGTTTCCACAAAGAAAATGTTAACGTGACTAGGTGCATCAGTTAGACTGTGTTCAAATGTTAATAACTGAATCCTCAACAGTGATTTTTTAAAAATTGGGAATGTGAGTATCTTTCTCATGTAGCAAGGAGTCTGGAGGTGGGTGGTTGGTAACATTGGTTCAGCTACTATTCCACCATGTCACCAAGAAGCTAGGTTCTATTCACTCTGCCTTCCTTTACGTGTTAGCTTTTCATCCTCAGGCTTGTTGCCTCATTATCACAATAGGGCTGCTACAATTTCAAATACCAAACTGCATTCAAAAGCATAAAGCAGGAGGGCAAACAACACTAGGCAAGGCCTTTGTACTCCCTCTCCCATCTCATATTGAGGAAAAAAATATCTTTTTGCTTTTCACTAGCCAGAACAGAGTTACATGGCAACCCTCACCTGCAAGGGAAGCTAGGGATATGAGTATTTGACTTTACCAGCCTCTTCTCTGGAGGTAGGCAAAGGAGAAGCAGGTGGGGAATGGCTTCTGGTAGACCATGAGCAGTATCTCCAACACTAGGAAAATTACCAATGAAATAATCCCATATTTATCATAATGTATATATCCCTCCAGTATATAATTGATAGGCCTTAAAAACATTAGAAGACATCTAATACCCACAAGACTGAGTTTGGAGCTAAACAAATTTGTTGCTGAGATGTCAGTGAAAATCCTCAGTGGCTTTGAGGTGTTAGACTTATAATTGCATTCAACAGTCTCAGGCTGTTGGGCTCCCATAAAATTTCGACATGACACAGAAATAAAAGGGAAAAACACACTCTAGAGAAATATTAGTGTGAGGATAACACAGGGGTCAGTGTGGCACAGGGTTGATTTAGGCAATTTAGAGTTCAGCCTCATTTTGTAGCTATGATTGTTTAAGCATATAAATTATGACTGAATTACTGAATAAAATTTAGAGTGACACTGCTCTAAACAGGAATGAAGTTATTGCCTCCTGTTAGAAACAGGATGTTCTAAGCTCAGATGAAAGACACTGTTAATTTCTTCCCCCAAAAGCCTCATATAGTACACATACTCTGATACCAAGTTGCAAATCATTTATTTTTTATTTTATATTCATCCAATGAATGTCTATGCTAATCACTGGGACTGCAGCTACCAATAAGACAGACGTGGTCTCTGCCCTCTCAGATTTTTTCTAGAAGAAAACAAGTATCAGGCCAGTAATTAAAATGAAGAGTGATGGTCATTAGGGTTGGGGAAGTATGGACAGCAAATAGCCAGGGGACCTAACCCACCCTATGGATCAGGAAAGGACCAACTAAAGACGTGATGTTTAAACCTAGACTAAAGAAACTATAGGAACTAATCAGGTGAAAAGAATGGGGCTAGTTGATCCTAGGCAGAGGGAACAGTTTTGTAAAGTCCTGGAGTAAAGCAAGAACATACTCTTTTGGAAGAACATTCTCTTTTGGAGATGTAAAACATGGCTGAATCATAGAGTATAGGAAGGGAGAGACTAGAAAGACCTAGAGAAATAGTGGAAAGTGTCAAACTCCATTTTAAAGAGTTCACCCATTAAAAGACTTCAGATTTCAATGGCACTAGAGTCTTATGTGTAGACTGAGCCATCTAAAGCTCTGTGCATAAACAAAATTCTACTTTTAAGTAATTCTTCCCTTTGCACAAAGTACATACTGTCCTGTCCCTCAGTCACTTTTTAAAATGCAGATACTCGTGTAGTAAGTGTTAAATCCCTTAAATGGTTTTAGTACACACACACTATAGGTGCTCCACTCAAATCCCCTCGGATCCCTTTTACCATATCTGTGTGCCCCTCCACCACCATCAGCTTGTTTTTGCTTCCTTGGAAGACTTCTCACAAACCATGGAATCATTTTGCTCACATGGAAGTCTCTGGGAGTTTAAGTGTCCCCCATCCCACCAATAGCCAATGACTAACAGTGCAGGAATATGAAAGCCCATCTCCTTTCCCTAGAGGAGAAGAGACAACTCTGAGGGGGTACTTAGGCTCTAGGGCTCTCCTGAGGGATAAGGCTGAAGCTGCCCTTTGCAGGAGGAGTTTGCCTGAAGTTGAACCCTTGCTTGGTGCCCTCCCTTCCCTTTCTTATTTCTCTCATTCCCTAACAGGCTTCTCCTGACAGCCCTTCCTTAATAAATTGTTTGCTCATGAATCCCCTTATCAGGATCTGCTTTTAGGAACCAAGTCTAACACAATGGTATTTCTCCTAGTGTGGCAACTCCACACTAGGACAAATGTTAAAAACATTGATTCCTGGGCCCTACCGCGGACGTACGTATCTGAATCTCCAGGAGCATGTCAAGGGCATCTGTATTTTTTTTAAGTAATTAATTAATTATTTTTAAAGTTACATTAAAAAACTATGAGGCCACCATATAGCCCCACCCCCTCACCCCACTCCTCCCACATCAATTTTTTAATAAGCTTCCCAAGTGAGCTTTGCATACCCCCAAAATTAAGAACCACTGCCCTAACACTGGTCTCTGAATGAGCTCTCAGAAAAAAAAAGGAGCCAGGGCTGACTTCATCACTAGGGTGGAGAAGCCATAAGAAATGCAAAAGAACACCCCAGGGAGCAGGAGGATCTGAATACAAATGTGATTCCTTTCCGGTTTCCTTCTTGCAACAGTCCTGTAAACCTCTGACTAAAGATTCATTTTGCCCTTCTTCATTTAATATCACTGGAAACCTTTGTTTGACCGTAGAAAGAATATTGCCTTTGAACACAGCACAGTGTCAGTATACACTGAACATGTTGTAGCTCGAGTTATCCAAATGAGAGCCTTTCAATGAGCCACTTATGATCACAAGTACTCACTGGCCTCCTGGGGCTTCAACACTGTGCTCGATGCTAATAGGGATTTCATTAGTCAGGGGTTTTTGTTCCAACTGACAAAAAACTCAGACCAGCTTAAGCAATAAAGAGAATCTATTGGCTCACATAAATGAAGAGGTGAGATGTGAGGATTGATCCAGGGCTCAAATGATGTCACAATTGACACACTTTCTCCCAGGCTTACTGTGTAGTCTGTGGTATTGGCTTCATCCTTAGGCGCCACAAGATGGCCTCCTGAGCTCCAGGCTCTTTTTTTGAGGTAGCAAAACAGTTGCCATTGTTCAGACTTACACAACCTCATCAAGGACAAGAGGAGTCTTACCCAGTAGGTCCTGTACATGTTCTAGGATTCATTCATTGGCCTGGCATTGGGGCACATGACCATCCCTGAACCAATCACTGTAGCCAGGAAATGAGAATAGCTGAATAATTTAACCAATCAGGACCCATTTTTGAGCTGGAGGTGGGAGTCTGTTTCACCCAAACCGCATGGCTGAAAGTAGAAGGTTAAGAAAAGTCCCCAGAGGAAAATCAAGGCACTTTTAGCAGGAGATGAGCAAAACAAATGGAGCGAAGGCTCCCTGTTCTACTAGTCATCTATACACTGGCAGTGGTTTCATAGTCCTTATTACTTCCTGATATTCTCTTTTATGTTTTGTTTACAGCCTTTCTTCTACACCCCTAAATGTACCAAGCACATGATAGATACTCCATATATCCTTGTTAAATAAATGACTTTATCTTTCTTGAATAGGATTAGAGTCATTTGTAGTTAAGGGAGGAAAGGAAATGAGGAGCCAACAGAAACAGTTAAAGTAGTTGAATTCTTGGGAAGGAAATGCATAACAGAAGAAAAGATTTTTCACAGGGGAGTGGAAAAATCAGTGATATCAGAGCTGAAAACATATCAAAGAGAACAAGGATAGAGCAAAGGTCTCTGGGTTTATTTCTTTCTGCTAATTGAAGGTAATTCTAGCTATCTTTTACATAGAGAGACAAATTGAAACCTCACACAACATTCAGAACTTTTCCTTCTGTCTTAGGTACCAGAGATTTCAAAGGTAAAAAGAGGGAAATGATATTGGGATTTCTTCCTTAATTTCCTTTGTCTGCATTTCCTGGTGCTCTTTCTAGGCTGCCACTAACCTGTCACACCACAAGGTGAAAATGTGTAATCAGGTACAATATGTTGAATAGGTGACTTATATTGAGCCCAGCCCTTACTAAATTGCAAAGAGTCAATGCAAGGCACCAAGGCCTCAATAGAAAAGAGTATAATTTACTATCCCAAGTGCACTGTGGAAAAGGTCAAAACGATTAATAAGTTACCAATATGAAATACAAGCCTATCAACGCTGAACTGTTTAATCATTTATCCTCATGGTGCAGGGGTGGATCATATCCTCTTTGGGGGTCTTTTCTGGTGGTATGAGTCTACAAAAATCTCGAGGAGGTATTTCCTTTTTAGCATGC
Source organism: Dasypus novemcinctus (assembly GCF_030445035.2). Taxonomy (NCBI): domain Eukaryota; kingdom Metazoa; phylum Chordata; class Mammalia; order Cingulata; family Dasypodidae; genus Dasypus; species Dasypus novemcinctus. Next base: position 47,841,542 of record NC_080704.1, read on the forward strand.
TTTCTCATAAAGTGATACTTTTTCCTAAGGGAGGCTCTTTTTTTTTCTGAAAAATCTTTATTCTCATAGAGATAATTTATAATGTCAGGATCTGCACTAATAATACATTTTTCCATTTTAGAATAGAAAAAAAATAAGTATTAGCGTTTCCATGGACTGTTTTTTGTTTTTGGTAATTCCCAGTCTGACAGGAACTCTTTGGTGGTACTTTGCCTTAAGTATCCTAATCACAAAAATCTCATTCAAGCTGATTTGTCCTTTTTGTCTTTTTTTAAGTTGTCTTATAAATGGAGACAATAGCTAAGGAAGGGACCTTTCTAAAGACAATAGCACAACCAAACTATGCGGAAGAGATAGAGATTTCTAAAGATCTGCAATGAATTAAGGGAACAAACCATCTACTGAGGACTTATTATAAATGCCAGACACTGTGCAAAGACGTTACACATATTTCATTTAATCCATATAACAACCTTATGAGGTAGATATGACCCTCATTTTACAGACGCAGTAACTGAAACTTGGAGAGAGGTTGAGTAATGTGCCAAGGATTACACGAGTAGAAGGATATGGGAGCAAAGTTTCAACCACATCTGCCAGACCCCAAAGCTTGAATCATTGTGCACCCTGCTGTTGGTTTTCCTGTGGCGGAGTCTTATTTTCATTTTTTTCAGATTAAGAAAAATGTACCCCAAGCAAAGGGTACAGTGGTTTGTATAGCAACAACAACAATAGTTACTGCTTACTGAAGTTTGACTTAGTGCCAGACTGTGTGTTAAGTGTTTTTTCAAGCATTTTTCTGCTCACTCAAATAAACTTTATTGAACTCTTATGTATAGGCACAGAGAGTACAATAGGGAGTAAAATCAGCATGATTCTTGCCCTCTTGGAATTAATAGGTTAGTGAGGGAGAAAGACATGAATCAAAAACCACAAAAATTAATGTACAATTGATCCATTTATCTTATTTAATATTTTCCACAACTTTATGAGATAACTATTATTGTACTCAGTTTATAGAGAAAGCTTAGGTTTAGCAACTTGCCCAAGGCCAGTTAGTCATGGGTGGACATGGAATCTGAACCATTTCCTGAGCCTAATATTCATTCTCTAAACATGTCACCCAACTTAGATAACCAATCTTCAAAATAATAAACAAAACCTGTTCTTACTGGGTTTGGTTACTGTGGTTTGTAAGATTACAGAACACCAAGTTTAGAGCCAAGTGTGGGTAGCAGCAGACATCAAGGGGGCTGATGAAGGGCCAGTCTCCCATAATTATGCATAGCCTCAACCCCATGAGAAAAAAATTTAAGTGTGGAATCAGGATAACAGCTTGGTTTTCTTTCTTTCTTTTCCAAAAATGACGTCTTTCCTTCTCCATTGAAGATAATTACGTTAAACACTCATGGAGGTAGAGGGTAGAGCCTAGATATTTTTAGTAGAGCAGGTGCCTCCAAAGCTTACTGTAGGGCAGATGGTGACCAAGAGCGTGAGTTCCTAAGACAAAGCCTTTGGTTCATCTCAGAGTTCCAGTTAAATCACAGATCACTTTAGCCCCAGTAGAGTAACTGCCGAATGTGAGCCAGAGAGTAGTTTTTCCAGGAAAAGTAGATGGCCAGATGATCACATGGGGCTGTGTGTGGCTTATGACCTATTGAAGCTTCTGAAGAACTTCAGAGTGAAGCTATGGTAACAGTAAAGAAAGTGTTTGTGGTAGTTTGTTGTTGCATGTACACCAGAAAAACAGGGTTCTTTTTTTTTTATATGCATATGATCTTTCTTTTTTTTTTAAATTTTTTAATTGATTTTGTAAAAATATTACATTAAAAAAAAATATGAGGACCCCTTCAACCCCACCACCCCCACACCACCACTCCCCCCCCCAGCAACACTCATTCCCATCATCATGACACATCCATTGCATTTGGTAAGTACGTCTCTGGGCACCTCTGCATCTCATGGTCAATGGTCCACATCATGGCCCATACTCTCCCCCATTCCATCCAGTGGGCCCAAAAACAGGGTTCTTAAACTTAATCCATTCCTATGGGTATGAACCCATTTTAAGTAGGGCCTTTTGATGAAGTTACTTCAGTTAAAATGTGGCCCATTTCAGTAAGAATGGGTCTTATCCTATTACTGGAGTCCTTTATAAGCACAATGAAATACAGACTAGTGGAGAGAAATCCACAGGAAGCTAGAAGCTGAAGGTCACTGGAACCCAAAAGACAAGGGAGAGGACAGGAGAGGCTGTCATGTGCACTGTCATGTGACAGAGAAGCCCAGAACCAAGAATCACCAGTAGCCAGCCCCAGAACATCTGTCTTCAGGAAGAAAGCATCGCCTTGATGGCACCTAGACTTGAACTTGCTCTTAGATTCAAAACTATGAGATTTTAAAATTCCCATTGTTTAAGTCAACCCATTGCATGGTATTTGCTTGAACAGCCAAGGAAAGTAAACAGATTTAGTACCAGGAGAGTGGGGTGCTGCTATCGCAATACCAAAAATGTGGAAATGGCTTTGGAATTGGGTAATGAGTAGAGGCTGAGAGAATTGTAATGTGCTAGATAAAAAAACCTTGACTATTTTGGAAAAGACTATTGGTAGAAATATGGGAACTAAAGCTACTTCTGATGAGAATAGTTCTGATGAGGAAATGATGAATGTGTCATTAGAAACTGCAAGAAAAGTGATCCTTGCTTTAAAGTGGCAAAGTACTTGGCAAAATTGAGTTCTGATGTTGGATGGAAGGCAGAACTTGAAAACAAGGACCTTGGATATTTAGCTGAGGACGTTTTGAAGCTAAGGGTGGAATGTATAGACTGATTTCTTCTTGCAGCTTATAGTAAAATGCAAGGGAGGGATAAGCTTAAACCTGAACTCGAACACAAAGAAACCAGAAATTTCCAAACCAGAAAGTTTGGAAAATTCTGAGCCTAACCAGATAGTGTTCTATATGAGACTATGGCCAGAAAAGGTTCTATCAGACCTCCATGGGCTTCCAGAAACAAAGTATCCCTGGACAATAGGGCTCCATGTGAGGGTTTAACAGAACATGGAATCAGTAAACCATTTTAATGGAAGTCAGGATTAGAAATGCAATTATGCAGGAAAGATCTGTGGAAAGTTCTTTTGTCTGATGGTTTGGATCACTGTAAATTACATGCAAAGCTGTCAAGGTTTTTTTTGTTGATTTTTTAAATTTTTTGCGAGATTTGTATGAGCAGAATTACTGCTACCTTTCTTTGTTTTTTATTTATTTACTAACTTTTATTTTTTTCTCCTTTATTTTCTTTTAAATGCTACATTAAAAAAATATGAGGTCCCCATATACCCCCAAGCCCCTCACCCCACTCCTCCCACATCAACAACCTCTTCCATCATCGTGGCACATTCACTGTACCTGGTGAATATATTTTGGAGCACTGCTGCACCACACGGACAGTGGTCTACATTATAGTCTACACTCTCCTCCAGTTCACCCAGTGGGCCATGGCAGGACATATAATGTCCACCATCTGTCCCTGCAGCACCACTCAGGACAACTCCAAATCCTGAAAATGCACCCACATCATAGCTCTTCTTCCCTTTCCCTACCCTCAGCAGCTACCGTGGTCACTTTCTCCACATCAGTGCTACAATTTCTTCTATTACTAATCACAGTAGTTTCCCAGCAGAACACCAGTAAGTCCACTCTAATCCATACTCTATTCCTCCATCCTGTGGGCCCTGGGATGTTTATGTCCAGTCCTCCTCTACATCAAGAGTGAGCTTAGATTCCACATGGATGATGTATGCAATTCTCCTGCTTGCAGTTGTAGGCACTCTTGGTTTCCCGGTGTGGTGGTTGGCCTTCTTCACCTCCCTGTTAGCTGACCAGGGTAGTCCAATAATCCAGAGGGTAGGAGTTGCAAGTCTGCTGAGGCTCAGGGCCTGGCTGTCACATGGACAGTCCAGAGATTCAGGTCTCCTGAGTATACACCAATCCCAATGCCAACCACAGGTCCAGTAAAAGTAACAAGAGGCATGTGTAGAAAGGTCATATCTGAGTCCAACTCCATCACACCCAGGAACACAAACTCCAAAGTAGGGCCAACTAACATGGCCCTGAACTCCAGAGCCATCTGCCATGACCATAGAACCTGTGGGTCTCTGCAGCCCTCAGGAGAACCAGTACCTTGGCTTCTATCTACTTTGGCTGTCTCTGGTACCCTGCTGAGGCATGCATAGCGTTACCCCTCTTATGACCTCCCAGCTCTTTTTTGGAGACTCATAGCTATATAAACTCATTTGTCCTTTCCATTTCCCCCTTTTATCCAAAGTCAAAAAGCAGTTTTTAACACCTGATATTACATGTAGGCTGAGATATTCTGCTGGTCTGAATTGACCCTTTTATTCAAGGTCTTTTTCTAGTTACATCATCAGCTGATGCTTGGTAGTAATCCCTTTTTGTTTTGCCAGGGAGGCTCATCCCCAGGAGTCATGTCCCATACTGGGGGGAAGGCAATGCATTTACATGCTGAGTTTGGCTTAGAGAGTGGCCACATTTGAGCAACATGGAGGCTTTCAGGAGGTAACTCTTAGGCACCCTGCAGCTCTAGGGCTAGTTCATATTTCAGGCACACAGGCTCATAATCAGAGCCATCAGTATCAAGGGTTCATTGTTGGAACATCCATCTTTATTGGTCTTTGCCATTTGCTAGCCTTCTTTGAAAGGAACAGAGAAGGGAAGAACTGAAGGAAGAATGACTTCAAGGACAAAACTATGGCTGCCGAGTTCTAGACTGAAGAGATCGCCTCAGGCCAAGAAAGCAGGGTCACCCTTGTGCTGTTCAGAGATGGTGTTGCCACCCCAATGCTTGGATATGGTGGGGCCTGTGCCCCAGGGTTCAGGAAGAGCATGGCCACTGTGAAAGTGCTCAATCACATCTGGAGGACAAGACAACAATCCATAAATGACTCTCAGAGTCATCTATGAGATCCAGTGGAATTTGCCCTGCTGGGTTTTGGAATTCTTTGACCCCTGTAACCCCTGTTTTCCTTCCACTTTCTCCCTATTGGAATGTGAATGTCTCTTCTATGCCTGTTTCTCCCTTGTATATGGGAAGCAGATAACTTGTTCTCTAGGTTTTACAGGTCCACAGAAGGAGGGAAATTATGCTCCAAGACAGACCATATTCATAACTGATTTCGATGAGACTTTGTAGTTAGCATTGTTACTGAAATGACTTGAGGATTTTGGGATGTTGTGATGAAATGAATGTATTTTGCATGTAGAAACAACATTTCTTTTTGGGTCCAGAGCATGGTGTACGGTAGTTTGGATCTATATGAACCCCAGAAAAAATATGTTCTTAAAATTAATCCATTGTAAATAGGACCTTTAGATGGGATTATTTCAGTTAATGTGTGTCTCACCTCGATAAGGATGGGTCTTAATTCTATAACTGGATTCCTTTATAAATTAAATGAATACAGAGAAAGAGAGAAAGCCACAGAAGCAAGAAGCTACAATCAATGAAACTCAGAAGAGAAGGGAGAGAACAGCAGATGCTGTCATGTTCCTTGCCATGTGATAGAGGAGTCAAGGATCAGCAGTAGCAGGTCTTTGGGAAGAAAGCATTGCCTTGATGATGGCTTGATTTGGACTCTCTCTTAGCCTCAAAACTGTGAGATTTTCAAAAATTGCCATTGCTTACAGTAACTCATTGCATAGTGTTTGCTTGAGTAGCCAAGGAAACTAAAATAGCATTCTACATGGAATGATCAGGCAGACCAAGGTTTATACTGTTATGAGCACTGGGTGCATGGTCAAAGGTAGACTGGGATTGTACAGAGGGTGGCAAGAATGGACTTAGGGACAGGCTGAAGCCCTACGGGCTTAAATAGGACCAAAGAGAGAAGGAACTTTGGTGAAGTAAAGGAATATAGCCCTGCCCCAAGTGTAAAATTACTTGAGTGATATGAACGTATACACATAGCTTGTGATTGTGCAAGCAGATTATAGCTTCATTCCCAGAAGGCCTAAGTCTCTAAAAATTCTTATGGCCATGAACTGGAGAACATAAAAGCTGCTGGACAAGGATTCTGGTTATTTTGATAAGGAGTCTTCTCTATCTAATGTACTGCTTTTCAATAAGAAGGAAAAACCTGGGCAAACTGTCTCTCCTTTTAGCCTGGGAGACATTTTTCTTACAATTATTTTTTTCTTGAAAGCAATATGACAAATGCTTAAAAGAACATTAGAATCTATGATGGTCTAGAATGAGTGTTTTAAGAAGACAAGGAATATCATTTGAGTGGACTTATCAGATAAAAGACCATATAGACTACATGAAATAAGAAATTAAGGCTCTCAATCCAAACTGAAAGACACCCATTCCCTTATGAATAGTTTGGTTAAGGAAACTAAATTAGCAGTAGACTTGTGGAAAACCTACTAAACTTGAATGTTTAGAATTCAGGGACTTTTTTAAACCTGGGGTTATTGGAAGACATAAAACCCACCATTAATCTAAGTCTCCTCTTGATGTAGAGGGGGACTGAACATAACCATCCCAGGGTCCACAGGATGGAGGAATAGAGTTTGGATTAGAGTGGACTTACTGGTGTTCTACTGGGGAACTACTGTTATTAGTAAGGGAAGAAATTGTAGTAGTGATGTGGACAGGGTGGCCACAGTGATTGCTGATGGTAAGGAGATGGAAGAAGAGATATGGTGTGGGGGCATTTTCAGGATTTGGAGTTGTCCTGGGTGGTGGTGCAGGGATGGATGCTGGACATAGTGTGTCCTGCCATGGCCCACTGGGTGGACTGGGGGAGAGTGTGGACTACAATGTGGACCACTGTCCATGTGGTGCAGCGGTGCTCCAGAATGTATTTGCCAGGTGCAGTGGATGTGCTCCGATGATGGAAGAGGTTGTTGATGTGGGAGGGGTGGGGCGGGTAGGGTAGGGGGTATATGGGGACCTCAAATTTTTTGAATGTAACATTTAAAAGAAAATAAAGAAGGTAAAAAATCATTACATATCAATATACATACAAATAATTATAACAAGTAATACTATGATCTCTTCTACAGCAGAGTTCTGACTGTGCAGAGTAAACACTGTAGCTGTCCTATAAGCTGAAATTTCCTGAGTCATGAATCCTTATCTTTTGTGACCTGGGAAATAGGACAAATGCTGAGTTAGGAGCCTGAGAGAGGCTTCCGGTTAAGTCATCAGTTATGTCTGGAACACTGAGGCAGTTTTATTGTACCTTACCAGGCACTTGTGGGAAGCATTGCCTCCTCTGGGAGACCAGGCGGTAAGGCTGTGCTGGAGAAAACAGTTACAGGAGAATGATGGAAGGTGTCATAACTCTCAGCAATGAAGGGACAGAACACATTTGGCAAGGAAAAACTGTTTTCTTTAGCAGGTTCCTATATAACTTGGTTTTAATGTTAATTTCTTTTTCCGTATCCATGTTAGCTTCTACTTGAATTCAAAGAAATAAATACAATTGTTAAATAATTGGTTAATATTGTCTTTCATTTGTTCTTTCTTTCCTTAGTGCCTACTAAGTGCCTGGTACAGTGCTCAGCACTAGTGGCACTATGCAGAACAAAACAGAGGAAGGCAGCTCAATCTAAGGATCATGCCAATGGATCTAGAATTATAAACTGAGATAAGTGCTCTCAGCGAAGACAGACACCATTATGTCTAAAATGAGAACCTACCTAGACTGGGAATATGGGGGGAGGTCAGATAAGGTTTCCCAGAGAAGGCACGGACTAGGCTTAAGGCGGAGGTGGGAGTGGGGAAGTTCAGCTAGAAGAAATAGCATGTGCAAAGGTCCTGGGATCAGAAGGTTCAGGCTTATTGTAGGGACTGAAAGAAATCCAGTACATCAGGAACAAAGGGAGCTAGAGGGAGAGGAAACCCAAGATGAGATTGGGGGCATGGCTGGCAATTGATTTAGTGGTTTCAATATGAGCCTGCAAGGCCACTGATGTTACTTCCTGCCTCTGTTGTTTAAATTTCCTTGACTAACTTTATTTTTTCCTGCTGTGAAAGGGAGATAATTAACTCCTTTTATTAACTAAGTCCCAATTCAAAGAGGTACCAAATGAAGTTAACACTTGGAGAGCTTTAAGATAAAATATGTACTGAAGATGCCAATCTTTGCTGGCTTCTTCAGCCTCTAGCTCCTAGGTAGCTGAGAGGTCACCTCTTCCAAGAAGCCTTTTTTGATACCCTGTCTCAGTCCCTGCTCTGCGCTTCCATAGCAACCTGCACAGACAGTTATCACAGCTTTTCCCACATCACGATAAAATTATATTTGGGGATATGCTTACTATCAAACTGCAGTGGACATGAAAATGTACTGCCCAGCTCCTCCTTCAAAGACATACTTGCTGCCCAGCTGCAGGAAGCACAGTCACCCCCTTCAGGGTCTGCTTCCACTGCTGTAGGTCATACCCTTCCCTGAGCAGCCCACAATCAATGATCAAGCTGGGGGTATACAGACCCAGGCAGTTCAGGCAGATTCAGGACACCTATGATGGACAATTATTGCTCCAGGCCTCCCTGTCGGGTTGGTGGAGACTCTGTTGGGTCAGCATTGTAGTTCAAATTCTCCCTCTGTCCAATCCTGCTCCCCTATGTTCCTTTTGTAGAAGTTACTCCCTAGTAAACATCTTGTACTCTAAACCCTCTCTCAGTGTCTGCTTCTGGCGAATTCCTCCTCTTACTTACCTTTGTATTCATGGCTTTTAGCATCTTGCTAAGGTCACAGTACACACCCAATAGATGCTGGTTGAACTGAATAGTTCAGTCTGGAATTAAGAAATACGGTATTCTTTTTTTTTTGTCTCCCCTTCACAGAGAACCATATGATGAGACTCATTGTGAAGCTTTTTAACATTGTTAAGCACATAACCAATAAAGAAAAATGTAATGAAGTGATGTTGAAATATCTTTAAACAAATTCTTCAACCAAAATAATCTTTATGTATTTTTTTCTATAATTTTTTAACATGATAATATCAGTGTTTTAGTATAGTATCAGACTTTGCCAGTCTCTTTACAGACTGTTAAAGTGGTGCCTTTGTTTAGGCTTTGGGAAAACGTTTATTTGTTGGCAGAAATGAAGGTGATCCCCAAAGTGTATTTTAATATGAAGAATGCAGCATGAATTCTTAGTTATGAGTTTTCCTTATAATACATTTTTGTTTGTTTTTTGAACAAGATGCTTTAGAAGAGAAATCAGGTTGGGATGATTTCAAGGAAGCAATGAAGAGAAGTAATAAATGAGTTGCTAGCATTGTCAAGGAGCCATGAATGACATTACACAGTCAATAAGTCAGTTCCCACTGCAGTTAGGATCAGGAATAAAATTGAATGAAAAATCAAAAGAAACCAAAACAAGAGCCCCAAAACATTCACCCCTGTGCCCACCCTCCTGAAGATACCCCCTCCCCAAATTACCCAGCCAATAGTCTAACATCATGCCAAGCACAAGCAGTTTTGAATTCTAATTAGCAGGCTGTAAATTAATCTAGTAATGGATTTTGCAGCTCAAAAGATGCCAGAAATCCAGGAAGAAGGGTACTCAAGTGCAGAAGGGTGAGAAGAAGAAAATTGAGGTACAGTCAAATTGGTGAGAACACAGGAAGACTTGATCTAGAGGTTGTCTATTGAAAAAAAGCATGATTTTGAGTTTGTAAATTAATATCCATGATGTCTTCCTGTGAAAATGATGGAAATTTTGGTTAAACTAAATATTATCGCCTTCAAATTCTTTATAAGTGTGTATTTAAAACAGTATTTCTTTGTTAGTGACTGCTAAAATTGAGAGTAACAGGTTTGGATTTTGTCTGCCAAGAGCTCCCTTTTCCACAATTTTGCTGGTCACATGCCTCCTATTCCTATCCCCATAAGTGTGTAAATGACCAGGCCAGGCCACTTTTCTTTGGATACAGAAATTAGTCCAGAGCTTGTGAGTGAAAGCTAGACTCCTCAGAGACCTCCCCTGGGATTTTTCAAATTGAACCTGGGAGGGACAAGTTCCCTTTCCATCAGGAATCAGTGTGCAACTCCATGCTCCGACATGAAGAATGTCTCAAAGAATGAAGCAGTCTTTTAATTTGCTAAAGGCTGCCAAGGCAATATACCAGAAATGAGTTGGATTTTACAATGGGGATTTATTAACTTAAAAGCTTACAGTTCTAAAGCCCTGAAAGTGTCCAAATCAAGTCATCATCAGGAAATGCTTTCTCTCTGAGCTGCAGCTGTAGGTGATCAGGCACATGGCCGCACCCGCTTGTCTCTCCCCTCTCCTCTGGGCCTCATTACTTTCAGCTTCTGGCTTCAATGGCTTCCTATCTCCTGTGCTCCATTAATTTCAGCTTCTGGCTCCCAGGGCCTCAATCTGGATTTGTTCTCAGTCTGGATTCAAACCTCTGCTTTAATACTTACTCTTAGGTTCTACCCTAGTTGATATTCAACCATTTTTGAGTTGCAAGAATGGCAACTTCATATAGTCACCCTTAATATGCTTTATTTCTCTAGTCATATGTTTTTTAAATTCTTTGAAGCGATTTAGGAGAGTTGTGTGATTATCACAGGCTAATTGTATTACATATTTTATCTCTTCAGGATATTTGATTTGTTATTTTAGCTGGGCCATCTCTTCCTGTTTCCAAGTATGGCTTGTGAGTTTTTGCTGATTTCTAGGCATCTGAATATGTTGGTGAATTTACTCCGCTGGTTAATTTCTCTCTCTTGCCTATTGTTTTTTTTTTCCACAGCTCTTCTTTGATATTTGATTCAACTTATTCTCAGTCATTAAAATTGCATAGCTTGAGTTTTCAAGATCTGGCCAGGGACTCACCAATGGGGCACAGTTTTTCTCCCAGGGGTTGGATGCAGAGAGCATGAACAGTTTGCCCATGCAATTTCCAGAATAGCCAGCAGATGGCGATAGTCAGCACACGGTTCCACTGAGGTGTTGCAGTCTTTCCTGTGTTCCTGTGTTGAATCTCCAGATTGGAGATTCAAAGTGGGCTCTGCTGGCTGAATTCACTGAAGAAAAGCACCCTCACTTTTTTCTTGAAACAGCTGACAGGAAGGAAGATGTCTGCTCCCCGCTCGTCAACACTGCCATGAGCCAGGTGTTTTACCTTAGCTTAATATATCTTGTGTGTGGGGGAGGGGAGCCCTTCCTGACCACCAAGGGGGCTTGTTAACTCCCGTTTGTCATTTCAACTTCTTCATCTCTCTGTCCCTCACCCTCCTGGGACTTGTATAGCATATCCTGGTCTGCTGACTCCAAAAGCAGGTATCTTGGACAGCTTTTGGCTCTTTCTCTTATTTTTGTGAGAGCATTCTGCTCTGCCTGTTAGTCCGTTGCCATCTTCGCACAGTCCTCATACAGTCATCCTAATGGCTATGTGGTGCGGTAAGTGTTAGCTAAATTTGTAGAGTCCTAGTTTCTTCACCTATTAAATGGTGACATCATAGCCTAAGCAGATAATGAGATAAACAGTTGGTCAACAGGACATAAGTCAAGGATTTAGGTACAATTTTTTCACTTGTGATATTTTGCAGGAAGCCTAATGAGGGAGTGGGGAAAGTAAGTCAAGGAAAGGAGAAAGCCAAAAAAGGGTGTATTGATGAGCAGGTTAGTGCTATGGGCCAGGGCTCAGTTCTGTGGGTGACCTTACAAGAAACTGTGGAGCACACCTTGAAATCATTCTCCCCAAGAGCCAAGGAGGCTGAGGTGTTTATTCAACACCTGTCACTCATTGGATAAGGGTTATTCCTGGACTAGTAACTCCCTGGCACTTTCAGTCCATACCTCATGCAGGCTGAGCAGGTTCCTGCAGCCAGAAAACATCTCCGTGTTAAGAGATGCAGGAAGGAGGACATGTATAGGAACTTTTTATAGGTGACCTCTGGGATGGGTCATGGGATATGAACAGGGTATGACAGTAACTGCTATAGATGGGATTACCCCCCACTTTATGGGATTTTTGGTAAGGATGAAATATACATAATAAATAGTTGCCAAGATAGTCTATCAATTTAGTTTGGTGGTTAAGGGTCAGGGGATAGATTTGTAAACTCAGTTGTTTAATTTCTTGTTATTTTATCCGAGCAAATAAGAATATCTATGTTGTAAATATCCAGCCTCTCCTTTGTTTTATACATAAGGGTTCATACTGAATATATTGTTTTCAATTTGCTACTACTTTCCTTTCATATATCTTGGATATTGTTTTCTGTTAATGTGTATGGACTGTATATACCTCATTCCTTTAATGCCTGCTTGGTATGCACAGTGTTTCATTATATGGACTTCCTAAAATTTATTTAATCATTACACTATTGATGGACAGTTCATTTAGTTCCAGTTTTCACTATTACCAAGAGTGTTGCAACAGACTTCCTATATGCATATTGCTATATCCTTATGCAAGTATGTCTGTAAGGTAAATTCCGACTGGTAGAATTGTTGAGTCCAAGAATATGCACATTTAAAATTTTTATAAATTGGTCTCCAAGAAGTTTTCTCCTATTTACATACTCACTAACAACATGCAGATTACTATTTCCTCACACCTTTAGCAGTATTGCATAGTTTCTTTAGATACTATTTTGGGAGGAGTGCACATTTGGAAATAGCTTCAAAATTATGTGATGAGCTTTTGCTTCTTTTAAATTATAAATGGATTAAATAATGAAGGTGTATCGTTTGTTGATTCATTCATTGGGAGCTACCACGTGATGGCACAGTGCAAGGGGCTAGGGATTCAGTTATGAATGCTATAGATGTTGTTCCTCTCCTCATGGAACTCTTGAGTTCAGCAATTATTAATATATTAATGAAGATTTATAAATACAGTTATATTCACTACTTCAGTGGAAAACTGCACTGTGCAATGGGTGAGGGTACCAAGCCATAACAAGTGCTAATGGTGCCCTGCCCAAATCCTGTCACTCTTACCACTTCAGAGCACTCTGGCCTGAAGGCTTTCTCTAGCTTCCAGACTTGCTTTGTTATCCATGCAGCAGACTAGAAATTCCAGAAAATTAATCCTCCCTGGGAACATTTGTCAACCAATAAATGACAAGAATTGGTATAAAAATACCCTGGCTCCCTCACCCCTTGAATGGAATAACCCTCAAGTGTATATACTGCATTGGCTCCCAGAGGTCTCCAGTGGAATTGAGCTCATGTTGCGCAGTGTGAAAACCGAAAGCTCGATTGGTTGCTTTTCCTTCCCTGTCTCACTTCCCACTCTGCTAGTGGGTACATCTTTCACCTTCAAAATCAACTACTTGTATCTGAGTCCATGTCTCAGAGTCTGCTTCAGGGGAAGCCCAGATAAGGCCTTTTTTGCCTAACCTACATTTTACTTTGATGAATTTTCCTGTAATTAATCCTTATGCCTGTATGTAGCCTTCATAATCTCTGGTGATTTACACTCCAGGAAACAATAATAAGCTCCCAATAGAATCCTTAGAACTATTTTCAAAAATATCTCAAATTCAAAGAGCTTACAATAAGCTTTGGAGAGTTTAATCTCATGACTTTTCAAAACAGTCACAATGGATTTTATGGGAAGATGGAGAAGTAAGAAGCTCCAGGAATCAGTCCCTTCACCAAAACAACTATTAAACAACCAGGAACTGTCTGAATAAACTATTTTGAAACTCTGAAGTCCAGTAGAACACTCTGCAGTATCTAGGGAAGAGCAGGAGGAAGAGGCTGGTAAATTGCAGTAAATACCAGTGAATTGTTCTCTCTGTGTGGTGGTTATCAGTACTCATCCCCCACTCCTGAGGCAGGCAGCATTGGGGTCCAGTTCCTGGTATAACTTAACTAGTGTCAGAAAGAGACATGAAAACATAGTTCCTCAAGATCTTGGAGGGGGTTGTAGTCCAATTGTTAGTAACTACTTTTTTTTTTTTTAAGATTTATTTTTTACTTATTTCTGCCCCCCCTCCCGCCCCCCCTCCGTTGTCTGCTCTCTGTTTCCATTCACTGTGTGTTTTTCTGTGACCGCTTCTAATCTTATCAGCGGCACCAGCAATCTGCGTTTCTTTTTGTTGCGTCAGCTTGTTGTGTCAGTTCTCTTTGTGTTCAGCTCTCTGTGTGTGCAGCGCCATTCTTGGGCAGGCTGAACTTTCTTGGGCAGGCTGCACTTTCTTTCGTGCCAGGTAGCTCTCCTTACAGGGCACACTCCTTGCATGTGGGGCTCCCCTACTCGGGGGACACCCCTGCATGGGGGGGGGCATTCCTTGTGTGCATCAGCGCTGCGCGTGGGCCAGCTCCACACGGGTCAAGGAGGCCCGAGGTTTGAACCACGGACCTCCCATGTAGTAGGCGGACGCCCTATCCATTGGGCCAAGTCCGCTTCCTGTTAGTAACGGCTTTTGATTAGTGACTTTGGATTGCTGGGCCCCTGACTCTGAGAGCAGTCTCTGTTCAAATCTACCCCAGACAAGGCAGTGGAGGAGACTTCAAGATGGCATCTTCCTCAGAGCTGCAGAGTACAGTTGAGGGACTACATTTGCTGCACAGGTGCTCAGTCAAGAAAGCACAGCTTTGGGTTGCTGTGGAAGAACCTCCTGGTCTCCTTCCTAGCCCTTCCTTCATTCCCTCCACAGGGCAATTTGGAGCCAGCAAGTGCTTGCTTTTTGGGTCCCTGGCCATGTTCCATCTGAGAAAGACTGAATAGGGAAACTCCTCTCAGGCATTCTTCCCCTACCAGAATTTTCCCTCCAGGAAAAAGTGACTTGAGACAATGAAAGCAGTGTAAGAAACAATTGAGGTGGACAGCCTCTAGCAAAGGCTTACCTGCTTTAAGTCCTACAGTGGGACACCAAGAGAGGGAAAAAGTCTGTTTCCTGGGGATTAGAGGGGGCATTCCAACTCTTATGAAGAAGGGAACTCTTAAGGCCAGTAGCAAGCACAAGCCTAGGAAAAGACACAGGTCTAGAAAAGACAGGGAGGACCCTTCACATTGCATTTGGCTTGGACTGACCTTTCTGATAGGGGGGCTGAACACTGAAGGAGAACACCAGCCAAAGCAAAGCCAATTTTCAAACACAGTGAAAGATGTTTTTTGCTTAGGTCTGCTAGGTTTTGTTAGCTCCTGACACTCAAGAAAATCTCTGTTATTTTATTTTATTTTTTTATTGACTTTGTAATAATATTATATTTAAAAATATATATATATATGAGGTCCCATTCAACCCCACCACCCCCACCGCACCTCTCCCCCCCCCCCAGCAACACTCATTCCCATCATCATGACACATCCATTGCATTTGGTAAGTACATCTTTGGGCACCTCTGCACCTCATGGTCAATGGTCCACATCATGGCCCATACTCTCCCCCATTCCATCCAGTGGGCCCTGTGAGGATTTACAATGTCCGGTGATTGCCCCTGAAGCACCATCCAGGGCAGCTCCATGTCCCAAAGACGCCTCCACCTCTCATCTCTTCCTGCCTTTCCCCATACCCATCAGCCACCATGTCCACTTTTCCCAATCCAATGCCACCTTTTCTATGTGGACATTGGATTGGTTGTGTCCATTGCACCTCTATGTCAAGAGGAGGCTCAGATTCCACATGGATGCTGGATGCAATCCTCCCACTTTCAGTTGTAATCACTCTAGGCTCCATGGTGTGGTGGTTGTCCTTCATCAACTCCATCTTAGCTGAGTGTGGTGAGTCCAATGAATCAGATTGTAAGTGTTGGAGTCTGTTGAGGCTCAGGACCTGGCTATCACATTGTCAGTCCAGCGATTCAAATCCCCTAAATATATCTTAAACCCCAACACTAACTGCACCTCCAGCACATTAGCATGAAAGTCTTATGAAAATCTCTGTTATATCACCACCTATTTACAAACTCAAGAAACAGACATCTCAGGGAATAAATTCCAGAGTTAACATTAAGATCTTAAAATGTACAGTAGCAACAAAATATTACAAGAGAAACAAAGAAACAGGAAATGATAACCTATCAAAAGGAAGAAACTAAAAATCCAGAAAACATCAACAAAGAAGACTGGACTATGAACATACCAGACAAAGCCTTTAAAATATTATCTTTAATATGCTTAAGGAGATGAAGGAAAATACAAAGAAAGAACTGAAGGATATCAAGAAAACAATGAATGAACAATATAAGAATATCACTAAAGATATAGAAATTTTAAAAAGGAATCAAGAAGAACTACTGGAGATGAAAACCACATACAATAACGGAAATGAATAATTCCCAGGAAGGTTTTAACAGCAGGTTGGAGCTGGCAGAAGAAAGAATAGGTGAACCTGAAGACAAGACATGTAAAATGAGTCAGGCTGAGGAGCAGAAATAAAAAGGAATTATAAAAAGTGAAAATAGCCTAAGAGACCTGTGTAACACCATCAAGTTAACCAATATATGCATTATGGGAGTCTCAGAAGGAGAAGAAAGAGAAAAAGGGGCGGGAGGACTAGTCAAAGAAATTATGACGGGAAACTTCCCAAACTTAGCAAAATACATGAATATGCACATCCAAGAAGCCCAAAGAACACCAAACAGGATAAACTTAGAGAAAATTTTGCTACATCACATACTGATCAAACTCTCAAATGCAAAAGACAAGGAGAAAGTTCTGAAAACTGTAAGAGAAAAGCAACATATTATGTACAAGGGAGCCCCAATTAGATTAAATGCCGATTTCTCATGAAAAATTATGGAGGCAAGAAAGCAATGGATGGAAACCCTTAAAGTGCTGAGAGAAAAAAATTGCCAACCAAGAATTTCATATCCAATAAGACATTCTTTCAAAAATATGGGAAACATTAAGACATTCAAAGACAAAAGCTGAGGGAGTTCAATAGCATTAGAATTGCCCTACAAACAATGCTAAAGGGAGTTCTTCAGACTGAAAGGAAAGGACACTAGACAGTGGTACAAAGGAGCATAAAGAAATAAATGCCTCCAGTAAAGGTAACCATATGGGTAATTATAAATGCCAGTAATATTATATCATACTTTTTGGTATGTAACTCCACTTCTTACTACAGGTGTCAAAATGCAAATGCATAAAAAGTAATGATAAATAGTTTTGGACATACTATATACAAATATATAATTTGTAATAAGTACAAAAGCCGGTGGGGGATGGAAGGGTATAGAAACAGTGTATGTGTATACTATTGAAGTCAAGTTGGTATGAAATAAAATATGAGTGTTATATATTGAGTATGTTAAATTTTAGCCCTATGGTGTCCTCAAGGAAAACATATGAAAAATATATCCAGAAAGAAATGGCAAGGGATTCAATATGGTACAATACAAAAAATCAAATAAATATGAAAATTGGCATTAACAGAAGAATTGAGGGACAGAAAAAAAAGTTTTGAGACTTACAAAGAGCAAAATGGCAGAAGAAAGTCCTGCAATATAAGTGGTGACTTTGAATATAAATGGATTAAACTATCCAGTTAAAAGGCAGAGATTGGCAGAATGGATAAAAAAGCATGACCCAAGTATGTGCTGTATATAAGAGATTCACCTTAAATTCAAACATATAAATAGGTTTAAAATGAAGTGAAGGAAAACAATATACCATGAAAGTAGTAACCAAAAGAGAGTGGGGTAGATATACTAATATGAGATAAAAGAGACTATTTTTTAAAAAATGTTACATTCAAAAATTATAAGAGGTCCCCATATACCCCCCACCCCCCTCACCCCACTCCTCCCACATCAACAACCTCTTTCTTCATCAGGGCACATTCATTGCATTTGGTGAACACATTTTGGAGCAGTGCTGCACCACATGAATAATGATTTACATTGTAGTTTACACTCTCCCCCAGTCCACCCAGTGGGCCATGGCAGGACATACAATGTCCAGCATCTGTCCCTGCAGTACCACCCAGGACAACTCCGAGTCCAGAAAATGCCCCCATATCATAGCTCTTCTTCCCTCTCCCTACCCTCAGCAGCTACCCGTGGCCACTTTCTCCACATCAATGCTACAATTTCTTCCATTACTAATCACAATAGTTCCATAGTAGAATATCAATAAGTCCACTCTAATCCATACTCTATTCCTCCATCCTGCGGACCCTGGGATGGTTATGTCCACTCCACCTCTATATCAAGAGGGGTCTTAGATTCTGCATGGATGATGGATACAATTCTCCTACTTGCAGTTGTAGGCACTCTTGGCTCCCTGGTGTGGTGATTGACCTTCTTCACCTCCCTGTTAGCTGGCCGGGGTAAGTCCAATAAACCAGAGGGTAGGAGTTACAAGTCTGCTGAGGCTCAGGTCCTGGCTGTCACATGGACAGTTCAGAGATTCAGATCTCCTGAGTATACACCAACCCCAGTGCCAACCACAGGTCTGGTAATAGTAACAGAAGAGGCATGTGTAGAAAGCTCATATCTGAGTCCAACTCCATCACACTCAGGAACACAAACTCCAAAGTAGGGCCAACTGACATGGCACTGAACTCCAGAGTCATCTGGCATGACCATAGAACTGTGGGTCTCTGTAGCCCTCAGGAGAACCAGTACCTGGGCTTCTATTTACTTTGGCTGTCTCTGGAACCCTGCTGAGGCATGCATAAGTGACACCCCTCTGATGACCTCCCAACTCTTTTTTGGAGACTCATAGCCATATAAACTCATTTGTCCTTTCCATTTCCCCCTTTTATTCAAGGTCAAAAAGCAGTTTTTTTGTAACCATAGATTTTTATTCAAGAAGTACCAGAGATTAAACCCAGAACCTCTTACAAGGGAAGCAGGCCTTCAACCATGGCACTATATCTGTTCCCCAAGGAGAGTTTCTTTTTTTTCATTTCTTTGTTTTGTTTTTAGACAGTTCCAGAGATTGAACCCAGGACCTTGTACATGGGAAGCAGGCACTCAGACACTTAAGCTACATCCACTCTCGCTCTCTGATTTTTTTCTAACTTTAACTCAACTACAAAAAGCAAAATAATAAACAAAAAGCAGCTTAATGTATTATTGAAGGATTAATCTAAAAATTCTGTCCAATTACATTCATCTTATTTAATTCTTAAAATCTAACCCAATTGTTTCTCCAGTGTTCAGAAAGATACATAAATCAGCAGAGATTGGTAAAATGACATGACTGTCTCCTTCTTAACGAAGAAAATGAAGAAAAAATGTTTAATCATATTTATATATCATAAATGAAAAGGGGAACATTATTACTGACCCCACTGAAATAAAATGCACTGTAAGAGAATACTATGAACAACTGTTTGCCAACAAATTAGATAACCTAGATGAAATGGACAATTCCTAGAAACACACAAACTACCTACATTGTCTAAAGAAGAAACAGATGGTCTCAACAAACTAAAGACAAGTAAAGAGATTGAATCAGTAGTCAAAAACATCCTCAAAAGAAAAGCCCAGGACCAGAAGTTTTCACAGATGAACTGCACCAAACATTCCAGGAGATTAATAGCAATCCTGCTAAAATTCTTTCAAAAAGGAGGGAATACTCCCTCTTCCATTCTATGAGGCCAACACCACCCTAATACCAAAGCCAGATAAAGATATTACAGGAAAAGAAAATCACATGTCAATATGATACTGATGCAAAAACTTCAACAAAATACTCACAAACCAAATCCAACAGCACTTTAAAATAATTATACAAAATGATCAAATAGGTTTTATCCCAGGCATGGAAGGGTGGTTCAACAGAAGAAAATCAAATAATGTAAAACACAGCACATTAAGAAATGAAGGGAAAAAAACACATGATCATCTCAAATTGATGCAGAAAATGCATTTGACAAAATCCTACCACTTTATTATTTTTAAAGGTTTATTTTATTTATTTCTCTGCTCCCATCATTGTCTGTGCTTGCTGTCTGCTCTCTGGGTCTGTTCATTGTGTGCTTATCTTCTGTTTAGGAGGCACTGGGAACCGAACCCAGGACCTACAATGTGGGAGGCAGGCACCCATTGGCTTGAACCATCTCTGCTTCCCACTTGGTGTGTTTCTCATTGTGTTTCCTCATTGTGTCTCTTCATTGTGTCATCTTGTTGCATCATCTCACTGTAACATCTTGTCACATCAGCTCGTTGTCTTGCTTGTCTTCTTTAGGAGGCACCAGGAATGGAACCTGGGACCTCCTGTGTGGCAAGTGGGTGTCCAGCTGCTTGAGCCACATCTGCTTCTCACCACTTTTTGATAAAAACACTTAGACAGCTGTTGGGGGGGGAGAGGGGGGGTGGGGGGGTGGGGTTGAATGGGACCTCACATATATATTTTTAATGTAATATTATTACAAAGTCAATAAAAAAAAAAAGAACAGACAACCAGGGGAGGGGGGGATATTAAATAAATAAATAAATCTTTTTTAAAAAATGAAAAAAATAAAAAATAAACAAGCAGACAAGCAAACCAAATGAGCAGACAACAAGCAAACAATGAGCAAAAAGACAAAACAAACAGACAACAAGCAAACAGAGAGTCCACAACAACAACAACAAAAAGGTACAAAGGCTCATTTCTTTAAAACCTTAACCAATTTAGAAGCCAAACTGACCCCTGACTCCAGTTCTGGGACCACCCCTACCCTGAAGGGCAGTTCATCTTGCCCCAGAAACCGAGGACCAGCTCTCTCTCACAGCCTGACTCTAGAAATTTCTTCTATCTGTTCTGCTTTTAAGCATAGTTTGTGCTTCAATCCTAAGTAACAGAATTAGGGGCAAGGAAAATACAACTTTGCTAGAGGGACCGTGGACATACAAATCAGAATCCTTAAAAATGTGCATGCTGGGAAGCAGATTTGGCCCAACAGATAGAGCATCCGCCTACCATATAGGAGATCCAGGGTTCAAAATCAGGGCCTCCTGACCCGTGTAATGAGCTGGCCCACGCGCAGTGCTGATGCACGCAAGAAGTGCCATGCCACGCAGGGGTGTCTCCCAGGTAGGGGAGCCCCACGCGCAAGGAGTGCACCCTGTAAGGAATGCCGCCCAGCACGAAAAAAGTGAGCCTGCACAGGAGAGGTGCCGCACACATGGAGAGCTGATGCAGCAAGATGACGCAACAAAAAGAGACACAGATTCCCGGTGCCGCTGACAAGAATACAAGCATACAAGCAGACACAGAAGAACACACAACAAATGCACACAGAGAGCAGACAATTGGGGGTGCGGGGAAGGGGAGAGAGATAAATAAAAATAAATCTTCTAAAAAAAAAAAACACTTAGACAGCTGGGAATAGAAGGAAATTTCCTCAACATGCTAAAGGAAATATATGAAAAACCCACAGCTAACATCTTACTTAATGGTGGAAGATTGAAAGCTTTCCCTCCAAGGTAGGGACCAAGACAAGGGTGCCAACTGTAAACACTGCTATTCAATATTGTACTAGAAGTTCTGCCTTGAGCAATTAGGCAATAAAAAGAAAAAAGGCATCCAAATTAGAATGGAAGAAGTAAAACTTACCCTATTTGCAAATGCCATGATCCTGTATATAGAAAATCCTGAAAAATTTACAACAAAGCTCCTAGAGCTAATAAATGAGTTCAGCAAAGTGGTGGAGTACAAGCTCAACACCTAAAAATAAGTAGTGTTTTTATTCACTAGTGATGAACAATCAGAAGACAAAATCAAGAAATATTACATTTATAATAGCAACTAAAAAACCAAATATCTAGGAATAAATCTAACAAAGGGTGTAAAAGACTTGTACACAGAAAACTACAAAACGTTGTTAAAAGAAATTTAAAAAAACCTAAATTAATAGAAGAACATTCTGTGTTCATGGATTGGAAGATTAAATATTGGTAAGATGTCAATTCTATCCAAAGCAATTTACAGATTTAATTCAATTCCAATAAAAACTCCAACAAACTTCTTTGCAGGAATGGAAAAGCCAATCAAATTTATATGGAAAGGAAAGGGACACTGAGTAGCCAAAGCCATCTTCAAAAGAAGAATGAAGTAAGAGGACTCACACTTGCTGATCTTAAAACTTATTACAAAACTACAGTAATACTATGGAACTATTGTGATTAGTAATGGAAGAAATTGTAGCACTGATGTGGAGAAAGTGGCGAGGTAAGCTGCTGAGGGCAGGGAGAAGGAAGGAGAGATGTGATGTGGGGGCATTTTCAGGACTTGGAGTTGTCCTGGGTGGTACTGCAGGGACAGATGCTGGACACTGTATGTCCTGCCATGGCCCACTGGGTGGACTGGGGGAGAGTGTAAACTACAATGTAAACCATTATTCATGTGGTGCAGCAGTGCTCTAAAATGTGTTCACCAAATGCAATGAATGTGCCCTGATGAAGAAAGAGGTTGTTGATGTGGGAGGAGTGGGGTGAGGGGGGTGGGGGGTATATGGGGACCTCTTATATTTTTTGAATGTAACATTAAAATAAATAAATGTGGAAAAAACAAACAAACAAAAAGCATCATTGTACTGGAGCAGATGTGGCTCAAGCAGTTGGTTGCCCACCTACCACATGGGAGGTCCCAGGTTCAGTTCCTTGGTGCCTCCTAAAGAAGATGAGCAAGGCAGCAAGCTGATACAGTGAGCTGATGCAACAAGCTGAGGCAACAAGGAGACACAATGAGAAGACACAATGAAAGACACAACAAGCAGGGAGCAGATGTGACTCAAACGATTAGGCAGCTCTCTCCCATATGGGAGGTCCCCGCTTTGGTTCCCAGTGCCTCCTAAAAGAAGATGAGCAGACACAGAGAATACACAACAGACACAGAAAGCAGACAGTGAGTGCAAATTATGATGAGGGTGGATAAATAAATAAAATAGATCTTTAAAAAAATCATCATGGTACTGGCACAAAGAAAGTCATATAGAAAAATGGAATTAATTTGAGAGCTCAGAAATCAACCCTCATATTTATGACCAACTTTTTTTTTACAAGAGGGCAAAGACCACTCAATTGGGAAAGACTAGTCTCTTCAACAAATGGCACTGGAAAATTGGATCTCCATTTGCAAAAAGAATGAAGGTGGACCCCTTCCCATACCATATACAAAAATCAACTCAAAATCTATCAGATCCTTAATATAAGAACCAGAGCTATAAAACTCCTAGACGAAAACATAGGGAAGCAACTTCAGGACCTTGAGTTAGGCAATGGTTTCTTAGACTTTACATCTAAAGCACAAGCAACAAAAGAAAAAAAAGGATAAAAGGACCTATCAAAATTAAAACCTTTTGTACATCAAAGGACTTTGTCACAAAAGTGAAGACAGCCTATGCAATGGGAAAATATTTGGAAACCACATATCTGGTAAGGGGTTTAATATCCACAATATGTAAAGAAATCCTTCAATTCAAGAGCAGACAAACAATTTTGCTCATTTTAAAAATGAGCAAAAGACTCGAATAAACACTTCTCCAATGGTGATATACAAATGGCCAAAAACACATGAAAAAATTCTTGACATCTTTAGCCATCAAAGAAATGCAAATCAAAACCACAATGAAGTACAATTTCACACCAACTGGAATGACTCTTGATTTAAAAAACCAAAACAAAGAACAACAGAATTTAACAAGAGTTGGAGAGGATATGGAGAAAGAGGAAAACTCTTTCATTTTTGCTGGGAGTGTAAAATGGAGCAGCCACTGTGGAATAGTTTGGAAGTTCCTAAGGATGTTAGGTATGAAATCACTATACGACCTGGCAATCTAACTTCTAGATATATACCCAAAAGAAGTGAAAGCAGGGAAGCGGATGTGGCTCAAGTGATAGGGCCTCCGCCTACCATACGGGAGACCCCGAGTTTGATACTTGGTGTCTCCTGGTGAAAAAGAAGAGAAAGTGTGCCTGCGAGGTGAGCCAGTGCATGTGTGGTGAGCCAAATCCCCACACAAGTGCCTGCGTGGTGAGCTGAGTGGCCGCATGAGTGTCTGCGTGGTGAGCCAGTGTCCACATGGTGAGTCAGTGCCCAGGTAGTGAGCTAAGTGCCCATGCACCAAAGCCTAGTGCCCGCGTGGTGAGCCTGTTCCCGCACATGTGAGTCACACAGCAAGATGATGATGCAACAAAAGAGAGACGAAGGGAAGAGTCAAGGTGAAGTGGAGCAGAGACAAGAAACTGTGGTGGCACAATTGACAAGGAACTTCTCTCCACATCAGAGGTCCCCAGGGTCAAATCCTGGTGAATCCTAGAGGAGAAAAACGAGAAGAAAAGAAGAAAAGAGCAGTAGATACAGATCATACAACAAATGTACACAGACAGCAAAAACAGCAGGGTGGGGGAAGGGAAGAAGGAAAAAAAAGAATTGAAAGCAGGGGATTGAACAGATATTTGCACACCAATGTTTATAGTGGCATTTTTCACTATTGCCAAAAGATGGAAAGAACCCAATTGTCCATCAACAGATGAATGGATAAACAAAATGTGGTATATACACACAATGGAATATTATTCAGCCTTAAATAGGAATGATATATGTGATAAGTTGGATGAACTGTCAAACATCATGTTGAGTGAAATAAGCCAGACACAAAAGTATAAATATTGTATGATCTCACCAATAGGAAAAAAATCGGAATAAGAAAACTCATAGAGACAAGATCGAGAATATAGATTACCCAGGGCATGAGGTGTGGTTAGAGAATATGGAGTTAATGCTTAAAATGTACTGAGTTTCTATTTGGGTTGATAGAATAGTTTTGGTAATGGATGGTGGGCATGGTAGCACAACATTGTGAACATAATTAACACCACTGAATTATATATTTGAATATGGTTATAATAGGAAATTTTAGAGTTTATATGTTACTAGAATAAAGATTAAAAAATAAAACCAGCCACAATGCTATTTATTCTTCTATATCTCAAAATAAACTTCCCCCTGATGTGCAAAGGGTGTTGTTCTCATATGTTGTGTTTTCTCATTCTAGCATCCTAGGTATGACAGGTGCATGTTCCCTTTGCCCTCTGTGGGTTTTACATTTGCAACACTTGGCACACATGGCCTCCAATTGTAAATCTGTACAGTTCTCTATGGTCTTGCCTGACTGATATGTTTTAAAGAGCTAATAATCTAATTCTTTTGCCTAGTTCTGTCTAAGCAACATGAGTGCAAATATTTAGTGTTCATTTATATTCTCCAAATGGATTGTACAAATCATGGGACTGTATAACACAATGAATTCTGTGGTGGAAGATTACCTGTGGTTAACAGAACTAATCCGAGACTGTTCTCTCATGAACTATAACAAGTATATATTACTAATACTAGGTGTTATAACTGGGTGGGTTGGGGGAAAATACACCAAATGTAAGATAGTGGCTATAGCCAGTAGTAATATTTTGACGATGCTCTTTCATAGTCTGTAGCAATTGTTTTACAACAATGCAAGGTGTTGGTGGTGGGGAATGTCTGGAGGCCTATATGATGACATGCATGTTTGTTTTGTAAATTCACAACTTTTACAATACATTTATTGTTTATGGATGTTCATGTGTGGCTGATAAACCTCAATTAAAAAATAAAATAAAAAAAAATGATCTCCCCCCACATTTAATCCCATCATGTAAACAGTCATTGATCAATTGACCAAGCGGTAAAGATTTCTTTGTCCCCAGGGGATTTAGTAAACACAGAATTCTATAAAGCTACTACTGTTCTGTGAACTCATTATATTGCATGAATTTATTTCAAGAAATCTTTGTAGGACCCATTACATGTCATGACTTTCAGATATAGCACAGCGGCACTTTCTGAGGCCAAATAACTCCATTTAAAAATGCAATACAAATAAGAGTTATTCGTTCACATTTCAATTACTTGAATTTTCACCTCCTGGGGGTTGTATGGGATAGGAAGGAACAAAAGTAAAGGGCACATTTCAGAAATTGAGTTCTTTAGAGACAACGTGGGTGGAAAGGATGTAAACAATCTCAGGGCAAACAAAGACCAGAACCATTTTACCATTTCATCTCCTGGGGAATTTTTAACTTGCAAATAAAAAATTTTACCCATATTCATATTTCACATGTGTTTTTACTATGCTATATGGTTCCATATTACCTTTCTGAGCTTTCCTTTTAGTAATATACATGGCCTTAGACTTTCCCTTTTTTTAATAAATCAACTTTATTGATAACATAATAAAGCGTACAGTTCTTCCAAAGTGTGCAGTCAATGGTATTTGGTATAATCACATAGTTGTGTGTTCATCATTTCAATCATTATTAGAGCATTTTCATTATCTCAATAATAATAATAAACAAAAACCAGACAAACAAATAAGGAAATTCCTCGCCCCTCAATTTCTTTATGTTTCCCTGCTGTACATAGCTACTATTTCTGGTTATTCTTTTTAAATTTTTTAATATACTTTTTTATTTTTTAAGATACTTAGATTACCTAAATGTTAGATAAAATATATAGGAGATTCCCATATGCCTTGCTCCCCAGCCCTCCTGCATTTTCCCACATTAACAGCTTCCTTTATTAGTGTGGTACATTTGTTACAATTGACCAACACATTTTGGAGCATTGCCACTAAGCATGGATTATAGTTTACATTTTAGTTTATACTCTCTCCTGGATGTTTTTGTAAGTTTTTACAAGATATATAATGGCCTGTATCTGTCATTGCAATGTCATTCAGGACAATTGTCAAGTCCCAAAAATGTTTCTGGCTATTGCACAATTATTTATTTGTTTATTAAGCAGTTTTATTAAGATATACTCATATACCATATGATCTATCCAAATGGCTCTTAGTATAATCACAATGTACATCATTCACCACCACAAAGATTTTAGAACCATTTCATTCCTCCAAAAATTAGACTCTGCACCCCTTAGCAGTCCTCCCCCAGCCCCACATAAACTTTAACCTAATTTAATCTTTATAAATTGATGTTTATTTACATTTTATGTAAATGGAACCATACAATATGTAGTACTCTGTAGGTAATCCTTACTGCTATGCTGTGCTTCTTTTTAACTGTATGAGTTGCCACTGCGAATCAAACACTGGGTCCACTTTCTGGGTCATCTGTATTTTGGAGATCATCTGATCTAGAAGGGTCTTCAAAGGCCCATCCTGGCCTAATGCAGATCTTACTGACTTGGTTCTCCTTTCAAGTTCCATTTTCCTTAATACAGTTCCTTTGATTTTTTTTTCAATTAAAAGCATGTGTTTATTTTGTATGAAGAAAATTACAGAATACTGATCACAGGAACAATTTGCCAGTTGCACTGAGTAATTATTATTCATATACTATAATGTTATTTTACATTTATCTGGTCTACTCCAGCTCCCTTTTGGTTACTATTTGCATGGAATACCTTCTTCATTTCTAAACTCTTCTCCAGGTCTCTTGCCCTTGTTTTATCCTTTCAGACTTCAGCACCCCCTTTAGTATCTCTTGTAAATCTGGTCTTTGGGTAATATATTCTATCAGTTTTTAATTTGTCTGTGAAGACTTTGAACTCACCCTCATTTTTGAAGGACAGCTTTGCCAGATACAGAATTCTTGGCTGGCCGCTTTTCTCTTTCAGGATCTTAAATACATCATACCACTTTCTTCTCTAATCCATGGTTTCTGATGAGAGGTCAACATTTAATCTTATCGAGTTTACCTTGTTTGTGATGTTTTGATTTTCTCTTGCTGCTTTCAGAACCCTGTCTTTATCTCTGATATTTGTCATTCTGAATAGTAGGTGTCTTAGGTAGTCTTTGGATTTATTCTATTTGGGGTGCATTGTCCTTCCTGGATATTGATATTTATGTCCTTCATAAGGGTTGGAAAGTTTTTGGTCATTATTTCCTCAGATGTTCTTTCTGCCCCTTTTCCATTCTCTTTTTCTGTGACACCAATAATGTGAATATTTTTGTGTTACTATGGGTAAAATTGAATATATAAGAACGTTTTCCTTTGAAGCTGAACAAATGTATGTTAATACAACATGATGTTAATATCAGACAAAAAAAACTATTATGCTAAGTGAAAGAAACCAGACACAAAGTACTACGTATTGTATGATTCTATTTATATAAAATGTAAATATAAATAAATTTATAAAAATGAATTAGATTAGTGGTTATGAAGGGCTAGGGAAGGACTGCTAAGGGGTGTAAAGTTTTTCTTTTTAGAATAATGAAATGGTTCTAAATATTTTTGTGGTGATGAATGTACAATATTGTGATTATACTAAAAACCATTGATTCTAGACTTTGGATAGATCATATGGTATGTGAATATAACCCAATAAAACTGCTTAATAAATAAATAAGTAATTGTGCAAGAATAGCCAGAAATAGCAACTATGTACAGCAGGGGAAGCATTGAGACATTGCGAGATAAAGAATTTTCTTGTTTGTCTGTTTATTATTATTATTATTATTATTGAAATAATGAAAAATATTGAAGAGATGAATGCACAGCTATGCACCAAATTGCACTGATTATATACTTTAGATGAATTATATGCTTTATTAATATTAATATGTACAAATAAAATTGAATTTAAAAATTAATAAATTAAAAAAGAGAACTTACTAAGGAAATGTTGGAACCAGATCCTTTTTTAAAAAAATTAATTAATTTATTTATTTAATCCGCCTTCCCCTTGTCTGTTCTCTGTGTCTATTTGCTGCATCTTGTTTCTTTGTCCGCTTCTGTTGTCGTCAGCGGCACGGGAAGTGTGGGCGGCGCCATTCCTGGGCAGGCTGAACTTTTCTTTTGCGCTGTGCGGCTCTCCTTATGGGCACACTCCTTGCACATGGGGCTCCCCTACGCGGGGGACACCCCTGCGTGGCATGGCACTCCTTGCGCGCATCAGCACTGCACATGGGCCAGCTCCACACGGGTCAAGGAGGCCTGGGGTTTGAACTATGGACCTCCCATGTGGTAGGTGGACGCCCTAACCACTGGGCCAAGTCCGTTTCCCCAGATCCTTTTTTTAACAATATGTTTTTTAGTTTTTAAAAAAAGATACTTAGATTGCACAAAATGTTACACAAAAAATATAAGGGATTCCCATATGCCCCACTCCCCACACCTCCTACCGTTCCCAACATTAACGACTTCTTTCATTCATGTGGTACATTCATTGCAATTGATGAACACATTGTGGAGCGCTGCAACTAAGCATGGATTATAGTTCACATTGCAGTTTATACTCTACACTCAATTCTGTAGGTTATGGCAGGATATATAATGACCTGTATCAGTCATTGCAATGTCATTCAGGACAATTCCCAAGTCCTGAAAATGCCCCCATATTACACCTGTTTTCCCCTCTCCCTCCCCTCAGAACCTCCAGTGGGAGCCAGATACTTTTGAGAAGACTGTCACGCTGATAAGGCCTCTAGTTACTGATGGTCCATGTAAGTCTATTTTCTTGGCTAGTTCTAGTGCACAAAGGAGAGGCAGGCTTATGAGGACAGCATAGGAATAGTGCAACAAGTAACTTTGCTTGCTAGACACTGTGATTTTAGCCTGAGTATATGGGGCATAATCCAACTATAGTTCAATCTCACAGTTTCTTGACTCTGAAAGGAGATAATGATGCCTTTAAGTACAGAGCAAGCAGGAGGAAAGGAAGCATCCTATCTGACCCTTTGGACATGAGCCTTTTTCTCTTTTCTCTACTCCTACAGTTTCTCTCCCACCTGGCCCTCCCCCTGCAACACTAAATGTTACAAAGCTGCCACAGAGAAGAGGGGGATCAAAAAAACTTCTATCTGGAGAAGTTTCTGTGTGTAAGCACTAAAAGCCTTTAATGCAGGAGCTGCTTAGAAGCCCCATGTTTAGAAAACATTTATGTTGAAGGTTTGAGGATAAACTTGACAGTCTTAGCACTAGACAGACTCCATGTGGGGCCTGATATCTGATTCCCACATTCCTTCTCCTGGCCATGTTCTGCCATCAAGTCAGTGACAACTTCTACACCCATTTCGGCTCCCAAGAATTGTAGTTGCTTTAGGGAAACAGAAAATTGTTATATACTATGTTCTATTTACAAAATATAAAACTATTAACTCTAGTTTAATATATAAAATATAGTAAAATATATGGAAAATGGTAAGTTTCAGGATAGAAAATTGAATCTACTCTACTTGCTTCGCATGAGCCGAAAGTAGTACTTCTTTCATTTAAATGATTTTCTTGTATTTCCACTTCTGGTTCCATCAGGCTTCTTATACTGTTTCATTCTTTCTTTCCTTCTTTAAATCCTAAATATTCTGTGCCTCACACTTCTCTTACTGGTTTCTATTCATTTTTATTTTTCATTCTTATTATGTTATTGGACTAAAAGGCAGTGACACAAATCTGAATATTAGTTCCTTGTGATGGTTAATTTCATGTGTCACCTTGGCTAGGTTATGGTATCCAGTTGCTTGTTACTGTGAGGGTTTTTTGGTAGATGAATTTAAATCATTTGTCAGTTGATTGCAGTCATGGCTGATTACATCTACAATCAACAGGGGAGAATGCCTTCAGCAATGAGAGAATTCTTCTCATCCAATAGCTTGGAGGTCTTCAAGCCACAAATGAGTATTTCAGAAGTCAGAAAGAAGAAGAATTTATGTCTCTATATCTGCCAGCCAGCTTCTCCTAGGAAATTCAATGTCACCTTTATCGAGTTTACAACTTGTGGCCTGCACTACAGAATTTGGACTTGCCAATCCCCATGGTTCTGTTGGTTCTTTGATGAGCCTCAACTAACACTCCTCAAACAAAAATTTCAGAAATAACTCCCATGCTCCTAGTCAAATAAAAAGATTCTATTTGCAAGTATTTTCCATCATCTTTTTTTTAAAAGATTTATTTTATTTATTTATTTCTCCCCCCCCCCCCCCACCCCAGTTGTCTGTTCTCTGTGTCTGTTTGCTGCGTCGTCTTCTTTGTCTGCTTCTGTTGTTGTCAGCAGCACGGGAATCTGTGGTTCTTTTTGTTGTGTTATCTTGTTGTGTCAGCTCTCCGTGTGTGCTGTGCCATTCCTGGGCAGGCTGCACTTTCTTTCATGCTGGGCGGCTCTCCTTACAGGGCGCACTCCTTGTGAGTGGGAATCCCCTACGTGGGGACACCCCTGTGTGGCACGGCACTCCTTGCGCGCATCAGCACTGCACATGGGCCAGCTCCACACGGGTCAAGGAGGCCCGGGGTTTGAACCGCGGACCTCCCATGTGGTAGACAGACGCCCTAACCACTGGGCCAAGTTTGCTTCCCCCGTCATCTCTTAAGTCACTTCTTCCCCTTCTCTTTGCACCCTTGTATCATTCTGTAGACTACATACTTGCATAGATAGATAGATAGATGGATAGATAGATGATAGACTAGATGATATATTGTAGGTGATGATAGTTAGATGTAGATAGATGTTTCAAAAGTCAATAGGTACAAAAGTTTATATAGTGGAAAAGTTTCTATTCAATTCTTATTCTCAGCCATTCAGTTCCCCTGCCTGGAGGTGATCATGTTAGCAGTTTTATTTGTGTGTGTAAATTTCCAGAGCTATTCTATGTATATACAAGTTATACACATATGTACACACACACATTTCCTCCCTTTTTCAAAAATGGCAGTATACCACATGTACTGTTCTGCATATTGCTTTTTTTACTTAAATATATAGTGAAACAATCCCATTTTAATGCATAAAGAGCCTCCTCATTTTTTTTAGAGCCACATAACACATAACATCCATTGCATGAATGTGTCATGGTTTATTTAACCATCCCCTTATTAATGAACAATTAGGATGTTTCCATTTTTTTCTATTATAAACAGTACTGAAATGCATAACTTAGTACCTAATTTTCTCAAATCTGTAGGATACATTCTTAGAAGTGGACTTGCTAGGTTAAAGGTCTTGTGCTTTTTAATTTTGATAGATGTGGCCAACTTGTCCTCCACATAGTTGTTGCAATTGGTTAGTATTATATTCACTATTGAGCACCACCACTGTATCTGAATCATACTTGTACATTTGCCTGCTTTCTATTCATCTGCCATACCAAAGGACCCTATTACATCAGTGACTGTATTTCTGCTTTTGTCAAGCACACATCACACTCATATTCTGAATAAAAATTCAAAAAGCAAAGAAAAAATAGAACTGGAATCAGAAAACTTGGGTGCAATTCTTGGCTATACTTCTTACATGCCATGTGACATTGGGCAAATATTTCATCTACTCTGAGCCTAATTTTTCCCATCCAAAAAGTGGGAGAAAGCCACCATCTCAAAAGGTTTGTGAAAATGAAAAGAAACACTGCGTAAGTAGCAATTAGTATTGTCTTGGCACGTAGTCAAAATCTTACAATTGATGGTTCCCTTCACTCTTTGTCCTATTCCTATCATGGTTTCTTTATTTTAAAAAACAGGCATAAGATTTCTGAGTGTGCGAAGTGACAAACCATATATAAATGTTTTATAAACTATCCATAGTAGGAAGAATTCTTAGACTATCCCCAATGACTTATGCTGTCGTAGAATCTCCATCCCTAGAGTGTGAGTGGGAGCTGTCAATATGATAGGATATCACTCCCATGCTAATTGCTTTTTTAATGTTATATTGCACAGTTCACTTTATTTTTATTTTTAAAATATATTTTAAAATTATTTTTAAAGGATACTTAGATTACATAAAATGTTACATAACAAATATAAGGGATTCCCATATGCCCCACTCCCCACAACTCCCATTTTTCCCTACATTAATAACTTCTTTCATTAGTGTGGTAAATTCATTACAATTGATGAATACATTTTGGAGCATTGTCTCTAAGCATGGATTATAGTTTACATTGTACTTTACACTCTCTCCCACTCAATTCTGTAGGTTATGGCAGGATATATAATTATCTGTATCTGTCATTGCAATGTCATTCAGGTCAATTCCAAGTCCTGAAAATGCCACCATATTACACCTCTTTTTCACTCCCCCTGACTTTGGTACCTTCAGTGACCACTGTCTCCACATCAATGATATAATTTCTTCCATTGCTAGAGTTACAATACATCTATAGTAGAATACCAATAAGTCCATTCTAGTCCATATTTTCCCCCAATCCTGAGGATTCTGGGATAGTGTTGCCCACTCCATCTCTAATTGAGAGGGGTCTTTGATCCCATATGGCTGATGGGTGGGACTCTCTTGCTTGCAGTTGTAGACTCTCTCAGTTCCTTGGTGTGGTAGTTATCCATCCTCACCTTCTTGTTGGTTGTCCCGGGTGTATCCAATGAACTGGATAGGTGTTGCAACTCCACTGAGGCTCAGAGCCCACCTGGCACATGGACAGCTCAGAGATTCAAGTCTCCTGGACATACACCATCCAACCCCAGTGCTAACCACAGTTTGAATAAAAGGGACAGAAGAAGCATGTGTAGAGAAGTTACATCTGAGTCCAACTCCATCACACTTGGGAGCACAAACTCCAAAGTAAGGTCCACCAAACTCTGGAGCCATCTGCCATGACCGTAGGATGTGGGTGTCTCCAGAGCCCTCAGGAGCCTCACTCTTTGGGGTAGCATCTGCTTTGGCTATCTATGAGATCCTGGGAGACATGCATAAGGGTTACCTCTCTGATGACTTCCCAACTCACTTTGGAGTGTCTTAGCCATATAAACTCATTTGTCTTTACCTTTTCCCCCTTTTATTCAATGTCTTTTTCCAGGTGCATCACCAGCTGGTGCTTGGTGATAATCCCTCAGTGCCAGGGAGGCTCATCCTCAGGAGTCATGTCCCATGCTTGGGGGAAGGTAATGTTATTTAGTTGCTGAGCTTGGCTTAGAGAGAGGCCATAACTGAGTAACATGGAGGCTGTCAGGAGGTAACTCTTAGGCACTCTACAATACTAGGCTAAGTTGCAATTTCAAGAGCAAAAGGCACATAAGCATCATCAATATCAAGGACCCATCAATGGACCATCCTGCTTCACTAGTCATTGCCCCTGTACTTGGAGGATTTTTTGCTGTTCCATTACAGAATGTGGCAGAACTCCCCAGGATGGGCATTCAATATTCTTTCAGCTGTTGTGTAAATCTCTACCCACTGTGGTAATGCCCCATGAACATTTGAACATATTTATATACCTTATATGTAAGCCCATGTGCACTTCCTCCCATGTATCCCCCATCACTGATACCCCACACCAATGATTTTCCCCTGCCATAGTTGTAACCCTTCTGTGATCCAAAGCTTCTTCAAAAATGAAGCCAAGAATATTGCCAAATTAAATTAACAAGACAATGAAATAATAATGATAGGTTTAAACATATGAAATACATAATAATTTAGAAAATCTAAAACTAAAATAAAGTAAAAAAATTTGGATATTAAAAATATGAAAAATATTAAAGATTTTTTCCCCATTACTGTAATATCTGTTGTCCTGTATGTACAGAGGCATTTTCTCCCATTTCTTCCCCAGTGTCTTACTTTTTTCCATTTTATCTTCAAAGAAGTTTTAGGTCACAGTGAAGTCAATACAGAATATAGGGGACTCCTATATACCCAACATCCTCCCCCTTTTCTCCCTTCCCATGTGGATGGTACTTTTGTTACAACTGGTGTACAAATATTGAAACATAGCTACTTACTATGCTCAATTGTTTGCATTATGGTTTACATTTTAGACCATACACTTTTATAAATTTTTAATTAAATTTAATGGCCTGTATCCATCATCACACGATCATGCAGAACACTTCCATTGCCCCCTAACTATCCCCACTTCCATCTATTCTATTCCTCCCTCCTCGTCTCCTCAGGGCCCACAGTGACCACCAGGTTTCACTCCTTGAAGGACAAGATTCATAGATACTTGCAAAAACATTGAAGGCTTGACACACTAGTCTGTTCTCCCCTATTAGGAACCAACCCTGTTCTCAAGAGACACCCTTCCCACTGTTTGAGATTATTGGGCTTCCTCAGTATGGGAGTCCAACACCTTCCCTATCATTGTGTGGGCCTCCATCTACTGATACAACACACTATGACAAAATGATCACTCACACATTTTCTAGAAGACTGTCCCAAGTGCCCCCCCCATCCAACATTCTAAACCAGTAACCCTTCCTTGTCATATTGTCAAAAGTGTTTTCTCAACATTGTAGTTTCAACCATGTACCCACCAATCCCCAGTGTTTCCCTGCTCCCTCCCCCCAGTACCATGGACTGTCCAACCCATCCTCTTCACCCTATGCCCCCATAGTTCACTTTAGAAAGGAGATTATCCTCAGTGGGTCTTGAATTAGGGTTCTCCAGATAAACAGGACTTTCAGGAAAGGGGGGGGAAGAGAGAGAGAGAGAGAGAGAGGGAGGGAGGGAGGGAGGGAGGGAGAAAAGAAGGAGAAAGAGAAGGAGAAGAAGGAGAAGGAGAAGAAGAAATTTATTATAAGAATTGGCTTATAATTCCATAGGATTGACCACAAATTGGAAGCTCTGATGATGATGAAGCTGAACTTCCCAGCTGAAGAAAATCTCCTTCATTATACATGCATTATACATTGTACATTGTATCTACATTATACATTGTAGATGCAATCACCTTTATTATACATGCAAATCCATTTATGAAATACCCTCATAGTAGCAATCAGGTCAGAGCTTGTTTGACCAAAGAGTTGGATACCATAACATAGACAACTTGACACATTAACCATCACAGAACCTGACCTAATCAGGTAAGCCCCTTCGAAGCAGAGTTTTCTCTGGTTGGTTGAAGAAAAGGAAGCCAGAGAGGCATCTTCTAGTTGTCCTGGAAGAAAGAAAACATCTACATGAACTGAACTGCCTATGGTGGCCATGTGGCAAGGAACTGTGGGAGTCCTCTAGGAGCTGAGGGCAGTCCTCAGCTAACAGTCAGCAGGAAAATGGGGATCTTAGCACTACAACCACAGAAAAATGAATTCTACCAAAAACCAGAGTGAGCTTGGAAGAGGACCTTGAGCCCCAGATGAGAACCTCAGCCTGGGCTGACACCTTGATTTTGGACCTGTGAGAACCAGAGGCAGAGAATATGGCCACACTAAGAGAAAAAATTTGTGTTGTTTTAAGTCACTACATTTGTGGTTATTTGTTTCACGGCAATAGAAAGCTAATGCACTGAATGAATCCTGTATCAGGTGAGATAAACCAGTGATAAGATTAAATAGAAGTCATGAAAAGAAAAAAGAGCTTGAGTTGCTATCCTTTAACATTACATTAGCATCATTTCATTTGTGTTTCAATTGCTGCAATGCTTATCTTCTTTCTAGGAACAAATTTTCCCAAGCAGAAGCATGCACATGACACTTTAATATGCCTTTTGCATTTGTAGGGCATTGTATTCACTAAATAACCATTGCTTTCTTCTAAGTAAACTTTTTTTTCTTTTTCATAAAACCATTTTAAAAATTAATTTGTTGTGGCCACTCTCACAGCCAAACTCAGCATGTAGATGCGGTGCATTCCCCCCAACGTGGGACATGACACATGGGGATGAGCCTCCCTGGCACCGAGGGATCACTACCACATACCAGCTGAAGATGCAACTAGAAAATGACCTTGAATTAAAGGTTCAATACGGATCAGCAGAATATCCTTGTCTACATATAATAACATGACTTCAAAATGCTGTTTGACCTAATATAAGGGGGAAATGGAAAGGAGAAATGAGATTATAAGGCTATGAGTCTCTAAAAAAGAGTCTGGAGGTTGTCAGAAGGAATGCCCTTATGCACAACTGAGCAGAGTCTAAGAGACAGATAAAGTAGATACAGCCCCAGGTATTGGTTCTTCTGAGGGATAAAGAGACCCACGGGTTCTATGGTCATGGCAGATGGGGTTCACTGCCATGGCAGATGGCCCTTCTTTGGAGCTGGTATTTCTACATGATGGAACTGAACTCGGAGGGGATCTCTTCCCACAAGACTTGCATGCTACTTTATTGGAATTGTAGTTGGTGCTGGGGTTTAAGATATATTTAGGGGATTTGAATCTCTGGACTGATAATAAGACACCCAGGCCCAGAACCTCAACAGACTTCAGCTCCTACACTTTGATTTACTGGACTGACCCCACTCAGCTAACATGGAGTTGAAGAAGGTCAACCACCACATCATGGAGCCTAGAGTGTCTACAACTGAAAGCAGGAGGAGTGCATCCAGTATCCATGTGGAATCTAAGCCCCCACTTGACATAGATGTGCAATGGACACAACCAATCCAATGTCCACAGAGAAAATGTGGAATGGGTGTGGGAAGGGTAGCCATGGTGGCTGCTGGGTTTGGGGAATGGGAGGAAGAGATGAGATGTGGAGGCGTTTTCGGGACGTGGAGTTGTCCTGGGT
Organism: Dasypus novemcinctus; assembly: GCF_030445035.2. Taxonomy (NCBI): domain Eukaryota; kingdom Metazoa; phylum Chordata; class Mammalia; order Cingulata; family Dasypodidae; genus Dasypus; species Dasypus novemcinctus. The sequence goes on from NC_080704.1 coordinate 47,878,890, forward strand.
GGTGCTTCACGGACAATTACAGGACATTGTAGACCCCCCCAGGGCCCACTGGATGGAACGGGGGAGAGTGTGGGCTATGATGTGGACCATTGACTACGGGGTGCAGTGATGTTCAGAAATGTACTTACTGGGTGCAATGGATGTCTCACGATGATGGGAGAGAGTATTGCTGTGGGGGGAGTGGGGGTGGGGGCGGTGGGGTTGATTGGGACCTCGTATTTTTTGAATGTAATTCGTAAAAATAAATAATTTTAATTAAAAAAAATTAATTTGTGAGTAATTTAACTGAGCTATGTTTCAAATGCCAAGTTGTCACTTAAAAACAGCACAGCACTGAAATGATTGTTGGTAAGTTTCATATTATGACTCTGAAATGGTAGAACTGTAATCAAGGATTAGACTGAGTATTCCATGTTCTGGTTGTCACTCTTTATTATCTATTCACTTTGCATCTGTTTAGTGCCTTTTCAATCTCTTATAAACATAATCATTCTAAGATGAGCAACCAGTTAGTTTTCTAAAGAGACAGCCATTAGGTGACTTTATTTTGTCTGATATCAGTAGTGTCCACAAGAAAAAAAAAAAGATGGACCAGGAGAGCATGTAGAAGCTTAATGTGAAAATTTATGAGGGGTAGAAGAATAGCTATTATATGGTAACAATTATCTGAGAGATAAAACTGATAGATTCTGTAAATGTTTTAAATGTGCTGGCTAAGACTTCTAACTTTTCAAATTATTGCCTTAGTCCAGTTTTTTTAAAACCCTGAAAATTAAAACTATTGTTATTAATTAATAAAGATATTTACTAAGAACAATATAATAATCAGGTATGATTTTGTCAAATTTTAAATATTGATGATGTTTTAGGATATAATAGTGTTTGGAAATTTTATATTTACAATTTTATATTCTGAATCCATATGCTGACATGCAATCTTATGCATTGTGCTATTTGTATGACTAAGAAAATAATTTGGTGTATATGTTAACATCTCTTTCTTATCTAAGATTCAAAAAAAGGGGGTGAAAATTTCTAGATGGTTCTTCTACTTGATGAATGAACTGATTAGGAGCTTTTAACATGGAAGTGTTGTATTTGACAGTGATAAATGGTGCTTATGTTTATTACTTTAATTCTAAAGCTATTGATTGTTTAAAAATTCGTTTTTAATGGTTTAAGTTCCCTAAATAAGGGAATGAAAATGTCAATATGCAGGTAACCTGCTCCTATACTGGTCTAGTTAATAGACTTTGGCTCCTGCCAGTGTATCTCACTTTCCCTTTGGAGCTCAAGGGGTTGTATAATTAATGCTTGTAACATCCATTTACACTTGGTTAAGAACAGGTGATGGTATCTTTGTTTTATAACTAAGACTCTTATACACAAAGAGGCTAATGATTTGCTGACAAACCAGTGCAAAAACTGGGCCCATGGCCCTCATGGCCCAGCATGCTCTGTTCTGTACTCTTACGCTTCTGCCCTTAGTCATAATTTCAGTAAAACTGGTTTTCATTATAAACCACATGCTTGTTTTTTGGATGAAAATGAAAAACTAGACAAAGCAGGTGTTTTATCATACTGTTTTTAAAAATTACATTGTTACTGATCAATGTTTATATTTACGAAACCATTTCTATTTAGTACTTTATCATTACCCCATTTATCCTTTATGTGAAGATGTTAGAAATAAATCAAGTGGTCTATCATATTCCTTATTTTTGACAAATGCTTTTAGAATGCTGTTTATAATAACAATATGACATTTTAGGGTGAATTGATGATATGGGACTGTCCTCCCCAAAACATTAACATAGCTGAATACCAAAAAAATATTTTATTCCATGAGTATTTCATGGACATGAGCTTCGTTTTTTAACCATGTAAGTCTGCTAAGACACTGGGAGGTTTTATGTGGTCAGGATTAAAAAACAAGTCTCAGAATTGTGGGAAACATGAAAAACCCTTAGGATTACATTGTACAATTAGAGTAGTCCCACTGTGTTGTAAAATTTAAAATGGAAAGAAATAATTGCAGGCTATACTTTGAAGATATCAAACATGAGAATTTCAGTCAAACTGCCTCCCCTCTCTCCAGCTGGCAGCATCACCATCGGAATCACAAACAACAGCAGGTAGTTTTAGCAGAATGTGTCTCATCCAAAAGAAAAAAAAAAGTTTAGTTGTACCAACAGACACAAAAATTTAACAATTAAGCAACAATTAACAAATAATATGGCATCACTTCTATAAAGAATGTTTTAAAATTGTAACTGAATTTGGGAAGAATGCAAATTAACTTTGCTGAGAAAAATTGATCCAAAATACAGAAAACTCATAGTTGTCTAATGTGGTTAAGAAATGAGACGTTCTTATAATTCAACATGTTGATGAATCTAGGCAGCATGGTATTGCATAAAAAATTTTATGCAATGATAAGTCAGGAGATCACCTCTACTTCTAGCTTACCTGTGTGACCTTTGTCATTCATTTGACTTCCCTGAATTAATTTTCTTCACTGTAGAGAGGGATAATGGTGTTCATAGTTCTGATTCTTTCTATCTCATAGGGTTAGAACAAGAAAAAGTGTGATTGTAAAGCATACTCTTTTTTCTACATCATGCATGGGGGCTCAGTTTTCAATTATTAGGCTAGAATAAACCACAATGACATGAAAGCTGAACTGTGTATAAATACATCTTTAATATTTAATAAAGCAAGGGTGTAGCATTTATGAGCCTCAATCCACAAACCCATGGGTGCAAGAAATGACCCTTTAAATTTTCTAAAATATCACCTCAGTCATTTTTGGGTTTCACTTTTCTAAAGGTTTTTCCCCATGTCTGGGATCCTATGCAGGTTCAAGGTGCTGTGTGGGTTTGCTTTGTTAGACAAGTTGTGTAAACCAGGAAGAGAAACCTAAGGGCACAAGCACAAATGTTTAATAGGTACCTGGAGGGGGAAGTTCTTCTCTGGTGAGTAAAACAACAGTGGAACTTTCTCCATAGGCCCTAGGACATTTGCTGAGAGTGGGCAAGATCCCATACATGTTGACCCTCCATAGGAGCAAGCTGCAAAACCAGTTGTGTTTCTTTAGGTTCTATGCACACCACTCTGGCAATTATTGCTCCTGTTGGTATGTCCTTTGTGCAATTGACACATTGTGGTACCATCGACCCTCATGAGAACAGGAAGGTTGGCTCCAGTGTTCCACCAGTCTATTGCATAGTGCCCTTAGCACTATGAAACAGAGCCAGTCTGGAGGTATATCCACTGTAGGGCTAAAAGAGACCGAGTCATCACTGGCTGGTAAAGCCACAGGAGTCTTCCGCAGCAGCATGTTTCCATCCTCTTCTGGGGCATGGCCAGGTGATGTGGCAGATACCTTTATTGTTTTAGGGGCCATAGTAACTGCCCATGCTAATAACTCAAATGGAGAGACACCATGTGTGGTAGTTGGGGCCTGGTTTAAATGCACGAGAGAGTCAATTAACACGGAGGTCCAACCCCGCAATGTGTGGTTTATGTTGAGTTGCTTTATTTGTTGTTTTAATAAGCCATTTAAAATTTCTATCAGTCCTGCTCCTGTGGGGTTATACGGTATGTGAAGACACCCATCAATACCATGTTCTTTAGCCCGTTGTTGTACAACATGCCTGGTAAAATACGTTCTCTGGTCACTGTCTATGTGATGAGGTATTTCGTATAGACTACTAAGTCATTTTATCCCTTTGATGGTATTTTGTTGGGTAGCCTGTTTTACTGGAAAGGCTTGTAGAAGACCCATGTTGTTTGTTGGCACTGATGGGCAAGGGTCCTATATGATTTATTTTCCAGTCCTGTAAGGGTATATTTGCTCTGTGTACATGCCCCCTGATGTAAGGGACCACTCTTAGCTGAAGCAGAGAACAGGCCTCACAATCTTTTTTTTTCTCTATTTTTTAAAAAAATGTTACATTAAAAAAATAGAAGAAGTCCCCATATACCTCCCACCCCCCTCACACCACTCCTCCCGCATCAACAACGTCTTTCATCATCATGGGACATTCATTGCATTTGGTGAATACATTTTGGAGCACTGCCGCACCACATGGATAATGGTTTACATTGTAGTTTACACTCTCCCCCAGTCCACCCAGTGGGCCATGGTGGAACATACAATGCCCAGCATCTGTTCCTGCAGTACCACCCAGGACAACTCCGAGTCCAGAAAATGCCTCTACATCACACCTCTCCTTCCCTCTCCCTACCCTCAGCAGCTACCGTGGCCATTTTCTCCACATCAATGCTACAATTTCTTCCACTACTAATCACAATAGTTCCGTAGCAGAATATCAATAAGTCCACTCTAATCCATACTCTATTCCTCCATGCTGTGAGCCCTGGGATGGTGATGTCCACTCCCCCTCTATATCGAGAGGGGGCTTACATTTCACATGTATGATGGAGGCAATTCTCCTACTCGCAGTTGTAGGCACTCTTGGCTCCCTGGTGTGGTGGTTGACCTTCTTTACCTCCCTGTTAGCTGGCTGGTAAGTCCAATAAACCTGAGGGTAAGAGTTGCAAGGCTGTTGAGGCTCAGGGCCTGGCCCTGCACAGTCCAGCAATTCAAGTCTCCTGAGTATACACCAACCTCAGAGCCAACCACAGGTTCGGTAAAAGTGACAGAAAAGGCATGTGTAGAAAGGTCACATCTGAGTCTAACTCCATCACACTCAGGAACACAAACGCCAAAGTAGGGCCCCAATGTCTTCTTAATATCCTTAATCTCTTAAGCCATTGCATTGAATTTATTAAGGAGATTTGTTTGAATATCTATGATTAGTTGTCTCAACTTCTTATATCATCTGGAGGCTTATCTTGTTCCTTTAACTGGGCCATATTTTCCTGTTTCTTGGTATGGATTATAATTTTTTATTGGTGTCTTGGCATCTGGCTTACTAGATGTATTTATTCTGGGTACAGTTTTTCTCTTTAATTTAGGGATTTCTTGTCCTTTCTCTCTTGCTGGTTGTATAGTAGGAGCCAAGATGTAGTTGGTGCTGTAAGCTGTGGAGGCTCAAGCTGCCCTCTTGCCTCAGGGACTGATGAAGCTTCTCCCAACTTTCTCCTTTGCCAGGTATTGGGACAGAGCCACAGTGATGTGTCATAATCCAAGTTGTGCAGGCCTAGACTGTAGTTGCCCAGAGACTGATGAAGCTTCACAGTTCTTTCTTCCCTATTTGGGGTGGGGGTGGAGCTGTAGGTGTGGGCAGCAATCTATGCCATGCAGGTCCAAAATGACCACAGTTGCCCTGATAGATATCTGGCCATTCAGTCTGTGCCAGTCAAATGTACCTGCAGTTACCAAGAGAGGCTGGTGCATTCCTGCCAGCTTTCTCCCAGCCAGAGGTAAGGCTGAATCCTAGGCTAGGGCTCCAGTCCAATCTGGGTGAAAGAAGCCAGTCCCTACTGTCACTGTGGTTTCAGTCAGCCTGGCTTCCCCTCATACCCAAGGGTGGAGACAAAATGGTGTCTACTGGCCTCTTTCCTATTTGGCCAGGTTCAAACTTTAGATATTCTTTGGGTTATAATTTAGTCAGCTGAATTGACTAATCAGTAGCTGAACCAAGTGGCCAACTCTCCCTTCCTTTCCTGTGTTTGAGAAATGGAGCTTCCCATTCCAGTCACAGAATAGCTCCTGAGGCAGTTTGTGCCACCAGAGTAGGATGATCACCATCTTCCACAGCATGGCCTGTATTTTCCCAGAGAGGCTGGCACAGGTCCCCCTTAGCTTCCTTCCTGCCTGAGGTGGGGCTGGAGCTTATGCTAGACCGGCAACCTTATCTGGATGGAAATAATCTGGTCTTTACCAGCACTGTGATTTTCAGTCCGTTTGCTTCCCCTCGTACCAGGGGCAGAGTTAAAATGGTGGCTACTGGCCTCTTTCTGACTTGGACAGTTTCAAACTTTAGCCATTCTTAGGATTATACTTTAGCCTGCTGAATTTACTCATCAGTAACTGAAGTTGGTGCCCAACCATCTCTTCCTCCCCTGTTCTGAGGAAGTGGAGCTTCTAATTCCAGCTGCATAATAGCTCCCGAGGTGGCTTGTGCTGCCAGTGTAGGATGGGTACTGGCCTCTGGGGTGTGGAGTGCTCTACTTTAGAATATTCTCTTTCAAGGATGTTGAAGGATGCTCCTCTGGGTTCCTGGAGCCCTCAGACAGGTGCTTTAGATATCTCTAACTGCCCTGTAGCACGAGCTTACTCTAGGAGCTCCGTACTCTGCTACCATCTTTTTCAATTTTTGAAAGATTTTAAACCGGATTCTTGGAATGTTGGGTAAAATTCCCCAGCGAAACCATCAGATCTTAGGGTTTTCTTTGTCTGGAGGTTTTAGATTTTTTATTCAATCTCTTTAATTTTATCATTCTGTTGATGTCTTTCATTTCTTCCTGATTCAGGATAGGTAGTTTGTGTGTTTTCAGGAATTTGTCCATTTCATCTAGGTTATCTAATTTTTTGGCATACAGCTGTTCATAGTATCCTCTTATAAATCTTTTTATTTCTGTGGGTTCAATAGTTATGTACCCTTTTTCATTTTTGGTTTTAGTGATTTACATCCCCTTTATTCTTTGTCATTCATCTGTTGATTTCATTGATCTTTTCAAAGAACCAACTTCTGGTTTTGTTGATACTTTCTACTATTTTTTTCCTCTATTTCATTTTTCTCTGCTCTAATCTTTGTTATTTCCTTCCTTCTGCTTGTTTTGGGTTTAGTTTTTTCTTTTTCTAGGTCCTCCAGTTGGGACGTTTGTCTCTGAATTGAGATCTCTCCTCCTTTTTAATGTATTTTAGATCTTTCTTCTTTTTTAATGTAAGCATTTTAGAGTTATAGTTTTCCCTCTCAACACTGCCTTTGCTGCATCCCATAAATTTTCATATGTTGTGCTTACACTGACATTCACCTCAAGATATTTCCAAATTTCCCCCATAATTTCTTTGAACCATTGGCTCTTTAAGAGCATTGTTTAACTTCAACATATTTGTGAATTTTCCATTTCTCCCTCTGTTATTGATTTTTAGCTTCATTCCATTGTGATCAGACAATATACATTGTATGACATCAATATTTTTTAATTGATTGAGACTTGTTTTGAGGCCTAACATATAGTATATCCTAGGTATTTAGCTATATGCACTAGAGAATGTGTATTCTGCTCTCATTTTGTGAAATGTTTTCTGAATGTCTGTTAACTCTAGTTGATTTATAGTATCCTTCTAGTCTTATAGTTCCTTATGATTTTCTGTTTAGATCGTTTATCCATAATTGATAGTAGTGTATGGAAATCTACTATTAATGTAGAACCATCTATTTTTTTTCCATCAAATCTGTCAAATTTTGCTTTATACATTTTGGAGCTCCGCCATTAGGTGCATATATATTTATAATTGTGATGTTTTATTGTTGTATTGACCCTTCTATCAGTATATAGTGAATATCTTTGTTCCTCATAACAGTTTTTAAAAAATTTTTGTTGTTTTTGCTCATTGTCTGCTGGTTGCTTCCTTGTTGTCTTCCTCATTTTTGCTTGTTATTTGCTCATTATTTTTGCTTGTTTCTGCTTGTTGTGTTTTCTCATTGTCTCCTCATTGTTTTTGTTTGTCTTCTTTAGGAGCTACTGGGAACCAAACCTGAGACCTCCCATATGGGAGGTGGATGTTCAACTGCTCGTGCCACTTCCACTCCCTTCATAACAGTTTTTTACTTAAATTCTATTTTATCTGATATTAGTATACTTACCCCAGTTCTCTTTTGATTTCTATTTGCATGGTATATTTTCCTCATCCTTTCACTTTCAACCTATTTTGTCTATTTCACAGAACAAATCTCAATCAATTTAGAAAGACTAAAATTATACAAAGAAATTTCTCTGACCACAATGGAATGAAGCTGGAAGTTAATAAGTGGCAAAGAACCAGAATATGCACAAATGTATGGAAGTTAAACAACATACTTTAATTTTTTATTTTTTTGAAGATTATTTATTTATTTTTCTCCCCTTCCTGCCCCCCCCCCCGACTCTGGTTGTCCGTTCTCTGTGTCTGTTTGCTGCATCTTCCTTGTCTGATTCTGTTGTCGTCAGTGGCATGGGAATCTGTGTTTCTTTTCATTGCATCATCTTGTTGTGTCAGCTCTCCGTGTGTACGGCACCATTGCTGGGCAGGCTGCACTTTCATTCGCACTGGGTGGCTCTCCTTACAGGGTGCACTCCTTGCACATGGGGCTCCCCTACACGGGGGACACCCCTGCGTGGCAGGGCACTCCTTGCACGCATCAGCACTGTGCCTGGGCCAGCTCCACATGGGCCAAGGAGGCCTGGGGTTTGAACAGTGGACCTCCTATGTGGTAGATGGATGCCCTAACCACTGGGCCAAGTCCACCGCCCAACAACACACTTTTAAACTGCCTGTGGGTCAAGAAGGAAATTGCAAAGGAAATCTAACTATCTTGAAATGAATGAAAATGAGAACACAACATATCAAAAACTTAGGATGCAGTAGAAGCAGTGCTGAGAGAGAAATTTATAGTCAGAAATGCATATATTAAAAAAGGAGAAAGTACTAAAATCAAAGACCTAACTGCATACGTGGAGGAACTAGAAAAAAAAACAGAACAAAACATGCTAATCCCTAAGGAAGCAGAAAGAGTGAAATAACAAAGATTAGGGCAGAACTAAACAAAACTGAGAATAAAAAACTCTAGAAAAAATTAACAAAACCAAAAGCTGATTCTTTGAGAAAATTAATAAAATTGACAAATTCTTAGCTAGACTAACAAAGAAAAAAGAGAGAAAATGCAAATAAAATGAAAAACAAGAGAGGGGATATCACCACTGATCCCGCAGAAAGAGAGTATCATAAGAAATACTTTGAAAAATTGTCTGCCAACTAGATGGATAACTTAGATGAAATGAATAAATTTCTAGAAACCCACAAGGAACCTACATTAGTGAAAGAAGAAATAGAAGAACTCAACATTCCAAGCACAAGCAGTGAGACTGAATTAGTCATCAAAAACTTCCCAACCAAGGAAAGCCCAGGACCAGAGGACTTCAGAGGTGAATTCTATCAACCATTCTGGAAAAAACTAACACAAAGTCCTGCTTAAACTCTTTCAAAAAATAAAAGGAGAAGGAATATTATCTAACTCATTCTATGATGCCAGCATCACCCTAATACCAAAGCCACATAAAGATGCCACAAGAAAAAAAAACTACAGACCAATCTCTCTAATGAACTTAGATGCTAAAGTCCTCAACAAAATACTTGCTAATCATATTCAACAATGCTTCAAATGAATTATACACCATGATCAAGTGGGTTTTATCCTAAGTATGCAAGGATTGTTCAACATATGAAAATTGATCAATGTAATACACCACATTAACAGATTGAAAGAAAAAAATCTCATGATCTCTGTATTGATGCAGAAAAAGCACATGACAAGATATAACATCCACCACCACACCATGGAGCCTAGAGTGATTACAACTGAAAATGGGAGGATTGCATCCAGCATCCAGGTGGAATCTGAGCCTCCTCTTGACATAAAGGTGCAATGGACACAACCAATCCAGTGTCCACATAGAAGAGGTGGCATTGGATTGGGAAAAGTGGACATAATGGACAAAGGGTATGGGGAAAGGCAGGAAGAGATGAGAGGTGGAGGCGTCTTTGGGACATGGAGCTGCCCTGGATGGTGCTTCAGAGGTAATCACCGGACATTGTAAATCCTCACAGGGCCTACATGATGGAATAGAGGAGAGTATGGGCCATGATGTGAACCAATGTATATGAGGTGCAGAGGTGCCCAAAGATGTACTTACCAAATCCAATGGATGTGTCATGATGATGGGAACGAGTGTTGTTGGGGGGGGGAGAGGGGGGGGTGGGGGGGGTGGGGTTGAATGGGACCTCACATATATATTTTTAATGTAATATTATTACAAAGTCAATAAAAAATAAAAAAATTAAAAAAAAAAAAAAAGATATAACATCCTTTCTTGTTAAAAACACTTGGAAAGATAGAAATAGAAGTAAATTTACTCAATATGATAAATGGTATATATGAAAAACCCTTAGCTAACATTATACTCAGTGGTGAAATGTTAAAGGTTTTCCCTCTAAGGTCTGGAACAAGACAAAAATGCACACTGTTACCACTTTTATTTAACATTGTGTCAGAAGTACTTGCTCAAGCATTTAGGCAAGAAAAAGAAATAAAAGTATCTAAATTGGAAAGGAAGACTCACTATTTTCAGATGACATGATCTTATATGTAGAAATTCTTGAAAATCTGCAACAAGGCTTCTAGAGCTGATAAATGAGTTCAATAAAATGGCAGGATATAGGGTCAACACACAAAAATCAGTAGCATTTCTGTACACTAATAACAATCTGAGGAGGAAATCAAGAAAAAAATTCCTTTTACAATAGCAACTAAAGAAATCAAATATCTAGGAATAAACTTAACTAAGGATGTAAAGGACTTGTACACAGAAAAATACACAACACCATTAAAGGAAATCAAAGAAGACCTAAATAAATGGAAGGATATTCCATGTTCGTGGAATGGAAGACTAAATATCATAAAGATATCTATCCTACCCAAATCGATGTACAGATTTAATGAAATCTCCATAAAAATTACGACTGTATATTTTATTGAACTGGAAAAGCCAATTTTGAAATTTATTTGGATAGGCTAGGGGTCCTGAGTAGCTAAAATCATATTGAAAAAGAAAAACAAAAGTGGAGGAATCATGTTATCTGACTTTAAAATATACCATAAAGCTACAGTAGTCAAAACTGCATGGTATTGGCACAAGGCTAGACATACTGACTAATAGAACTGAATTGAGAGTTCTGATATAGGCCCATGCATATACAGCCAACTTTTATTCAACAAGGCCACCAAGCCCACTCAACTGGGACAGCATAGCCTCTTCAAAAATGGTGCTGGAAGAACTGGATATCCATATCCAAAAGAAAGAAAGAGGAACACCATCTCATGGCCTATACAAAAATTAACTCAAGATGGATCAAAGACCTAAATATAAGAGCCAAGACCATAAGGATCCTAGAAGATAATGTAGGGACACATCTAAGAGATATTGTAGTAGGAAATGGTTCCATAAATTTTAAACCCAAAGCATGAGCAACAACAGAAAAAATAGATAAATGTGACCTCCTCATTCCTGAGTGTGATGGACTTGGACTCAGATGTGATCTTTGTTCACAAGCCTCTCCTGTTACTTTTACTGAACCTGGGGTTGGTGTTGGGGTTTAGTATATACTCAGGGGACCTGAATCTCTGGACTGTCCATGTGATAGGCAGGCCCTGAGCCTCAACAGACTTGCAACTCCTACACTCTGGTTTATTGGACTTACCCCAGCCAGCTAACAGGGAGGTGAAGAAGGTCAACCACCACACCAGGAGCCAAGAGTGCCTACAACTGCAAGTAGGAGAATTGCACTCATCATCCAAGTGGAATGTAAGCCCCCTCTCAATATAGAGGTGGAGTGGACATCACCATCCCAGGATCCACAGGATGGAGGAATAGAGTATGGATTAGAGTGGACTTACTGATATTCTACTATGGAACTATTGTGATTAGTAATGGAAGTAAATATAGCATTGATGTGGAGAAAATGGCCACGGTAGCTGCTGAGGGTAGGGAGTGGGAAGAAGAGATGTGATGTGGGGGCATTTTCTGGACTTGGAGTTGTCCTGGGTGGCACCATAGGGACAGTTACTGGACATTGTATGTCTTGCCATGGCCCACTGGGTGGTCTGGGGGAGAGTGTAAACTATAATGTGGACGATTGACCATGTGGTGTAGCAGTGCTCAGGGATGTATTCACAAAGTGCAATGAATGTCCCATGATGATGGAGGAGGTTTTTGTTATGGAAGGAGTTGGGTGAGGTGGGTGAGGGGTATATGGGGACCTCATATTTTTTGAATGTAACATTAAAAAAAATAAAGACAAAAAAAAGTTTGTGCTTCAAAGGAGTTTGTCAAGAAAGTGAAAAGGCAACCTACTCAGTGGGAGAAAATATTTGAGAACCACTTATCTGATAAGTGTCTAATATCCAGCATATATTAATATAAAGACATACTACATCTCAAAAATAAAGACAAACAACCCATTTAAAAAATGGGCAAGAGATTTGAATAGACACTTTTCCGAAGAGGAAATAGAAATGATAAAATGCACATAAAAAGATATTCATACCCACGGGTCCTATGCTCATGGCAGATGGGGTTCACTGCCATGGCAGATGGCCCTTCTTTGGAGCTGGTGTTTCTGAGTGATGGAATTGGACTCAGAGGGGATCTCTCTTCACAAGATTTGCATGCTACTTTAATGGAATTGTAGTTGGTGCTGGGGTTTTAGATATATTTAGGGGTTCTGAATCTCTGAACTGATAATATGACACCCAGGCCCAGAACCTCAACAGACTTCAGCTCCTACACTTTGATTTATTGGACTTACCCCACTCAGCTAACATCGAGTTGAAGAAGGTCAACCACCACACCATGGAGCCTAGAGTGTCTACAACTGAAAGCAGGAGTGCATCCAGTATCCATGTGGAATCTAAGCCCCCACTTGACATAGATGTGCAATGGACACAACCAATCCAATGTCCACAGAGACAATGCGGAATGGGTGTGGGAAGGGTAGCCATGGTGGCAGCTGGGTTTGGGGAATGGGAGGAAGAGATGAGATGTGGAGGCGTTTTTGGGACGAGGAGATGTCCTGGGTGGTGCTTCACGGACAATTATGGGACATTGTAGATCCCCCCCAGGGCCCACTGGATGGAACATGGGAGAGTGTGGGCTATGAGGTGGACCATTGACTAGGGGTGCAGTGATGCTCAGAGATGTACTTACCAGGTGCAATGGATGTGTCACAATGATGGGAGAGAGTGTTGCTGTGGGGGGAGTGGGGGGTGGGGCCGGGGGATTGAATGGGACCTCATATTTTTTGAATGTAACTTTAAAAAAATAAATAAATAATTAAAAAAAAAAAAGAAAAATCCACATACAAAAGGAAAAATATTGTATGAATTTACTGGTGTGGACTAAGTGTAATAAGCAAACTCATAGAGTTAGAATCTAGAATATAGGTTACCAGAAGATAGAATGAGGATAAAAAATGTGAAACTGACTTTCAATTTGTGCAGTATTTCTAATTATATTGATTGTAAATATTTGTCAATGGAAAGAGGTAATGGTGGCTCATTACTGTGAGCATAATTATCAGCAGTGAAATATGTGTGTGAATGTTGTTGATAATGGAAGTTTTCGTCCATGTATATTAATAAAAGAAAACTAAGAAATTGAAAAAAAAAAAGATACTCATCATCACTAGCTATTAGGGAAATCCAAATCGAAATTACAATGAGATATCTTACCCTTATTAGTCTGATTGCTATTAAAAAAACAGAAAACTGCAAGTGTTGGAGCAGATGTGGAAGAATGGGAACACTAATCTACTGCTGGTGGGAATGTAGAGTTGTTCAGCCATTGTGTAGAAATGTCATAGGATACAGCAATCCCACTACTAGGTATATACCCATAAGAATTGAAAGCAGGGACATAAACAGATATATGCACTCCAAGTTCATAGCAGTATTATTCACTATTGACAAAAGTTGGAAGCAACCCAAGTATCTATCAACAGATGAAATGGATAAACAAAATGTGATATATACATACACTGGAATTTTACTCTGTTGCAAGTAGGAATGAAGTATTGGCACACATGACAACATGGCTGAATCTTGAGGACCTTACGTTGAGTGAAGTAAACCAGTCAGTAAAGGACAAATATTGCATGATCTTAATAATTTGACCTGAGCATATTGAGCAGACTCACAGAGATACAGTCTGGAAGACAGGTTACCAGGAGACAGAAAGGGAGCATAGAGTGGTGAGCCGACACTCAATTTGGGCAGAACTTATGATAAGGTGGAATTTGTGGTTTTGTAGTATAAGAGGTTGATGTGAGTGGGCTCAATTGTGCTGGAGTGTGAGAGTGAGCAAGATTGGAGATGGGTGGGTTGAACTATCCATGGGACTGGGGGGAAAGGCTGGAGGAAGGAACAGGTGAACTCTGGGGAGGTGGAGGTCTGTGTTTGAAAATACAAGTGTGAGAAAGTTCTTTTGGCAAATATGGCAGGGGAGGGTCACTGGCACAGTGTATTAGTGGTGGGGGGATGTGTGGGAAAGGGTTCACCTGGGTCATGCTTTAATGGAACATGAATGTGTTCATCTTGTCATAGGGTGTCATCTCAGTGGGTGTAGGTAGACCTACACAGAAAACAACAGAATATTAAACACCCATCTTGGGGAGTCCTGCTATGTTCTCAGATAGGGGGACAAGAATCTCTCGAGTATATAGGCAGTGCCTAATAAAATAAAAAAAGACCAGTATGTCAAACCCTCAGTATTAATGTATGTAACTATAATACTTATTCTTGTAAAATAGAAATTTAGCCTATTAATAGCTATTGTGTAAGAGTTACCTCCTGAAAACCTCCTTGCTACTCAAATGTGGACTATCTCTAAACCAAATTCAGCAAATAAACTCATTACCTTCCCCCTGGCTCCTGGGAAAGCCTCCCTGGCACCAAGGGATTAATACCAATCAACAATCAGCAATGCATCTGGAAAAAGACCTTGACCCAAGAGGCGAAATATCAAATAAAATACAAAAGAGTTTTTATGGCTAAGAGATTTCAAAATGGGTCAGGAGGTTATTCCAGAGGTTACACTTATGCATGTCTCAAGCAGATCTCACTAAATGCCACCGTGAACAAAGCCTCAAATAGCAGTGCTCCTGAGGCCTCTAGTGCCAACTGGATTATAGGGAAATCACACAATCCCTTGAAATCAGCACCCTGTCAGTGGGCCTTACCTTGAGATATATGACAACCTATTTCCTCAATGTAACAGATACTTATTTATATTTCCCTACACATGATTCTTTTACTCCTCTTATTTGAACTTCTAATTAGCACTATAGCTATTAAATATATGTCTCAGAGACTTAAATTTCAGTCTGTTCATATGCAAGTTGAGTCAGAATCTCAGAAGAGTTGTGGCCAACACCTACTCTCCAGATCATCAGACTCACCCAAGACAACTAAGAAAATGATGATGATGGACAACCCCCATCCCCAAAAACAACAGAGTATCTGCAACTGCAAGTAAAACAGTTCCCTCCATCTGCCCTAAAAGATCTAAGCTTCCTCTCAGTCTGAGGCAGAGTAGGCACCACCATCCCAAAATCTTCAAGGCTGAGGAATGTTCAAATATAAGGGGGAATGCAACCATGGAATTATAAGCTTACAAATTATAATTGTCCCAATCTTCCTGTGGGAAAATTTTTTTGTGTGTGTTTTTTTGGTCTATTTATTTTTTTAATGTTACATTAAAAAATATGAGGTCCCCATATACTCCCCATCCCCTCACCCCACTCCTCCCCCCATAACAATAACCTCCTCCATCATCATGAGACATTGATTGCATTTGGTGAATACATCTCTGAGCACCACTGCACCTCATGGTCAATGGTCCACATCATAGCCTGTGGGACAATTTGTGATTGCCTTTCCCCCTGTGTATGTGCCATATTTTCTTTGTTTCTTTGCTTGCTTCATAATGTTTTGTTTCAAGGTGGATATTTTGAATATGACAATATGGCAACTCTGAAAATCATATTCTCTTCCATTCCATGGTTTGTTGGGTTGTTTCTCCCTGCTTTTTTTTTTTTGTTGTTGTTTAATGACTTATCTGAATTAAATCTTCAAAGTCTGTACTCTTTGCCATGTGTGGCCACTGAAATCTCTGTTCTCTTAGATTAGTGATAAGCAAATTGATTGGACAATGATTTCCTTAAATGCCTGGGATAAAAAAAAAAATCCCTGTCTTTGCAAGTAGCTCTGTGTGAGTATTGGGGGCATGCCTTCAACACTCAGCCAGGCAGTATAACTTTGCCTTAGCCTTCACTTCTTGGTCACAAAGTGCCTCAAGGCCAGCCAGAGGTGAAAACTTAAGGCCATCTCAGTTATTATTTGAATATACATACAGCCCTATGCATGCAGATAGCCTTCTAGATTCCCAGGAATATGTTGGAGCTTTCAAAGCTCTTATGGACATCTCATTTTCCAGCCTTCCATCCTGAGAATTTTAGTTAGTTTGTTGCTCACCCCAAATGTTATCCATTACACCCAGGCTGCAGCCACTGAAATATTTGCCTGTAAATGCTTCTCAACAAATATCCCATCCCCCAGTGGTAACAACTTTAATTCTAGGTGAATTCTGCATCTAGTGAAATAAAGTCTTTTGAGCCAGTTTTCCAGGGCACCAACAGACAGGTGAAATAATGAAAATTCTTTGCAAATGAAGTCCATTCTGTTCCTACCAGTAATAAGAATGTGGATTCTTATTTTCAAGGCTATTCTGAGCTGGGAAGATGGGATGGGACGAGGATATGTTTAATGTGCTCCAACCCTTGCTGAGATTCAGCTTTTTTTCCTTGAATATGTTTTCCCCTGGTTACTGCAAACTTTTTGTTAATTTCTAGTCTTAGAAAAAGTTGGTTCTGACTTTTTTTTTCTGATTTTTTCTTTCCTTTTATAGAGGGATGGAATTTCAGAGTTCCTTACTCTATCATTTCACCTGGATTCTCACAAAATACTCTTGGAGTTTCTAACTCTCCCACTTCTTAGATTTTTACCCCAAGGGGAGGATCTAAGGCATTCGTGATGGTTAGGCTAATGTGTCAACTCAGCCAGGTAATTGTGCCCAGTTGTTTGGTCAAGCAAGCACTGGGTTAATTGTAATATAAGGGCGTTTATGGACTTTATTCACCATTGACTTTACTGCAGTGGTAAATTATAGATAGCTGATTACAATTATATCCATCAGGGAACTTGCCATCAACAGTGAGTGATGCTTTATCCAATCAGTTGTATGCCTTAAAAGGGGAAGTGATTCCAGCATTGAGTGAGAATTTCCCGGCTTGTCTTTGGACAGCCAACGTCTCCTTGAACTCTTAAGGACTTTCATTGGACTTTCATTGGAGCTCCTGGTTACAGCCTGCCAGCAGAACCTGGACTTGCGCATCCCCATGGTGGCATGAGAGACTCTGATAAAATCTCTTACTATTGACAGATATCTCTTGTTGATTCTGTTTCCCTAGAGAACCCTGACTAACACAGCATTCATGTTCAAACTTGTATGTTAACTCTCCCCCTTTATATAGAATAAAGAATTAATGGAAAGGATACAAGAAAGAATAGTCCAGATAGGAGGCTGTTTCAATTATCCAGGTGAATGATGACAACAGTTTGACCAGAGGAATAGCAGTGGTGTTGAAAGAAGTAGATGGATTTAAGATGTATAGAGAAGAGAGAATATAGGCATACCTCAGAGATATTGTGGGTTCAGTTCCAGACCACTTCAATAAAGCAAATATTGCAATAAAGCAAGTCACACAAATATTTTGGTTTCCCAGTGCATATATAAGTTATGTTTACACTATAGTCTGTTAAGTGTGCAATAGCATTATGTCTAAACACAATGTGCATACCTTAATTAAAAGTTATTTATTGCTAAAAATATTAACTGTCATCAGAGCCTTTCAGCAAGTCATAATATTTTTACTGGTGGAGGCTTGCCTGAGTGTTACTAGCTGCTGACTGATCAGGGTGATGATTGCTGCAGGTTGGGGTGACTATGGCAATTTCTTAAAAGAAAACAGTAATGAAGTTTGCCCATCAAATGACTCTTCATTTCGTGAGAGATTTCTCTGTAGTACGCGGTGCTGTTTGATAGCAGTTTACCCACAGTAGAACATCTTCCAAAATTGGAGTAAATTCTCTCAAATTCTGCCACTGCTTTATCAATAAAGTTGATGTAATAGTCTAAATCTCTTTTTTGTCATTTCAACAATGTTCACAGCATCTTCACTCGGAGTGGATTCTATCTCAAGAAACCATTTTCTTCCATGAGAAGCTATGCCTCATCTTTTAAAGTTTTATCATGAGATCTCAGCAATTTTAGTCACATCTTCAGGCTCCACTTCTAATTTTAGTTTCCTTGCTATTTCCACCACATCTGCAGTTACTTCCTCCACTGAAGTCTGAACCTTAAAAGTCATCCATGAGGGTTGAATCAACTTCTTCCAAACTCCTGTGAATGTTGATATTTTGACATCAACCCATGAAACATGAATGTTTTTAATGACATCTAGAATGGTGGAATCCTTTCCAGAAGGTTATCAATTGACTGCCTAGATCCATTAATTATAACAAATGTTCCACAGCAATGCAAGGT
Organism: Dasypus novemcinctus; assembly: GCF_030445035.2. Taxonomy (NCBI): domain Eukaryota; kingdom Metazoa; phylum Chordata; class Mammalia; order Cingulata; family Dasypodidae; genus Dasypus; species Dasypus novemcinctus. The sequence goes on from NC_080704.1 coordinate 47,897,283, forward strand.
GTTGGTGGTGGTCGGTATATGGAAGTCCTGTATTTTGTGCATGACTGTTCTGTAAACCCACAAATTCTCTATTAAAGAAAAAAAGGGGAGAGGTGTTAGATTGTGTATGGTAACAGAATAAAAATTTTAAAAAATCAATAAATTGGCAAAAAGAGAAAAGATTCTGAGAATAGACTGATGATTCAACTCTCTCCTCCACACGTACACTTGGATGTATAATTGTCATCTTAAACTTTACATGTCCCATGCAGAGTTTCCCATCTTTCCTTCTACACCTGTTCCTCCTGAAATGTCATCTATCTCAAAAAATGATGATTTTGTCCTTCTAGTTGCTCTGGCTCAAATCCTGGAGTTAGCCTTAATTCCTCTTTTATACCCCACACATACAATCAATCAGCAAATCCTTTCGTTTCTACCTTCAAAATATATCCAGAATCCTTCCATTTCTTATCACTTTTCCTGCTACTCCACTTCCAAGCCATTTTCATTTTATTGTTTCTCCCCTAGATTGTTGTATTCGCCTCCTCACTAACATCCCTGCTTCTACTTAAGCTCCACTATAGTCATCCACATAGCATTGAGAGTGATCCTGTTCAAATGAGCCAGATTATGTCAGTCCTCTGATCAAAATCCTCCACAGATCCTCACTATTTTCAGAGAAAAAAATCAAACTTTTAATAGTGGCTTACAAGAGCCTACATGACCTGACTCTTAGCTATCTTTTGGTGTCATCTCCTACCACTCTTGCCCTTGTATGCTCCTTTCCAGTCACAGTGGTCTGCAGATTTTTCTCAAATTTGCTAATCATGTTCCCATCTCCAGATCTTTGAAAATTCTATTCTCTTTGTTTGGAATGCTTTTCCTCCGTATGTACACATGGCTCACTATTTTTAACTCTTACTCAAGTGACATCTTATTAATGTCATTTGCACCCTATTTAAAATTGCAGCCCCCTTCTCACATTCATCTTTATCCTTCCCTGCTTAGCTTTCCCCCAATAGCACTTATAACCATTTAGCATACAATATATTTTACTTTTGTATAATCTGTCTCCCCCTTTCCTGGCTAGAATGAAAGTTCTTTGATGGCAAACATTTTTTTTCTCTCTCTCTCCCTTGCTATGTCACCATCGCCTAGCTTATTACTTGACACAAGGTAGGGGTTTCAGCAGTTCTTGCTTGTAACCAGTCCAGCTACATCTCATCTTTGGCTCTTTGGGAGATATCATCACATATATCTAACCGGAAGGACTCAGGGCTATGGAGGAGCCCCCGGATTCAGAGGTTTCTACTTCCTTTTGTTCCTCTATAACATCCTCATTCTATTGGCCAAGATTTGAATATTTTCCAATTAGATTACTAATTTTAACTCAAGGAATCAAGCACAACACAGAAGTCAGAGAGTGAATTTCAGCCAGGTTTACAACTGCATTCAGGTCCCAGTGGACTCAGACCTCTGGCATCTTGATTCAGTTACAGCTGAAAATTAATAGTGGAAGATTTTATGAGCCTTTCTTATACACCAAGTTCTTTTCCCTCTGGACAACTCCTCATGAAAATGGTGTTGTTCTTTGTTCAGGGAAAGCAGCAAACAAAAGTGAAATCGCATTATGTCAGTTGGGTCCTCTCTGAAGCAGACCTTGAGATGGAGTTAAGAGTACAATAAGTTTATTGGGGGTTAAAATTTATGAAAGAAACAAAGAGGATGAAACAGGATAGGGCAGGGAAAACCTTCAGACCACAATGCAGATATGACAAATTCTCGACCAACTCAATGAATTGTACTGGAGTGAAGTTTGCTCATTAAAGGAGTCCTGCATTGGGCAGAAATGGCATGTCCCTGGTACTTCTGCCATGTTCAGTCATTGGCTGGGGCTTCCTGAGAGGAGCTCAACCTCAACTCCAAAGTTGAGGTGGATCCTGAAGGTGCTACAGCTGGGGACTGTCAGCTAACTGACCTCCTTGAAGTTGAATAGCAAGTTCTTTTTGAAAGGTCATCTGATCAGAGTACCCCCATGACTGTCACACATACTCATTTACATTTTTATTTTAACTACCCCTGGATCTCCAAGTTGGTCCTTTGTGGGTTGAGGAGGGAAGAACAAGGCACACTTGTGTGCTAGGATCCTGCACCTGGGGATGTAGGCCTACCCTCCAATTGGCTGATAAGTGGCTGGTGGCAGGATTTATTTTCTTTTTTTCATCTTCTTTTTTTTCCTTTGATTGGAGTTGGTATAAGAGCCAATAGCCTACTGGCCTTTATGAATTTGTTAGAGATAACTGCTCCATTTTTGCTGGGGAAGAATGGCCTCTTGAATAGGAGCTTTTGAGTACTAACTAAAGCCTTATCTCTTAGTGTCAGACTTGGCATCCAGGGATATGGAGAGAGTCAATCCTGTTTACACATTTAAAAATATCTCTCACAACTAATGCAAATCAAATGCTTTAAAATTTTAAATCATTCCTACCAGTGTGCACCTCAAACAACAAACTAACACTGGCAGTTATTATATCATCTTAAAACACAGCAACAAAAACAAACCCCTCTCAATCATTTAAACTCATTGCACCTGCATAATCATTACTACTGATATATTAACATAATTTAAATAATCTCTACAAGATGATTTATTTAGCACTGTCAGGCCTACTAACAATTTTCTAAACCATCACTCAGTGAAACACTGCTAAGTTTTCTGTTGAGGAAATTTCAGATCTTAGAGAATTTCCAGTATTGTCTTAGGATAAACGGTTACAGACAGGTGGAGCTACTCATGAAAATAAGTGCTATCCTTTTCCTTATCTTTCTGCAGTTGGACACTCTGGAAGGATTTTTTCCTCTCACTTTATATTCTTTACCTAAGTCACCAGATGTAAACAGCTCACTCAGATATCCTTGTATTCGGCTACCAAGTCCCCTCTTCTTCCATAGATACTCATTCTGAGACCCATGAGGTTGTTGGCTATAACTTAACAAGTTGTTTTGCCACCAATACTTAAACTATCATTTTCCTAGCCTGGGATTGTGGGCACCTTATTACTACTGATTCTACCATCACTCCATGACCAGTTTCAGATATTTTCTGACAATCTATTGTGAGCAACTTCACTGCTGTTTAAGCATGTTTGATAGCAGGGGATAGAATTCTATACAAGCTAGTTTAAAGTGAAGCAGGATTTATTACAGCATTCAACACTACAATTTATGGGCACTCTAGGACAAGAACTGAATTGTAGCCAGGCCACACAGGAATGGGAACTAGGAGGTCAGGCATTAAATGAAGTATTCCTAACTTTTGTGGAGCCAAGACACAATTTCTTCCCTTGGTTGCTTGTTTCTGTCTCTTCTGGCTTTTTCACACATCTAGAACTTCAGCTCATGTGTGGCTTTGGCTTGCCATGGAACTGTCTCCTGACCTGTCTCTCAGTGTCCCAATTTCCGAATTCAGTTTCATAGTTTTCTAATTCTGAATTTTCAGATTGGCCTAGGTTCTGTCAGGTATAAACAGTTCAATCAAGTGTCGCTGAAGATGGGCATTGACATAACATGGTATTTAAGCTTGCCACTTCTATGGTAGAATACAAGGCAGGTTTTCCAAGAAGAAATGTGTGGTAGGATAATGACTGGTATGTCAGCTGAAAGTTGGGGCTTAGTTTCTTAAATTCCAACAAACAGTTTGGACACAGGAATAATTATTTAGAATAATTTTATTATCAAGAAGTAGTATGGGTAGTGATTAAGAGCATGGACTCTAGGTTCTCTCTGCCTAGAGGAGGCCACATCAATATCTTGGTGTGTAATCCCATTCTTTTCTCCCAGTTCTCAATAAGCTCTGTTATTTTCTCCCAGTTCTCAATAAATTCTTTTTACTGCCCTTACTAAAAAAAAGAGCATGGACTCTGGAGTTGTCAGACTTTTAAGTTATGCCCTGCTCCCCACACCACCCACATTCACCCCCATTAACAACATCCTTCATTAGTGTGGTACATTCATTGCAATTGATGAGCACATTTTGGAGCAATGCCACTAAGCATGGATTATAGTTTACATTGTAGTTTACACTCTCTCCCACACAATTCTGTAGGTAGTATTTCACTTTATAATCATATAAATAATGACTTTTGTTATAGCTGTATATCACTTATCCTACTAATTACTATTTTTCGTTAAATGAAAAATGAATTTCTTAAAATGAAAAAACTTCTTAACTACATTGCCTTAAAAGAGAAAATTTTTATCATTACAATAAATAAATATCCTGTATTACTGGCCTTAAATAGAAGATAACAATAGATATAAATCAATGGAAACAGCACAGCGTTGCTAAATTCTAACTAGATATACTTACCTGTTGAGACCCTGTGGTTAGCTTTCTATAACAAAAGAAGATCAGCAAGTGTTACAGGGTATTAAAGACAAGCACTGAACTTCAAACTTTGTTAGTGATGTAATCAGAGTAGTAAAAAGAATTGAACAGTGAATAATGTTCTCACTATATAACTTAATGTTATTTAATGGTAGATGTGAGTCCTGCCTAAAGGATCCCTGAAATGAAATCTCCTACTACCAGCATTACAAGTTCTGCACAATGGGAAACCACTGTTCAAATGCTACTAAAGGTCTGTAAGCAAGGAGAAGGCTAGGGACAGTATTTTAATCTTTTTTACTCCATTTTTCCACTTACTAGTCTTAGAAATTACTTACCTCATTTCCTCACCCATAACGTGAGAGGAAAATGATAGTACCTAACTTGCAGAATTATTATGAAGCTTAAATATAAAAACATGTGGAGTGTTTAGCACAGGCCCTGACTACAGTAAATCCTAATAATATGTGCTTTGTATTATAAATGGGATCGTGCATGTACAGACTTGCTGTTTTCTCTTAATACTAATTTACAGATATTTTCCTGTGTGAGATTATATAAACCTACCTCAGTTTAGAAATGGCTGCATATAATCCCAAAGTATGGATATTCCATACTTAAACCAATCTTTGTAGGGAGATATTCAGACTGTTTGTGTGTGTGTGTTCATGTCACAGATGAGACACAGAGGTTAAAACACAACTGAAGCTCAAGGAGATTAAGGCAGCCTGATCATACCAAAAGTAATACCATGTTCTGTTTCTCTATACTCTGAAACATTACCAACAGCAACTTCATTCACATCAATGGTGTTGCTTTATCTACATATGCCAGAAATAACATCTGTCCCAGGGTGCCAAATTTCTGACCTGGAATCAAGGTGAGTTTTGTTCACATGTAAAGGGAACACTGATATTGTTTAAGCGGGTTTATAAAAGGTTTCTTGCCTGTAGATGGGACTTAAGTGTGTTGAGTGATAGGGAAAAGGGATGACCAGAGGTCAGAAAGGGATGAGAAAGACTTAAAGAGCACCTCTGTGGCAGGGGTGGCGTGGGAGTGGGTGATAGGGACAACCTCAGGGCTTACCAGAAGAGAACTGAATGGAAGAGGCAGGAAAGCTTTACAGGCTTATTCTGCCCACATCTCAATTTTGTATCCTCTTTTGTCACCTGTTTATGGTGCAGGAGAAACAGCCAACTCTGTTTCATGCCTGTCTAGCACAATATCTCATCCTGTGAATGTTCAATAAATATTTACCAAGTGAATGAATAGATTTACATTCCTGATTACCCAAGACTCAGGGAATCTTGAGCCAGGCATCTAGGTGTGGCAAGCAGGGATGCCATCTGGGAATGAAAGCACAATCAAACCACCCCATATGAACAAGCAAAGTCAGAGTATAGTGGGCAGAGACTAGTACTGTACTTTATGGTTGCCACACGGAGTCAGGCACAATTAATAGCATTGTTTCAAGTGGTAGTAGAGAAAAATTCTTAAAAGAACTGTTACAAGACTTTATGTGTCCTATGTTCAGCACCATAGAAACAGGATACCTCCCACAAGTTTATGATTCCATTGCAAAAGAAAACAAAACCATTAGTAAATCTAAGGAAAGATATTGGCTACACATCTCTTTGTCCAAGTCAGTTTATAGAACATGCTAAATGGGGCTGTGTGCCCCTCAAGAACAAAACCCATAAGTTATTTTTAGTAGAGTTAGACTAAGCCTAAATAATTACGGGGCTGTCTCCTATTTATGTGTAAGAGTATCATCCCCTTTATATACTAGACATACTTTCAAGGTATTATACTTTGAGCACACATGGTGTGTGCTCCAGGCCAAGTAGTTGTGAAGAGAGTACCTTCAGAGCAGTGGTACAGGTTATGGACTATGGTGTTTGAATTCTGATTGTGCCTTATCTCAACTATGTGTATTAGTCATTATTTTGCTGATAGAATGCTGGGTAACAAATAACTATTTACAAATCGCTGTGACTTATAACAACAAACACTTATGTTTCTTACTCAAAAGGCTGTGGGATGACTATGGCTTTGTTAGGTTCAGCTGGGATGAGCTGGACTTGGCTTTAGCCCAAAGGTTGGGTTCAGTTAGTTATGCTCCATGTATAGCCTTATTCTGGAGAAGCTACCCAAGGTATGTTCTTCTCATGGTGGATGGCAGAAGCACAAGAACGAAAGCCAAATTTCGCAGGTACATTTAAAAATCTACTTGTGTCTTGCCAGCTAACATTCCACTGGGCAAAGCCTATGTCAATGGAGTAGAGAGGTATACTCCCATGGAAGGGGGCTATAACAAGGATGAGGAAAGAAGAACAAATTATAAGTAAATAATACAATCTGCTATGCCATGTAGCCTTGATTAAGATGTGGAATCTCTTTGTGCCTCAGTTTTTAAAAAATAATGTACTTGTCCCCAATTTTTTTAACATTTATTTCCCCCTGCCCCTGTTATTTTGTGCTCACTGTCTGTTCTCTGTGTCCATTCATTTCCTTTTGTTGCATCATCTTGCCACACCAGCTCTCTGCGGCATGGGCTGTCAGCTCTCTGCAGCATGGACCAGCTTGCCTTCACCAGGAGACCCTGGGAATTGAACCTGGAGCCTCCCATATGGTAAATGGGAGCCCAATTGCTTGAGCCACATCTGTTTCTCCAGTTTTGTTTTTAAATTCACATTTTAACATGACTGAAATTGGGATGCATCTTACAGTGCCTCAATTTTTATCTTCTGCAAAATGGAGGTTATAATGTTGTCTACGTCACTGCGTAGCTTGGAGACTTGAGTGAGTTAATATGTAAAAGTAGTTGGAACAGTGCTTGGCCCATAGTGTCCATAAATGTCAGCTGTGCATACTTAAACTGTTTTTTAGCAAGAAAAGGAAAAAGTTCTTGGTTTCTAGGAGTCCAAATTTCAAAAAAAATTGACATAATTATATTGTTCATACTGATGCACATATTAGCACATATTCAGAAAGATGATAAGATAGAGCTGGAATAAATAGAACTTTGATTAACTAGACCCCAACTAGCATGGCTGTAAGAAGTTTAGACTCTTAGAATTGCAGGAAACATTGGAAAACTTCTTGCCTCTGGAAGAACCTGGGATTGGAATCTGAAAATAAAGATTAGGGGCAAGTTTTAAGATTAACCCTCTATCACTTGGTCTTGTCCCTAAACGTAATTCGAAACATTGTGAAATTGGGATAATCAATTTTCTGTGTTATACTCAAGTGAGGTATTGTAGAAAAGATGCACTGAAAAATGTAAATCACTAAACAAACAGTATTGCTGTTGCTCTAATCTCTTTCGTGTTACAGGAGGCAGAATCGAGACCCAAGAAAAGACCAAAGTTGCTCAAGGTCATCTAACTCAGCAGAGCCAAGACTAGAATCTTGTCTACTTACTCAAAGTGTATTCTCTTACAGTTGAACAAATTTCTTTAGGCATTACCATTTTTGGGGAAAGTAAAAAAGATAAAATAGGTTTACATCAAGTATGAAATAAAAAAATTAAAATTACCTTCCAGAATATGTTATAGGGTCAATGAATTTTTGACCAAATTTACTCCATTTTCTCTCTGTAGTGCAATGAGTCTTTCATTTGTGAACACAGGATAGAACCCATGACTTTGGGAGAAGAATAAGAGGAAGGCCTGGAGAGGTTTTTTGAAGGAATGGAGAAACAAGGATTTTCTTGTAGGGTTCCTGAAACTTTGTCTACAGTGGGTGAGGAGGTTGTGTAGGGCATTGCTCTAGTTCTGACAATCTGTAAGAAAGCTGGGGACAGGCGTGATCTTCTAAAAAGCCATTGAAAAAGGAGTAAGAGGATAATTTCCAGCCTGTGCCTCATTAGAATATTGCCTGTCAATAAGGGGAAATGTATGGGGATAAGACAGAAGTACAGCACAGTGAAGGATTACATGACAATATGAAGAGAGAGGAGGCCTGGTAAGAGACAAGCCCTATGCCTGGTTGCTCACAGCTAGCTCCGGGAGATGGTAGATTCTGGAGGGGAAGGCAGGACTCCAGAATCACCAGTAGCTGACTTCGGTGAGGAAGCATTTCCGTTGATGCCTTGATTTGGACATTTCACAGCCTTGGAAATATAAGCTTATTACCTCTAATAAATTTCCCCTTATAAAAGCCAACCCATTTCTGGGTTTATTTCAGCAGCCCTTTAGCAAACTAAGACACTATGCCTCCACTTAGATATTTTCCCAGGATTAAAAAAGAAAATGAGAAACCATTGTCTAAAGTGGTTGGAAAGATTTTAAGTGTGAATGGTCATCATACCTTTTAATTTTAATGTAATTAATTTGCTTTGTAAATCCTCTTTTTGGTAGTAGCATTCAAGTAAACAACTGTTTAGCCACTGCGATTTAATATGATCCAAATTGTGAGGCTTTTAGAAAGAAAGCTAAAGTCAACGCTAGGTAATGTGGATATTATCTTGCAGATTTTGGGGAGAAAAATCTAAATTCTTTCATCATTAACATGAGAAGGTTGGCATAGATTACTGTTTTCCAAATTAGACGATGAGCACTAGGGGCTCTGTAACCACCCATTAGGGGTACCAGTGGGATTAGAGAGAGGAGATACCCAGCAGGTAAATCTCCCCCCACCCTTGCCCCTCACAAGCATCAACCAGAGTAACTCCATTTATATCTGTTTTACATATTGTAGGATTTGATTTATACAGAGTTTTCTGAGTCTAATATTTTTTTAAACTTGTAGACTGTATGATCTCTAAGACCCCTACTAATTCTTTTTTTTCTGTTTTGTTTTTTTCTTCATTTTCTTTTAAATGTTACATTAAAAAATATTATGTCCCCATACCCCCACCCCATGCACACCACCCCTCCCACATCAACAAACTCGTCCATCATTGTGGTACATCCACTGCACCTGGCGAATACATTCTGGAGAACCACTGTAGCACATGGACAGTGGTCCACATTGTAGTCCACACTCTCCCCCAGTCAACCCAGTGGGCCACGACAGGACACACAATGTCCAGCATCTGTCCATGCAGGACCACCTAGGACAACTCCAAATTCTGAAAATGCTCCCACACCATATCTCTTTTTCCCTCTCCCGACCATCAGCAGCCACCGTGGCCACCATCTCCACATCACTACTACAATTTCTTCTATTACTAATCACAGCAGTTCCCCAGCAGAACACCGGTAAGTCCACTCTAATCCATACTCTATTCCTCCATCTTGTGGACCTGGGATGGCTATGTCCAGTCCCCCTCTACATCAAGAGGGGGTTTAGATTCCACGTGGATGATGGATGCAATTCTCCTGCTGTCAGCTGTAGGCACTCTTGGCTCCCTGGTGTGGTAGTTGACCCTCTTCACCTCCCTGTCAGCTGGCCAGGGTAAGTCCAAGAAACTAGAGGGTAGGAATTGCAAGTCTGCTGAGGCCCAGGACCTGGCTGTCACATGGACAGTTCAGAGATTCAGGTCTCCTGAGTATACACCATCCCAAATGCCAACCACAGGTCCAGTAAAAGTAACAGAAGAGGCATGTGTAGAAAGGTTATATCTGAGTCCAACTCCATCACACTCAGGAACACAAACTCCAAAGTAGGGCCAACTGACATGGCCCTGAACTCCAGAGCCGTCTGCGTTGACCATAGAACCTGTGGGTCACTGCAGCCCTCAGGAGAACCAGCACCTGGGTTTCCATCTACCTTGGTTGTCTCTGGTACCCTGCTGAGGTGTGCATAAGCATCACCTTCTGATGACCTCCCAACTCTTTTTTGGAGAGTCATAGCCATATAAACTCACTTGTCCTTTCCATTTCCCCCTTTTTATCCAAAGTCAAAAAGCAGTTTTAAACACCTGATATTACATGTAGGCTGAGATATTCGGCTGGTCTGAGTTGACCTCTTTGTTCATGGTCTTTTTGTAGTTACATCATCAGCTGGTGCTTGGTAGTAATCCCTGGGTGCCAGGGAGGCTCATCCCTGGGAGTCATGTCCCATGCTGGGGGGAAGGTAATGCATCGACATGCTGAGTTTGGCTTAGAGAGTGGCCACATTTGAGCAACATGGAGGCTCTCAGAGGTAACTCTTAGGCACCCCACAGCTATAGGCCTAGTTCATATTTCAGGCACACAGGCTCATAATCGTAGCCATCAGTATCAAGGGCTCATTGCTAGACGATCCATCTTTATTGGTCTTTGCCATTGCACTTGGGTGATTGTTGTTGTTCCATTTGGGAATGTGAGAGAGCTCCCCTGGTCAGGAATTCAGCACTCTCTCATCTGTCATTTCCAACTGAAACCACTATGAAAATATCCAAACCTTTCTATATACCCTGTATACAAGCCCTTGAGAAATCCCTCCCAACTGTATGCTCCCCACCAATGACACCCCACACAAGTGCTCCTCCCCCACCATAGTCGAACCTCTCTGTAGTCCAAAACTTCTTCAAAAAGGAAGCCTAATATATTGCCAGGTTCCTTTAATAGAAAAATGGAATATAGTGGTGGGTTTAAAGGTTAGATATAGAATACATAGAAATTTAGAAAAATTAAATAAAGGAAAAATAAATTGGGGTATCAAAAAAATGAAAAAAAAGAAAAAGCTTTGTTCTTGACATTTTGCCTTTCATCACTGCTGCAGGTGTTGCCCTGTAGCAGTAGTGGCAAGGCAATTTCTTTCATTTTTTCCTCAGTGTCTATCGCCTTTCTTTTTTTCTTTTTTTCCTGATTATTAAGTTTCTCTTGACATAAGTTTTAGGTCACAGTAATTCACATATACAATATATGGTACTCCCACATATCCAACATCAAACCCTTTGTCCCTTCCCCAACAGTGATCTTTTTAAATGTTCATATTATATTTGCCGCAGCTAATGTACAGATATTGAAATGATAGCTTTCAAACATGGTTCCATTTGGGTTTCCATTATGGTTTATATTTTAGACTATACAATTTTCTAAATTTTTAGTTATCTTATGTTTTACATTATGGTTTACATTTTAGCCTATAGACTTTTATACATTTTTGGTGTAATTTAACATGACCTATATTCATCATGGCATGATCTTGTGGAACACTTCCATTGCCCCACAGTTACCCTGATTCCATGTATTCAACACCTCTTTCCCCCTCCCCTCAGGGCCCACCATGACAATCTATCTTCATTACTTGAGGGACCATATTCAGAGATACTTGCAAAAATGTTGAGGGCTTGACATACTTGACCCATTGGGAGCCACCGATTCTCTCAAGAGATACAATTCCCTCTGTTTAAGAACATCATTCCTCCCCAGGATGTGGGTATACCTTCACTCTCACTGTATGAGTCTCCACCCAATAATCCACTATGACAAAATGGGCACTCACACTCTCCAGAAGCTTGCCCTGTGTCAAATGCCCCACCCTCAAGCATCCCAAATAGGCAACCTTCCATATTACATTCTCTAAAGAGTTTTCTCTGCACCACAATTTCAACCACATACCTGACAATCTCCCATGATCAAATGTTCCCCTAACCCTCTCCCCAATTTCTTGGGCAATCTGACCCATCCTCCCATCTCTAGTTCCCCTGAAGCCCATGCAGCCCCATCCAAAGTTATCCCTATGCCCACATTTTATCCTTTCCCAGTACAAATAATTACCTCCAGCTTATCATAGATTTCACCCAAGTAGCTGTCAACTCACAACCTTCCTCTACCCCCCCAACTATCTGAAAGTTTATCATCCAGTCTCTAGCTCTCTGAGACAACTTGGTTTACTTATTTCATATCAGAGAGGTCATGTAGTATTTGTCCTTCAATGCCTGGGTTGCTTCACTCAACATAAAGTTCTCAAGATTCATCCATGTTATCATATGTGTTTGTACTGTATTTGTTCTTATAGCTGAGTAGTATTTCATTGTATGTATATACCACATTTTATTTATCCATTCATCTGTTGATGGGCATTTGGGTTGATTCCAACTTTTGGCAGTTGGAGTGATCCAACTGTATAGTGTTGCTATGAACATTGGTGTGCATGTATCAGTTTGTGTCCTTGTTTTCAAATCTTCTGGGTATATACCCAGCAGTGGAATTGCTGGGTCATATGGCAAATCTATAGCTAGTTTTTTGAGAAACTGCCAAACTGTCCTCCAGAATGGCTGGATCCTTCTGTATTCCCACCAATTGTAGTCTCCTGATTTTTTGATAGCTGCAAGTCTTATGGGAGTAAGATGCTATCTCATTGTTGTTTTGATTTCCCTAATATCTAGGGATTTTGAGCATTTTTTTCATGTGTTTTTTAGCCATTTGTATATCATCTTTGGAGAGTGTGTTAAAATCTTTTACCCATTTTTTAAATGGGCTGTTTGTCTTTATTTTCGAGATATAAGAGTTCTTTATATATGCAAGATATAAGCCTCCTATCAGATATATGGTTACCAAATATTTTCTCCCACTGTGTAGGCTCTATTTTCACTTTCCTGACAAACTCCTTTGAGGTGCAGAAGGCTTTAATTTTGAGGAAGTCCCATTTATCTATTTATTCTTTTGCTGCTTGTGCTTTTGGTGTGATGTTCATGAAGCCGTTTCCTATTACAAGGTCCTGTAGATGCATCCCAACTTTGCTTTCTAAGGTCTTTATGGTCTTGGCTCTTATATTTAGGTCTTTGATCCATCTTGAGTTGATCTTTGTAAAAGGTGTGAGATGGTAATCCTCTTTCATTCTTCTACATATAGCTATCCAGTTCTCCAGGCACCATTTGTTGAAGAGGCCATTCTCTCCCAGTTGAGAGGGTTTGGTGGCTTTATCGAATATTATATGGCTATATACATGAGGTTCTATATCAGAACTCTCAATTCGATTCCATTGGTCAGTGTGTCTATCCTTGTGCCAGTACCATGCTGTTTTCACTACTGTAGCTTTGTAGTATGTTTTGAAGTCAGGAAGTGTGATTCCTCCAATTTCATTTTTTTTTCAATATGTCTTTGGCTATTCAGGGCCTCTTTCCTTTCCAAATAAATTTCATAGTTAGTTTCTCTAGTTCATTAAAGAATGATGTGTTGTTTTTATTGGGATTGCATTGAATATGTAGATCAGTTTTGGTAGGATATACATCTTAATAATATTCAGTCTTCCTATCCATGAACAGGGAATATTCTTCCATTTATTTAGGTCTTCTTTGATTTCCTTGAACAATCTTGTATAGTTCTCGATGTATAAGTTTTTTACCTCTTTAGTTAAATTTATTCCTAAGTATTTGATTTTTTTATTTACTATTGTGAATGGTATTTGATTCCTGATTTCCTCCTCAGATTGCTCATTATTAGTGTACAGAAATGCTGCTGATTTTTGTGCATTTATCTTGTAACCTGTGAATTTACTGAACTCATTTATAAGTTCTAGAAGCTTTGTTGTAGGCTTCTCAGCGTTTTCTATGTATAGAATCATATCATCTGCAAATAGTGAAATTTTGACTTCTTCCCTTCCAATTTGAATGCCTTTTATATCTGGTTCTTGCCTCAGTGCTCGAGCCAGTACTTCCAAGACAATGTTAAATAGGAGCGGAGACAATGGGCATCCTTGTCTTGTTCCTGATCTTAGAGGGAAAGATTTTAGGATTTCGCCATTGTAAATGATGTTAGCTGTGGGCTTTTGATATATACTCTTTATCATGTTCAAAAAGTTTCCTTCTATTCCAATCTTTTGCAGTGTCTTTATCAAGGAAGGGTGCTGTATTTTGTCAAATGCTTTTTCTGCATCTATAGATATGATCATGTGTTTTTTTTCTCTCAATCTGTTTATATGGTTATTACATTAATTGATTTTCTTATGTTGAACCATCCTTGCATACCAGGAATGAACCCCACTTGGTCATGGTGTATAATTCGTTTAATGTGTTGTTGAATACGATTAGAAAATATTTTGTTGAGGATTTTTTGCCTCAAGTTTCATTAGAGAGATTGTTCTGTAATTTTCCTTTCTCATGGTGTCTTTGTTTGGCTTTGGTACTAGAGTAATGTTGCCATCATAGAATGAGTTAGGCAATGTTCCTTCTGTTTCAGTTTTTGGAAGAGTTTAAGCAAGATTGATGTTAGTTCTTTCCGGAATGTTTTGTAGAATTCACCCGTGAAGTCGTCTGGCCCAGGGCTCTTTTCAGTTGGGAGGTTTTTATTGACTGATTCTATCTCTTTGCTTGTGATTGGTTTGTTAAGATCATCAATTTCTTCTTTCGTCAGTATGGGCTGCTTATGTATTTCTAGGAATTTGTCCATTTCCTCTAAATTGTCATTTTTGTTGGAATATAGTTTTTCAAAGTATCCTCTTATGATAGTCTTTATTTCTGTGGGGTCAGTGGTGATATTGCCTTTCTCATTTCTTATTTTGTGTATTTGCATCTTCTCTCTTTTTTTCTTTGTTAATCTAGTTAAGGGTTTGTCAATTTTATTGATTTTCTCAAAGAACTAGCTCTTGGTTTTGTTTATTTTTGCAAGTGCTTTCTTATTTTCTATTTCATTTAGTTCTGCTCTGATCTTTGTTCTTTCTTTCTTTCTTTCTTTCTTTCTTTCTTCTTCCTTTGGGGTTAGTTTGTTGTTTTTTAACTAATTCCTCCAAGTGTGCATTTAAGTCTTCAACTCTAGCTCTTTCTTCTTTTTTGATGTGTGAATTTATGGCTATAAGTTTCCCTCTCAGTACTGCTTTTGCTGCATCCCATAAGTTTGGATATGTTATGTTATCATTTTCATTAGTTTCAAGGTAGTTATTAATTTCTTTTGAGATTTCCTCCTTGACCCACTGTTTTTTAAGAGTATGTTGTTTAACTTCCAATTCTTGGTGCCAAATCTGGGTCTCTGGCCTTTGTAGATTTCCAGCTTCATTCCACTGTGGTCAGACAACTTATTTTGTATGATTCCCATCTTTCTGAATTCATTGAGACTTTTTCTGTGGCCTAGCATGTGGTCTATCTTGGAGAATGATCCCTGTGCACTTGAGAAGAATGTATATCCTGCTGTATTTGGGTGTAATGTTCTGTATATGTCAATTAGGTACAGCTCCTCTAATACAGTGTTCAAAGTCTTTGTTTCTTTACTGATTCTCTTTGAAGATGTTCTGTCCAAAGTTGACAGTGGTGTATTAATTCCCCCACTGTAATTCTAGAGGCATCTATTCCTTCACTTAGTTTTTCCAGTGTTTGCCTCACGTATTTGGAGGCGCCCTTGTTAGGAGCATAAATGTTCATGATTGTTCTTTCTTCTTGAAAGATTATTCCTTTCACTAATATGTAGTGTCCATCTCTGTCTTTCACAGTTGTTTTGCATTTAAAGTCTATTTTGTCTGATATTAAGATAGCTACTCCTGCCCTTTTTTGGTTATTGTTTGCTTGTAAGATTATTTTCCAGCCATTCACTTTCCTTGAATCTCTGGGTCTAAGATGTGTTTCTTACAGACAGCATATAGATGGGTCATATTTCCTTATCCAATCTTCCAGTCTGAGTCTCTTGATAGGTGAGTTTAATCCATTGACATTCGTGTTATTACTTTCAAGGAATTACTTATATTAGCCATATTTTCTTTGGATTTGTGTTTGTCATATTTTGTTTGATTTTCTTTTTCTGTTTTTGTCTTTTTAGTTGCTCTTACACTCTCCTCCAACTCTGTCGCTCTTGTTTTTTTCTTTCTTCCTGCAGAACTCTCTTTATTATTTCTTGAAGGGCAGGATTCTTATTGGCATACTCTCTTAGTTTCTGTTTATCTGTGAATATTTTGAACTCTCCATCATTTTTGAATGCTACCTTTGCTGGATAAAGTATTCTTGGTTGGAAATTTTTTTCTTTTAGTACCTTGACTATGTCATACTTGCCTCCAGGATTTTAGATGAGAAATCAGCACTTAATCTTATGGAGCCTCCTTTGTATGTGATGCTTCTCTTTTCTCTTGCTGTTTTTAGTATTTTCTCTTTGTCTTGAGTGTTGGATAACTTGACAAGTATATGTCTTGGGGTAGACCTGTTAGGATTTATGCTGTTTGGGATGCATTATGATTCCTGGACATGTACATCCATCTCCCTCAATAGGTTTGGGAAGTTTTCAGCCATTATTTCCTCCAACACCCCTTCTGTCCCCTTTCCTTTCTCTTCTCCTTCTGGGATGCCTATAATACATATGTTTGTGTGTTTTGCATTGTCATTCACGTCCCTAATTCCCTGCTGGATTTTTTCTATCTTTTTATCAACCAGTTCTACTATCTTTTTGATTTCAGATGTACTGCCTTCCACTTCCACATCACTTAATCTCTCCTCTGCCTCTTTGAGTCTGCTGTTATTTGCTGAGAGTGTATTTTTGATTTCTTGAATTGTGCTGTTCATCCCCATCATATCCATTATATTTTTGTGTATGATTGCAATTTCTTCTGTATTTTCTCCAATTGTTTTCTTCATATTCTTAATCTCTTCCTTCACCTCATCTAACTGGTCCCTAATATATGTTTTGAGATCTTTAATTACTTGTTCGATGTTCTGCTCCTCTCCTGGTTTTTAATTTGTTCATTGGATTGGGGCATGTTTTCCTGATTATTGGTTTGGTTTGTAGTTTTTTGTTGCTGTCTGGTCATCATTTTATCTTGGAGGGTTTAATCAGTTGCCTAGCTTCTTTGTCTAGTTTGGAGGTTAATTAGTTGTTTTTGTGTGCATGGTAAGTCTTCTCTTTGTCACTTTGTTCTTCTTATTCTGTTTCCTTGTTGTTGGCTAAGTTCACTTGAAGGAAAATATTAGCGCCAGAGAAAGCTAAAGGAGTAAGAAAAGAAAATGACTAATAGTAGTATTGATAGTAAATTTTAACAGAGGAACCATGTGAGATATAGGAGAATGGATATTAAACTCATGTAAGGTATGTAGAGTTATAACATTAAGAAAAGTAGAGTATGTAAAAATCTGAATATGGGGACGAATACAGTGTGAATTAAAAGGTCTGTGGGTTCAGGAGAGAGGGAAAGAGAAAAGAGAGGACAATAATATAAAGAGTGAATATAAGGCAGAAAACAGAACAAAGGCATTAGTAATAAAAAGTCAAAAAAATAGGGGGGCAAACAAAGAGAGGTGTATTGTAAGAGAAACAATCAATGATGGAGGACAGGAAGATGTAGAGGAAAGGGAATAGTGTCGGTGGCCAAAATCAATACACACAGAAAAGAGTAAATGAAGGATGAGGAAATACAGCAAATGTGAAGCTCTCCCTGCAGCACCTAATATAAGAAGAATAAGAAAGCAGAGAAATAAAGAAAGAGAAAAAAAAGGACAAAATGGAGTGGGGAAGTAAGCAAGAAAAAGAGAAAGAAAGAAAAAATGGCCTTGGGGGGATAAAGAGGAAGGAAAAACAAGGAAAAACCAACCAAATACTAGGGAAAGTTTCAAGCAAGGAATCCTGTTTTTAGTTAAATAAAATGCTTAGGGATCTGACGTTCCCCCTTTTCTCCCTTCCTCACTTCCCTCTCTCCCAGGCAGCAGGAAAGCTGCCTGAGAGGTCTGGTAGGAGATTCAAGTGGGTCCTTGTTGAATTAGCACCGCACAGAAAACAATGACTTAATTTCCAGAGAGAAAGCCTCCACACCTCACCAGGAACCCCAGGTATGCTATTGGAGGCTTGGAAAGCACCTCCTACAGTCCCTGTCCCTTAGGTGTGCTATGAGAGGTCTAGTTGATTTTCTGACTCCACCTTCTCCCAGGCCAAGTTTCCTATCCCAGGGTGTTTAGGTTAATTGAGTGCTCTCAGATTCGCCACTCCTCTTTTCCCAGACTCTCCCCAAGCCAGCTGGTATGCTCCTCCAAGCGCAAAAAAAAGGAAAAAAAAGAAAAGAAAAAAGGGAGGGGGGAAACCCCAGAAAATCAAACCCACACTAGCCAGGCCCCTCCTACTGCACCCCCTACCGAATCCCTCCCACCCACGGAGTCAGTCCAAAACTGTTGGGTAAGGCAATCCCGGACCTCCGGGAGTGCTGGACTTGGGAAAGGGAAGTCCGGGACTTTGCAGACCCAGGGCATGTAGGTCTGTGGAACATGGGTATGGGGGCTCAGCGGACACTGACCTGGGGATCATGCATCTAGGGACCACGGGCCCAGGGACGCCACTGCACAACCGACAGTTCTCAGGCCCTACTAATTGTTATATTCTATATTTCTGTTAAGCCATTGAAAAAGAGTCTACAGAATCAGGACTATAAACAAATTAGTTCAACTATATCTTCATAATATCCTTCCATGAATTAGAAAAGTTCAGACAGTAAGTACAAAGGCATCTTTATTGTATTGTATTATACAGCTCTACTGACGTTCTTGATTTGCAAGGGCAATACTGTTCCTAATTCACTATAATTCTTTAGCAAAATAAAGGTGTCCACATTTCAGAATATTCTTTGCTTCTCAAGTCTTCTTTGGGCTTTTAATAACTAGGCCTTAAGAACTCTCAGGTATCACAGAGGTAGCAAATCTAATAAACAGCTACCACCCTTAGGCATGGGGGAACAAAAGAAAAATGGTGGAAATATTAAAACTTACAAACTTGGAGGAGGGACCACATAATGCTGAAATTTAGATTCTTGAGGAAGGGATGTCAGTTGGCTTGTTATTATTGTCTTTGCGCTCAGAGAAGGTATTCTCATGGGCCCTGTGGTCTGACTCCTGAAGAAGGGGTGCTGGCTCGTTGCCGGTGTCTTTGGTGCAAGGGGGTGGTGAGAATGGTTCTGTGAATCCTGAAAAAACTGAAAACTACATTTGTCTGCTGCTATTGGAAGGAACTTGTGCTGCTGGGATTAAGAAGTAATGTTGGCCAACAGCTCCCCTGTGGGGTTCTTCCTATCCAGCTCTTCCAGCAACCTTGTGAGAGTCTCCCTAAGCCTCCATGGTAGCCCAGTAGGTGACATCAACACGGGGTTTGTGGTTTCCTGCTTGCTAATGAAATCTTGGTCTGGCTGAAACTGTTTTTTTTTGGGAGGGATGGGGGGTGGGAAGGTTGTCCTCTGTTCCTGTCACCTTTTCTTGTAAGCTTTTAAAATTATAGGTCATATAACCTGAGCATGAGCAGAATACACAGATTCTTGTCATTTAGCTGACCTTTGAGACACCAGGAACTGAGGTTACTTCCCCCCAAACCAAGATTACAAGGGAGACATGGGAAGCAGATCAAATGTGAGAGATCCTTCAATAAGGAAGGATTGGCTTAAAATCCACTCTACCACAAATGGATAACTCTATAATTAACCAATTGGACTATGCCAAGTCAAACTCCCCCACTTTTGTCCCCACCTCTCACCTCCCATTCCCATAAAATCTCCCTTACCTCTCAGATTGGGGAGACAGATTCCAGCCTTGCTTCCTGTCTCCTTGACAGTTGATCTTGCAATAAAACTTTCTTTTCTCAAAAAGGTAAGAAAAAAAAAAAGAAGTGAGTTTGAGGTGACACTCACAGGAGCAAGATAAAGCTAGGAAACCCCAAGAAGCAATCGGGAAGTAAAAAGGAAGGAGCATGTCTCTTCTTTCAGTAGGATTGCATTTTTCTCTAGTGCTTCCTATAGACTGAGACCAGCAGGGAGTAGCTGGCAAAGCAGAACTGTGGTTTGTAAAACCCTAGTCCTAGCATTGTAAAGCAAAGTGTAGAAGAGAAGCCTGGGTTTGGAGCTGAGAGAGAATAGCTTGTTAACTGACACACTAACCTGAGACAATCAGGCAACTCAGAAAATTAAGATTTTTATCCTTGGGATAAAAGCAAAGATTAGGCCTAAGCAGCATCAACATGGGTGCTTGATTAATGGCAATTAATGAGGCAGTATCTGAGTGAGAAAGAAACACATTATATAGAGGTGAGGCTATAAAGTAAAGTGATTGGATTTTTAACAACATACCAGAGCTTCAGCATACAAATGAGAACAGTTCTCTGCTAAGCAGCTTCATGGGAATCTTTTCAACTCATTCTTTCAGCATGGCCATAACACAAAGAATCTTTGGAACTCCTTGGAAGCCTGTGGGATACACTTTTGATTCAATCATTTTGTCAATCCTTTTTCTTTTGAGGGCAAATTAATTTTTGGAAACAACTTAATGTCATCCCAAGGTAAACCTGGTGAGTAGAGCAACAGAATCAGGTTACTTTTCTCTACCTTTTTGTCAACAGGGTGAGGAGAAGGGGTTGGAATGAGGTGTGTCAAAATCAAGGTGTAATTTCTGTCTTAAAATGGTATCTGGCCAGTGGTATCTAATGTCCTAATACAGAAGTTGTCAGTAAAATGATCATGGACACAGAAAAAGATAAAGGCTTTGTTATTGTAATATCAAAGAAAATCACAACTAACGTTTTTCTTTTGCCAACTGTGTTTAGAATTTCCTCTAATTATACGGGTGATGTGTTTGTTTGAAAAATGAAATTTGTGTTCTACAGATGCTTTACCATCAATTACAGAAAAAACTTGTCAATATAAGAAATGGATCACTTCATGCTTTCTTTTTTTCCATTTCAAAGTTAACTCCTCATTTCTTTTTTTTTCTTTTTGGACTTTTAAAAAATTAAATTGTATTTTTTTAAATAGATACATAGATCACAAAAATGTTACATTAACTTCATTGCTATCTTTACTGTCTGTTCCATGGCTCAGAAACAAGTCCGGGTCTGCCAGAAAATACGGCAGCCATCAAATTACTACTGGGGAGTTTTTATGAGGCAGTCAGAACACTTTTCCTTGCTTAGCTCCTTCTTTTCTGTTAGTATATCTCTTCCTACATTTAGTTAATATCACAAGTCTTTTAGAAAACTATTTCCAAGGAATTGGGGGATGTGGAGATTGATACTACTTCATTGCAATTGAAGAGACCAGTGTCACAGTGCATGCTGGTGATTATACTTTCTCATGTTCTTTCTTGATTCAGGGTGTCACAGAATGAAGCTATATGGGTAGGAGAACAGTCCAACTTAGTACATCAGAGCTGCCCAAAATGAGTACCTGCCAGGCCCTGAAAATTGGATTGACAGCAGTGCACATCAATGTAATTGAACACTCAGAAGGTAACTGAGCAATACCCAGGAAAAACAAAGACAACATACTCTGTCCTTTTGGCAAAAACTGGGTTAGACTGGAGATAAGCAAAAAGGAAAAACCTACAAGGGGTCTGTGGAAGATATTGCCAAACAAGGGAAGCATGGCCCTGAAGACTCAGCAGAAGAATGCAACTGTGGAAATGATTTACTATTGAAATCAGTAGAAAATTATACCCATAAGGCTATAAGAAGATGTGATGTTTATGGAACAGGCACAGAAGCATTAGGGAAAGTAGTGGCAGAAACAAAGACAACTGTACCAGAATAACAGGAAAGTTGTTGAGAAAAAAAGTTAAAAAATAAGGGAGCTAAAATACGGTAGAGTAAAAAATCCTCCTTGGAGACATCAAAGAACAGAATCTACACTAAAAAATTGAGTTGGTAATGCGGAAAATAAACATGAACCAATTTCCCAGAATGTATGGAAGAAACAGAAAAAAGTGAAAAAAGCATGAGTAAGGAGAGTAATTATTAAACCTAAAAGGTATAGATGGAGAGCAATTTTCAAACCTAAAAGCTATATTAATAGATGTGTTAGAGAAAGAAAAGCATGACTAGAACATGAGCAATAAGCCGACATAATTGAAGAAAATGTTCATGAAGGGAAAAAGTATCTAGTATATTGAAAAGGTTTCAGATTCTTCCAGGCACAAAAATAAAAAGAAATTCTCAAGTAAACATATTTTTGAATCATAAGGGTTTAAACATATCCTAGACACATCCTATAAATACATAAACAGTCAAGCTAATTGCAGTGTTTTCAACTAAAGTAAATACTGAAAGACTGCAGAGAAAAGTCTAAAATGTTTGGAGAGAAAAATATTGGTTCAAGTAGTCAATTTTCATTTATGAATGAAGGCAACAGAAAGACATTTACGGTTATAAAATACTCAGAAAATATGCTATCCATGCTACTTCTTTTTCTTTTCTTTTTTTAGTTACCAGGGCAGGGGATTGACCTGGGACCTTGTAAGTGGGAAGCTGGGAGCCCAATCCATTGAGCCACAGCTGCTTCCCTCTAAGTGTTTTTAATCAAGAAAGGATGCTGGATTTTGTCAAATGACTTTTCTGTGTCAATTAAGATGATCATGTGTATTTTTTTCTCTTTGTTCTGTTAATATTGTGGATTATATTAATTGATTTTCTTATGTTTAACTGCCCTTGCACATGTGGAATAAAACCCACTTGATCATGTTGAATACTTCTTTTTTTTAAAGATTTATTTATTCCTCCTCCTTACCCCCCCCCCCCCAGTTGTCTGTTCTCTGTGTCTATTTGCTGCGTCTTCTTCTTTGTCCGCTTCTGTTGTCAGCGGGACGGGAATCTGTGTCTCTTTTTTGTTGTGTCAGCTCTCCGTGTGTGTGGTGCCATTCCTGGGCAGGCTGGATTTTCTTTCGCACTGGGCTGCTCTCCTTATGGAGCGCACTCCTTGCGCGTGGGGCTCTCCTCTCCTTGCACGCATCAGCACTGCGTGTGCGCCAGCTCCACATGGGTCAAGGAGGCCTGGGGTTTGAACCACGGACCTCCCATGTGGTAGACGGACACCCTAAACACTGGGCCAAGTCCGCTTCTCCGTATACTTCTTGTAATGTGATGGTGGATTTGATTTGCATTTCTTTTTTCTAGGTACCAGTGCCAGAAATTGGACCCTGGATCTTGTATGTGGGAAGCTGATGCTCAAACACTGAGCCACACCAGCTCCCCTGAGATGGTTCTTTTGTTTGTTTGCTTGTTGCTTTTTTGTTTGTTTGTTCGTTTCTAGGAGGTACTGGGAACCAAACCCAGGACCTCCCATGTGGGAAGCAGGCACTCAGCTGCTTGAGCCACATGTGTTCACTGCAAGTATTTTTTTGAGGATAGTTACATCTGATTCATAAGAGTAATTGGTCATTAATTTTCTTTTCTTGTAGTATTTTTATCTGACTTTGGTTTTGGGGTGATGTTAGCCTCATAGAATGAATTAGGTAGTGTCCCCTCCTTTTCAATTTTTTGGAAGATTTTGAGCAGGAATAGCATTGATTCTTCTTGGAAAGATTGGTAGATTTCACCTGTGAAGCCATCTGGTCCTGGACTCTTCTTTGTTGGTAGGTTTTTGATGACTGATTCAATCCCTTATAATCGGTCTGTTGAAATCTTCTATTTCTTCTAGAGTCGGTGTTGGTTGTTCATGTGTTTCTAGGAATTTGTCCATTTCATCTAGATTTTCTAATTTGATGGCATACAATTGTTCATGTGTCTTCTTATGATCCTTTTTATGTGGTGTCAGTAGGAATGTCCCCCCTCATTTTTGAGTTTATGTATTTGTGTCTTCTCTCTTCTGTGCTTTGTCAGTCCAGGTAAGGGTTTGCCAATTCTATTGCTCTTTCCACGGACCAACTTTTGTTTTTCTAATTCTCTCTATAGTTTTAAAAAAAAATTTTCAGTTTCATTTATTTCTGCTCTAATCTTTGTTATTTCTCTTCTTCTACTTTATTTGGGATTAGTTTGCTGTTGTTTTTTTTTCTATCTCCTCCTGGTTTGCAGTTAAGTCTTTGATTTTATCTCTTCTTCTTTAATGTATGCATTTTAGGGCTCTAAGTTTCCCTCTCTGCTCTGCTTTTGCTGCATCCCATAATTTTTATATGTTGTGTTCTTGTTTTCATTCATCTCAAGATATTTACATATTTCCCTTGCAATTTCTTCTTTGACCCCACTGATTGTTTAAGAATGTGTTATTTAAATTCCATGTATTTGTGGATTTTCTGGTTCTCTGACTGTTAATGATTTCCAGCTTCATTCCATTATGGCCAGAAATGATGCTTTGCATAATTTCAATCTTTTACAATTTATTAAGACTAATTTTTGTGACCCAACATGTGGTCTAGCCTATAGAATGTTTTATGTGCTCCTCAGTAGAATATGTAGCCTCATGTTTTGGGATGCAATGTTCTGCATATGTCTGTTATGTCTAGTTCATTTATCATATTATTAAAAGTTCTCTTTTTCCTTATTCATCTTCTGTTTAGAAGTTCTATGTATTGAAGGGTGTGGTGTACTGAAATCTCCAACTAATTTGTAGACAAGTCTATTTCTCCCTTCAGTTTTGCCTGTGTTTTCTTCATGTATTTTGGGGCACTGGTTAAGTGCATAAATATTTTTTTATTTATTTTTCAAAGATACTTAGATTACATAAAATGTTACATAAAAAATATAAGGGATTCCCATATGCTCAATTTCCCACACCTCCCACTTTTCCCCACTTTAACAACCTCTTTAGTTGGTATATTAGTTGTATTAGTTGGTATATTAGTTGGTGATTAGTGTGGTATATTCATTGCAATTGATGAACACAATTTGGAGCATTACCACTAAGCATGGATTATAGTTTACATTGTAGTTTACACTCTCTCCCACTCAATTCTGTAGGTTATGGCAGGATATATAATGGTCTGTATCTGTCATTGCAATGTCATTCTTGTTAATTCCATGCCATAAAAATGCCCCCATATTATACCTCTTCTTTCCTCTCCCTGACTTCAGCACTTCCAGTGGCTACTGACTACACATCAGTGATAAAATTCCTTCCATTGCTAGAGTTACAATAAGTCTATAATAGAATACCAGTAAGTATTCTAGTCCATATTTTATCCCTCAATCCTGAGGGCTCTGGGATGGTGATGCCCACTCCACCTCTAATTGAGAGGGGGTTTTGATCCCATATGGCTGATGGATGGGACTCTCTTGCTTGTAGTTGTAGACTCTCTCCATTCCTTGATGTGGTGGTTGTTCATCCTCCCCTCATTGTTAGTTGTCTTGGGTGAGTCCAATGAACTGGATAGGAGGTGTTGCAACTCTGCTGAGGCTCAGAACCCAGCTGGCACATGGACAGCCCAGAGATTCAAGTGTCTTGGATGTACACCTACCAGCCCCAGCACCAACTAATGGTTCGATAAAAGGGACAGAAGAGGCATGTGAATAGAAGTCACACCTGAGTCCAACTCTGTCACACTCAGGAGCACAAACTCCAAAGTAGGGTCACTGGCAAGGAGGTGCATAAATATTTATGATTGTTATTTCTTCTTGGTGGATTGTCTCCTTTTAAAAATATATAGTGTCATTTTTTCATCTCTTTTTTAAACTTTTATTTTATTTTGTAATTATTTTTTAAAGTTAATAGATCACACAAAACATTACATTAAATAACTTAAGAAGTTCCCATATACCCCACTCCTTGCCCCCCACCCCCATCATTTTTTAATTGTATTTTTTGAAGATACATAGATCACAAAAAATGTTACATTAAAAAATATGAGGTTCCCATATACCCCACACCCCCGCCACTCCTCCCACATCAGGAACCTCTTTCATCATTGTCGCACATTCATTGCATTTGGTGAATACATTTTGGAGCACTGCTGCACCACATGGATAATAATTTACATTGTAGTTTACACTCTTCCCCAGTGCATTCAGTGGGTTATGGAGGAATATATAATGACTAGCATCTGTCCCTGCAATATCATTTACGACAACTCCAAGTCCTGAAAATGCCCCCCACATCACATCTCCTCTTCCCTCTCCCTGCCCTCAGCAACTACTGTGGTCACTTTCTCCACATCAATGCTACAATTTCTTCCATTACTAGTCACAATAGTTCTATAGTAGAATACCAGTAAGTCCACTCTAATCCATATTTTATTCCTCCCTCCTGTGGACCCAGGGATGGTGATGTCCACTCCACCTCTAAATCAAGAGACAGCTTAGATCCCACATGAATGATGGTTGCGATTCTCCTGCTTGCAGCTGTAGGTGCTCTTGTTTCCCTGGTGTGGTGGTTGACCATCTTCACCTCCCTGTTAGCTAACCAGAGAGTTGGAGTTGCAACTCTGCTGAGGCTCAGGGCCTAGCTGGCACATGGACAGTCCAGAGATTCAAGTCTCCCGAGTATACACCAACCTTAGTGCTAACCACAGGTTCAGTAAAAGTGACAGAAGAGGCATGTGTAGAAAGGTCACATCAAGTCCAACTCTGTCCATTATAACAGCTTTAGACTTAAAGTTTGTTTTTTCCAATATTAGTATAACTACCCCCTGCTCTTTTTTGGTTACTGTATTCATGGAATAGCTATTTCCAACCTTTTGCTTTCAACGTATTTGTGCCTTTGGTTCTAAGTTGAGTCTCTTTTAAACAATATGTAGTTTGATCATGCTTTTTCAAACCATTCTACCACTCTGTGTCTTTTGATTGGGAAGTTTAATCCATTAACATTCAGTGTTTTACTGTAAAGGCTGTATTTCAGCTATTTTGTCCTTTGGTTTTTATTTTTTTATTTTTTTATTTTTATTTTTATTTTTATATTTTTTGTCCTTTGGTTTTTATATGCCATATCTTTTTTTTTTACCTATTTTTCCCTTTATTGCAACATTTTTTCTCTATAGTTGATCTTTTGTGATGTATCTGACTGATCCCATTCTCATTTCTGCTTCTGTATATATTTGAAATACTTTCTTTGTGGTTATCCTATGTTTTATATTGTAAAACCTACATCTATAACCTACGAAGTTAAAAAGATAGCAATGTAGTTTCAATAGGATACACATTGTCCCCCTACCTGTTTCCCCTATTTATATTGTTTTTGTCACACTCTACAATTTTATATTTTACATGTCTATTATCACAAGGAAAACCTTTTCTTGTTCAATTGTATTCCGCCTCTTATAGAAATTGAAGAGTAGGGTTGTATATTGGAGGATACAGTACTATTGGGTTTTGCATTTACCCTTTTAGTTACCCTTAGTGATAATCTTCATTTCTTCACACTACTCTAGGCCACTATCTCTTGTCTTTTCCTTTCAACCTGCAGAACACCCTTTAGTAATTCTTGTATGGCATATCTCTTGTTGACAAACTCTCACAGTTTCTGTTTATCTGTGAATATTTAACTCTTCCTCATTTTTTTTTTTTTTTTTTTTTTTAATTTTTAATTTTTTATTTTTTATTGACTTTGTAATAATATTACATTAAAAATATATATGTGAGGTCCCATTCAACCCCACCCCCCCACCCCCCCTCTCCCCCCCCCCCAACAACACTCGTTCCCATCATCATGACACATCCATTGGATTTGGTAAGTACATCTTTGGGCACCTCTGCACCTCATATACATTGGTTCACATCATGGCCCATACTCTCCTCTATTCCATCATGTAGGCCCTGTGAGAATTTACAATGTCCGGTGATTACCTCTGAAGCACCATCCAGGGCAGCTCCATGTCCCGAAGATGCCTCCACCTCTCATCTCTTCCTGCCTTTCCCCATACCCTTTGTCCATTATGTCCACTTTTCCCAATCCAATGCCACCTCTTCTATGTGGACACTGGATTGGTTGTGTCCATTGCACCTTTATGTCAAGAGGAGACTCAGATTCCACCTGGATGCTGGATGCAATCCTCCCATTTTCAGTTGTAATCACTCTAGGCTCCATGGTGTGGTGGTTGTCCTTCTTCACCTCCATCTTAGCTGAGTGTGGTAAGTCCAATAAATCAGATTGTAGGTGCTGGAGTCTGTTGAGGCTCAGGATCTGGCTATCACATTGTCAGTCCAGAGATTCAAATCCCCTAAATATATCTTAAACCCCAACATTAACTGCACCTCCAGCACATTAGCATGAAAGTCTTATGAAGGGAGATCCCATCTGAGTCCGGATTCATCACACATAAACACCATTTCCAAAGAGGGGCCATCTGCCCTGGTAGTTAACCCCATCGGCCATGACCATAACTCCCATGGGTCTCTTTAGCCCTCAAAGGAACCAATATCTGGGGGTTGTATCTGCTTTATCTGTCTCTCTGACTCTGCTCAGTTGTGCATGAGGGCAAACCTTCTGCCAGCCTCCAGACTCTTTTTTAGAAACTCGTAGCCATATAAACTCATTTCTCCTTTCCATTTCCCCCTTACTTTAGGTCAAACAGCATTTTAAAGTCATGGTATTTTATGTAGACATGGATATTCTGCTGATCCGCATTGAACCTTCCGTATAAGGTCATTTTCCAGTTGCATCATCAGTTGGTAGTTGATAGTGGTCCCTCGTTGCCAGGGAGGCTCATCCCCGGGTGTCATGTCCCACGCTGGGGGGAAGGCATTGCATTTACATGCTGAGTTTGGCTTCGAGACTGGCCACATTTGAGTAACATGAAGGCTGACAGAAGGAAATTCCCAGGCACAAAGTTGCTCTAGGCCTTGTTATTATTTTGGGTTTATCAGCTCACAAGCATAGTCATTAGTATCAGGGGCTCACTGTTGAACCCTCACTCCCTCCCGGTCCCCACCACTGTACCTGGGAGACTGTCGCTGCTCCCCTAGGGACCACGACAGAGCACCACTGGCCGGGAACCCAGTACCCCCCCTACTGTGGTTTTTAATTGTTGCCACTATGAGTATATCCAAACATTACCATGCACCCTGGACATATGTTCTGTACAGCTCCCTGTCAGTCATATATCATCTGTCATTGGTATCCCATACCAGTATCCCTCCATTGCCATTATTGAAACACTCTGTGATCCAGAACTCCCCGAAATTTGAAGCCCAATATAATGTCATGGTCCCTTACTAGGGAATGGCATATAGCGATGAGTTTAAAGGATAGATAAAGAACTTGGATAAAGTTAGATAAAGAACTTAGATAAAGAATGTTGACTTGAAAAAATTCCACATCCTATTTTTTTCTTTCCCCCCCCCCCCCCCTAATTATTCAGCTTTTCTTCACAGGAGTCCTAGACCACAGCAATGTATATATATAATATACAGCACTCCCACACATCCACCAGAAAACCTTTTCCCTTCCACAGTGATACTCTTACGCCCTATTCATATCATATTTACTTAAAGTGATGTACAGAGTCTGAGACATTAGCTTTCTAACAAGGTGACATCTGTATTTACATTATGGTGCATACTTTAGGATACACAGTTCTTTACATTTTTAGTTATCCTATGTTTTACATTATGGTTTACATTATCAGTCTGTCATCTCCTATATGTTATGGTGTAATATTACATGTTTTATATCCATCCTTGTGTACTCTCAAGAAACTCCTCTCTTACCCCCCATTTACTTTGGTTCCACACATTTAACGTCCATTTTCCCTTCCACCTTAGTGCCCTCAGTGATAGCCAACCTCCGTTTCCTGAGGAGCCACTTCCAGAGATAGATGGAATAGTGTTCAGGGCCTAACTTGCTCAACTGCCCCAATGCCCTGGGAGCCACCCTTTCTCTCGAGGGATACAGTTCCCTCTATTGGATGGCATTAGTCCTCCCCAGGATGTGGGTCCACCCCCACTCTCACTACTTGGGTTTCTACCCCATGGTGTCACCCACTCTGGCAGAATGAGCATTTAGACATTCCCCAGGAGCCCGTCCTGCATCAGACCCTCCCCTCCGAGCATTCTAAACAGGTAACCCTCTTTATTATATTTTGATATGATTTTCTCGGCATTTAACTCTCCACCAACACCTGACCCTCTCCTGGTTCGTATGCTACCCCTCCCTCCCCCCACTTTTGGGCAACGTTACCCACCCGTCCCTCCCCAGCCACCCTCAAACCCGCAAAGCCCCAAGCAAAGGCAACCCCTTGCCCCCCTTTTGTCTCTTCTTTGTGTTCATACTTACCACCATCTCGTCTTAAATTCCACCCCTGCAGACATCGGCTCATATCTTTCCTCCACCCTCCGATTTCCTGCAAGCCTATCGTTCAGTCTCTTGCTATCTAGGGCAGCTTGTTTATTTCATATCATTGAGGTCATGTAGTATTTGTCCTTCAATGTCTGGGTTGCTTCACTCAACATAAGGTTCTCAAGATTCATCCATGTTATCACATGTGTTTGTAGTGTGTTTGTTCTTACAGCCGAGTAGTATTCCATTGTGTGTATATACCACATTTTATTGATCCACTCGTCTGTTGATGGGCATTTGGGTTGATTCCAACTTTTGGCAATAGTGAACAATGCTGCTATGAACATTGGTGTACATATATTGGTTTGTGTTCTTGTTTTCAGTTCTGCTGGGTATATTCCCAGCAGTGGTATTGCTGGGTCATATGGCAAATCTATGGCTAGTTTTTTGAGAAACCGCCATACTGTTCTCCAGAATGGTTGGATCCTTCTGCATTCCCACCAGCAGTGGACGAGTGTTCCCCTTCCTTCACATCCTCTCCAGCACTTGTATTCTTCTGTTTTTTTCATAGCTGCCAATCTTATGGGTGTAAGATGGTATCTCATTGTGGTTTTGATTTGCATTTCCCTGATAGCTAGAGATTTGGAACATTTTTTCATGTGCTTTCTTGCCATTTGTATTTCTTCTTCGGAGAAGTGTCTGTTTAAGTCTTTTTCCCATTTTTTAAATGGATTGTTTATCTTTTTATTTTCAAGATGTAGGAGTTCTTTATATATGCAAGTTATAAGTTTCTTATCAGATATATGATTGCCAAATATTTTCTCCCACTGTGTGGGCTCCCTTTTTACTTTCTTGACAAACTCCTTTGAGGTGCAGAAGGCTTTAATTTTGAGGAAGTCCCATTTATCTATTAGTTCTTTTGCTGCTCGTGCTTTTGGTGAGATATTCATAAATCCATTACCTATTACAAGGTCCTGTAGATGTTTCCCTACACTGCTTTCTAAGGTTTTTATGGTCTTGGCTTTTATATTTAGGTCTTTGATCCATCTTGAGTTGATCTTTGTATAAGGTGTGAGATGGTAATCCTCTTTCATTCTTCTACATATGGCTATCCAGTTCTCCAGACACCATTTGTTGAATAGGCCACTCTCTCCCAGTTGAGAGGGTTTGGTGGCTTTATCGAATATTATGTGGTTGTATATGTGAGGTTCTATATCAGAGCTTTCAATTCGATTCCATTGGTCTATATGTCTCTCCTTATGCCAATACCATGCTGTTTTCACCACCGTAGCTTTATAGTATGTTTTGAAGTCAGGTAGTGTGATTCCTCCAATTTCGTTTTTCTTTTTCAGTATGTCTTTGGCTATTCGGGGTCTCTTTCCTTTCCAAATAAATTTCATAGTTAGTTTTTCTAGTTCCTTAAAGAAGGCTGCATTGATTTTTATTGGGATTGCATTGAATGTGTAGATCAATTTTGGTAGGATAGACATCTTAATAATGTTCAGTCTTCCTATCCATGAACAAGGAATAGTCTTCCATTTATTTAGGTCTTCTTTGATTTCCTTGAACAATCTTGTATAGTTCTCAGTGTATAAGTTCTTTACCTCTTTAGTTAAATTTATTCCTAAGTATTTGATTTTTTTATTTACTATTGTGAATGGTATTTGTTTCTTGATTTCCTCCTGATCTTGCTCATTATTGGTGTACAGAAATGCTACTGATTTTTGCGCATTGATCTTATAACCTGCGACTTTACTAAACTCATTTATGAGTTCTAGAATCTTCGTTGTAGATCTCTCAGGGTTTTCTATGTATAGGATCATGTCATCTGCAAATAATGAAATTTTGACTTCTTCCTTTCCAATTTGAATGCCTTTTATTTCTGGTTCTTGCCTCAGTGCTCGAGCAAGTACTTCTAAGACAATGTTAAATAGGAGCGGCGACAGTGGGCATCCTTGTCTTGTTCCTGAGTTTAGAGGGAAGGAGTCTAGGATTTCTCCATTGTAAACAATATTGGCTTTAGGTTTTTCATATATACTCTTTATCATGTTTAAAAAATTTCCTTGTATTCCAATCATTTGGAGTGTTTTTATCAAGAAAGGGTGCTGTATTTTGTCAAATGCTTTTTCTGCATCAATAGATATAATCATGTGATTTTTTTCCTTCAATCTGTTTATATGGTGTATTACGTTGATTGATTTTCTTATGTTGAACCATCCTTGCATACCTGGGATGAATCCCACTTGGTCGTGGTGTATAATTCGTTTAATGTGTTGTTGAATACGATTAGCAAGTATTTTGTTAAGTATTTTTGCGTCTAGGTTCATTAGAGAAATTGGTCTGTAATTTTCCTTTCTTGTGATGTCTTTGTTTGGCTTTGGTACTAGGGTAATGTTGGCATCATAGAAGGAGTTGGGTAATGTTCTTTCTGTTTCGATGGTTTGGAATAGTTTCAGCAGGATTGGTGTCAGTTCTTTCCGGAATGTTTTATAGAATTCACCTGTGAAGCCATCTGGCCCTGGGCTCTTCTTAGTTGGGAGATTTTTAATAACTGATTCTATCTCTCTGCTTGTGATTGGTTTGTTAAGATCATCAATTTCTTCTTTTGTCAATATGGGCTGTTTATGTGTTTCTAGGAATTTGTCCATTTCCTCTAGATTGTCATTTTTGTTGGAATATAGTTTTTCAAAATATCCTCTTATGATAGTCTTTATTTCTGTGGGGTCAGTGGTGATATCGCCTTTCTCATTTCTTATTTTGTGTATTTGCATCTTCTCTCTTTTTTTCTTTGTTAGTGTTGCTAAAGGTTTGTCAATTTTGTTAATCTTCTCAAAAAACCAGCTCTTGGTCTTGTTTATCTGTTCAAGTGCTTTCTTATTTTCTATTTCATTTAGTTCTGCTCTTATCTTTGTTATTTCCTTCCTTCTTCTTCCTGTTGGGTTACTTTGTTGTTGTTTTTCTAATTCCTTCAAATGTGCAGTTAGTTCTTCAATTTTTGCTCTTTCTTCTTTTTTGATATATGAATTTATGGCTATAAACTTCCCTCTCAGTACTGCTTTTGCTGCATCCCATAAATTTTGGTATGTTGTGTTATCATTATCATTTGTTTCAAGGTAGTCATTGATTTCTTTTGAGATTTCCTCTTTGACCCACTGTTTTTCTAAGAGTGTGTTGTTTAATTTCCAAATCGTGGTGTGAAATCTGGGCTTCTTTCCCTTGCAAATCTCCAGCTTGACTCCACTGTGGTCAGAGATAATGTTTTGTATGATTTCAATCTTTCTGAATTCGTTCAGCCTTTCTTTGTGGCCTAGCATATGATCTATCTTGGAGAATGATCCATGTGCGCTTGAGAAAAATGTATATCCTGCTGTGTTTGGGTGTAGCGATCTATATATGTCTATTAGATCGAGCTCCTCTAATATACTATTCAGATGTTTTGTGTCTTTGGTGATTCTCTTTTGAGATGTTCTGTCCAGAATTGAAAGTGGTGTATTAAAATCCCCCACTATAATTGTAGATGTATCTATTCTTTCACTTAGTTTTTCCAGCGTTTGCCTGACGTATTTAGAGGCACCCTTGTTAGGGGCATAGATATTTATGATTGTTCGATCTTCTTGACAGATTTTCCCTTTGACTAAAATGTAGTATCCTTCTTTGTCTCTCACAATTGTTTCACATTTAAAGTCTATTTTGTCTGATATTAATATAGCTACTCCTGCCTTTTTTTGGTTATTGTTAGCTTGTATGATTGTTTTCCAGCCTTTCACTTTCAATCTCCATGCGTCTCTGGGTCTAAGATGTGTCTCTTGTAGACAGCATATGGATGGGTCATATTTCCTTATCCAGTGTCCCAGTCTGAATCTTTTGATAGGTGAGTTTAATCCATTGACATTCAGTGTTATTACTATCAAGGAATTATTTGTGTTAGCCATATTTTGATTGGATTTGTGTTTGTCATATTTTGTTTGTATATTTTTTTTTTGTCTTTTTTGTTGTTGTTGTTGGTCTTATACTCTCCTCCAACTTTGCCTTTCCTGTTTTTTCCTTTCTTCCTGCAGAACTCCCTTTAGAATTTCTTGAAGGGGAGGTTTCTTGTTGGTATACTCTTTCAGTTTCTGTTTGTCTGCGAATATTTTGAACTCTCCATCATGTTTGAATGCTAGTTTAGCTGGATAGAGTATTCTTGGTTGGAAATTTTTTTCCTTTAGTACCTTGACTATATCATACCACTGTCTTCTTGCCTCCATGGTTTCAGAAGAGAAATCAGCACTTAATCTAATTGAGCTTCCCTTGTATGTGATGGTTTTCTTTTCTCTTGCTGCTTTTAGGATCTTCTCTTTGTCTTGAGCATTGGATAATTTGACAAGTATATGTCTTGGGGTGGGCCTGTTGGGGTTTATGACTTGTGGAGTGCGCTGTGCTTCTTGGATATGTACATCTGTCTCTTTCAGTAGATTTGGGAAGTTTTCAGTCATTATTTCCTGCAACACTCTTTCTGACCCCTTTCCCTTCTCTTCACCTTCTGGAATGCCTATAATACGTATGTTTGAGCGTTTTGCATTGTCATTCAGGTCCCTAAATCCTAATTGGATTTTTTCTATCTTCTTATTGACCCCTTCTACTATCTGTTTGATTTCTGATGTACTGTCTTCCACATCACTAATTCTCTGCTCTGTCTCTTCTAGTCTGCTGATATTTGCTGCAAGTGTATTTTTGATTTCTTGAACTGTGGTGTTCATTCCCATCATATCTGTTATGTTTTTGCGTATGTCTGCAATTTCCCCTCCAAGTGATGTCTTCATGTTGTTAACCTCTTTCATTACTGCATCAAATTTGTCGGTGATAAATGTTCTGAGATCTTTCATTGCTTGTGCCAAGTTTTGCTCCCCTTCGTGATTATTGGTTTGTTGATTGGATTCAGCCATGTTTTCCTGATTATTGGTTTGGTTCGTAGATTTTTGTTGCTTTCTGGTCATCTCTTTATTTTGACGAATTTAATCAGTTCCTTAGCTTCTTTGTCTGCTCTTGGAGGTTAATTAGTTGTTATTTTTGCACAGGTGTTATATCTTCTCTTTGTCACTTTTTTCTTCTTATTCTAGTTACTTGTTGTTGGTTAAGTTCACTTTAGAGGAAAGTATTAGTGTTGGGGAAAGGCAATTGTGTAAGCAAGGGAAAAGTGTAAAGTTGTATTGGTGATGTATGTTAATAAAGCAGGAATATGAGATCTGGAAGGATGGAGGTTAGATTCATGTAGATTGTATAGAGTTATAGCTGTAGGTAGAGTACCTTTTATGAAGTTGATGACTGAATTTGGGAGGAATATGGTATGAACTACACAGCTATTGTTTTCATGAGAGAGGGAAAAAGAAAAGAAAGGTAATAGTTTCAAGAGTGGATAATAGACAGAAAACAGAACAAAGGTATTAGAAATTAAGAGTTAGACACTTTGTGGATCAAAGAACGGGAGGTGGGGGGTGGAATATAGGAGAGACAGTAGATGATAGTGGATATCAAGATGCAGGGGAAGGGGGATAGTGTAGGTAGCCTAAATCAGTTCACACAGAAATGAGGCAGTGGAGGATGGGAAAACCCAGCAAATGTGAGGTGTTCCCTGTAGCACCTATTGTATACTTGAATTAAAGTAAAAATAAGTGGAAGATGAGGGACAAGAGGGAAAGAGAAAACCGAAAAAAAAACAAACAAACAAAAAAAAAACAAACTAATTATAATAGAGAAAAAAGAAAGGCAAGAAGAAAGGAAGAAAGAAAAAGAGGATGGGCAAACGGTGGGGAACGGATAGGGAGAAGAGAGATACAGGTACACACGTGTCACAATTGCAACACTATCTAAAACAACAACTTCCCCCCGCTTTGCCCTAAAACCCCCCCGTCTGTCTGCCCAAATGGGTCTGCAAGCACCTCCCTTCCCACAAACCCCCAATAGGCCGCCCAGGGCCCACGAACTCCCCAGTACTGCAGATGCTCAAAAAAAAAAAAAAAAAAAAAAAAAAAATTTAAGTAAAATTAAAAAAAACAAACAAACAAACAAACAAACAAAAAAAAACCAAAAAAAAACAGAAACCCCTCCGCAGGCCCGGCTCCGCCCGCCGCGGAGGCTTGGACCGGCTCTGCCCGGCTCCTCACGCCGCCTTGGCCTGGCCTGGCTCCGCCCAGCTCCGCTCGCTACAGCGGCCCAGCCGGCTCCGGCATCCACCTCCCGCCACCGCGGCCTGGACCGGCCCTGCCCGGCTCCGTACCCGCCGCGGCCTGACCCGGGCCCGCCCGGCTCCAAACGCTACCGCGGCCCGCAGCCGGGGCCTGCACCGGCCCCGCCCGGCTCCAAGCGCTACCGCGGCCCGCAGCCGGGGCCTGCACCGGCCCCGCCCGGCTCCAAGCGCTACCGCGGCCCGCAGCCGGGGCCTGCACCGGCCCCGCCCGGCTCCAAGCGCTACCTCGGCCCGCAGCCGGGGCCTGCACCGGCCCCGCCCGGCTCCAAGCGCTACCGCGGCCCGCAGCGGGGGCCTGCACCGGCCCCGCCCGGCTCCAAGCGCTACCGCGGCCCGCAGCCGGGGCCTGCACCGGCCCCGCCCGGCTCCAAACGCTACCGCGGCCCGGCCCGGCCTGGCTCAGCCCCACCGAGCGGGGCTAGATGCCTCGTCTCCGCCTACCCAAGAAGGGAATCCTCTGCAGGTAGCTGGGATCTCCGTGTATATTTCACAGACGAATCCTCTCTGTTACCTTCCCTCCAAATCGATGTCCAGACACCTCCGGACCAGCAAAAATCCCGAAACAATCCGGTCCCAAAGAGTCTCCAACGCCGCCCAGCCGATTCCCTGCAGAAGACTCTAACAGGGATGTTCACTCAGCCGCCATCTTGCCCCCTCCCCCTCTTCCTCATTTTTGAAGGACAGTTTTTCCAGATAAAGAATTTTTGGCTGGCCGTTTTCTTTTTCAGTACCTTAAATATATTACACCACTGCTTTCTTGACTCCATGGTTTCTGATGAGAAATTGGCCCTTAGTCTTACTGAGGATCCTTTGTATGTGGCACATTGCTTTATTCCTGCTGCTTTCAGAATCCTCTCTTTATCTTTGGCATTTGGCATTCTGATTAGTATGCTTCTCAGAGTAGATCTATTAGGGTTTATTCTGTTTGGAATGCATTGCACTTCTTGAACATGTGCATCTGTGTGTTTCATAAAAGCAAAGAAGTTTTTGGCCATTTTTTCCTTAAATATTCTATCTGCCTCTTTTCCCTTCTCTTCTCCTTTTGGGACACCCATGACATGTATGTTTGCACATTTTATGGTGTCTCTTAAATCCCTGAGACACTGCTCAAATTTTTCTATTTTCTCTATCTGTTCTGACTCTGTGATTTCCGTTGTCCTGTCTTCTAGTTTGTTAATTCTTTCTTCTGCCTATTTAAATCTGCTGTTTTATGCCTCTACTGTATTTTTTAATCTCTACTATTGTGCCTTTTATCCCCCTTGTTTCTGTTATGTTTCTTTTTATACTTTCAAATTCTTTATGTTCATACTTGTCTTCTTAATATCTTTTATCTCTTTATGCATATTTTCCTTCATCTCCTTGAATTGATTTAGGAGATTTTTTGAACTTCTTTGATTATTTCTTCCAAATTCTTTGTCTCCTCTGAGGTTTTAATATGTTCTCTTGACTGAGCCATATCTTCCTGTTTCTTAATATAGTGTGTAAATTTTTGCTGATATCCAGACATCTGATTATCTTGATAAGTTAACTCTGAAAGTCAGTTTCTCCCTCTTGACTAGGATTTTATTTTTGATTGGCCTTGTCTTAAGGCTCTTATTTGATACTTCATTCTACTTATTCTTGACCTTTAGAATAGCCTCAGTTTAACTGAACAGATTTTCTCAGCCTGTCTTCATCAGATTCTTGCCCAATATGCAGTACAATTTTTAAGATTGCATTTTTGTGTAATTATTTTACCTCCAGGAGAAAGCTTACTTTCCTTTGTTCCTTCTCTGGGAATATTTATCTGTTCTGTTTGTTTTTTGTGTGCAGAATATTCTCCATCACACCTATGGACTTTAAAATTCTTTCCCTCACTTAGGTACTCCCTTTACCTTACTATGTCAGTTCTGGGACCTTCCTCTCTTACAGTAGTTCAGTTTAACACTCCTCCCTCCTTTTTTTTCTCTGTGAGGCTTTTCTGCCTCTGGCTTCCTCCCTTTTAAGGTATCCTTCCTTGGGGGACCTGTTAGGATCAATCCAGAAAGGGGGTCGCTCCAGAAAATACTGTTTTTCATTTAGGTTGTCCAGCTGACAGTAATTAGATTGAGTGAGTGCACCATTTGGCAGCTGCTTTGGTCTCTCTCTCTTCCCCCTTCCGCGGGGTCCTTTTGTATGCAGGACTCCTCAGCAGCTTGTCTTCCACCCAGAATCTCTGTGGACTTGGGTCCCTGTGCCTCAATATTCATGGCATTCTAATTTACTGCTGTAAGTGCCTTTATAGTCTGTGTTGGAATTGGGAAGGAGGGATTCAGGCCACTGCCTCTGAGCAACTCCCAAGCTGCTCAGGATTGTGTAAGGGGGAGGGAACGAGATCAGCGGGTCAGGATGGAAGTTTCCTACTTGATATTTGTGTTTTAATTTGATTTCAGTGTTTGTGGAGAACTTCTCTGTCACTACCATCCTTCAGCGTTCTAACAAGTGGGATTTGTCTTTTCATGAACATAATCACTAGGGAGGTTTTTTTCCCCCCCACCGTGTTGATGACCTCACTCTCCCTCAAATATTCTCTTTAATGTAAACAAAAATGTTTACTTTTTTCTAAATGATTAGATGTGATTCACACACAATTCATAGAATATATGTGACTTTAAAGGAACCACAAGGGCTTGATAAAATGGCATAAATGCAACTGAACATAAGTTATAGCAATGTATACAATGGTTAAAGCTTCTAATTAAAAGAAGAATATGTTCTGATTAGATTATAACATGAAATACATCTATATGCTGCTTATAAAAGACAAAAGGACACTGGATCTTAAGAAGGACAAAAATTTATCTTTACAAGTTGCAAACCAAAGGGGAACAAAGGCGGAAATAATATCGAAAGTAGAATTCAAGGCAAAATCGTTATACAAAG
Organism: Dasypus novemcinctus; assembly: GCF_030445035.2. Lineage (NCBI taxonomy): Eukaryota > Metazoa > Chordata > Mammalia > Cingulata > Dasypodidae > Dasypus > Dasypus novemcinctus. The sequence continues at coordinate 47,936,498 of NC_080704.1, forward strand.
CAAATGTAAAACAGTAATGAACTTTATGTGCCAAATAACTCATAATTAATATTTATAAAGCAGAAGCTGTTATAAACTTAATGAGAAACACATAAATCTAGTAGTTTTGGAACACATTAATACAACTCTATCAGTTAAAACATGTAACAATGAAAGTATGTGTAAATTTAAAATAATATAATTAATACATTTAGACTTAATAACATGTTGAACACACAGAGAATGTATTTTCTTTCCCATTAGGCATGTTATAATTACAAAAATTGATTTTATGAAGCCTCAAAGAAAACTTAGATATATTTCAAAAAGCAGAAATCACACAGGCTGTGCACTTGAGCACAATGCAATACAACTAGAAAATAATTATAATAGTTTAAGCAACACCCCCCAAACATTTAGAATTTAAAACTATTTTTATTCAATTGCTCTCTTAAAAAAATACATGATATTATAATTCATGGATTCAGAACCATAAATAATAAGGATTGTAGCTACAACTATATTTAGAGACAAATTCATAACTTCAAATGTTTTTTAAAAAATCACAATGTAAGTTAATGAACATTCAAGTCACATATTTAAGAGCTTCTGCTGGAGAAAAGTTCCTTGCCTCCCCATCCCTAACCCAACCCATTTCAAAGGAGGAAAGTAACTTTCCTCATAGGTGAGTTTGGGAGAAGAAATTGAGCATACTTTGATAGGCTTATGTGAATTCTCTCTTGTGGAGACACCCTGACCACAGGATGAACATCTTTTCTGCTAGTCACTGATGCTATTGTGGATACCTGCTGTTGTCCAGTGACAATGACAAGTTGTCTTGTGAAATGTCTGCATATCAAGATATGTCTGAGATAAAGTAGATACAACCTCAGGTATTGGTTCTTCTGAGGGCTGCAGAGACCCACAGGTTCTATGGTCACGGCAGATGGAGTTCAGTGTCATGTCAACTGGCCCTATTTTGTAGTTTGTGTTTCTGTGTGATGGAGCTGGACTCAGATGTGATCTTTGTCCACAAGTCTCCTGTTATTTTTTACCGGAACTGTAGTTGGTGCTGGGGTTTAATGTATACCCAGGGGACCTGAATCTCGGACTGTCCATGTGATAGCCAAGCCCTGAGCCTCAACAGGTTTGCAACTCCTACACTCTGGTTTATTGGACTTACCCCACTCAGCTAACATGGAGGTGAAGAAGGTCAACCACCACACCAGGGAGCCAAGAGTGCCTACAACTGAAAGCAGGAGAATTGCATCCAGCATCCTTGTGGAATCTAAGCCCCCTCTTGATATAGATGTGGAATGGACACAACCATTCTAAGGTCCACAGGATGGAGGAATAGAGTATGGATTAGAGTGGACTTACTGATAGTGTATTCGTGAACTATTGTGATTAGTAATCAAAGAAAATGTGGCATTGGTGTGGAGAAAGTGGCCATGGTGGCTGCTGGGGGTAGGGAGCGGGAGGAACAGATGTGATGTGGGGGTGTTTTCGGGACTTGGAGTTGTCCTGGGTGATGCTGTGGGGACAGTTACCGAACACTGTATGGCCCACTGGGTGGACTGTGGGAGAGTGTGGGCTATGATGTGGACCATTTACCATGAGGTGCAGTGGTGCTCAGAGATGTATTCACCAAATGCAATGAATGTCTCATGATGATGGAGGGGGTTGTTGTTATGGGGGGAGGAGTGGGGTGAGGAGGGTGAGGGGTATATGGAGACCTCATATTTTTTGAATGTAACATTAAAAAAATAAAGACAAAAAAATTGATCAATGGTGTAGAAAGTGAGAATATGTAAATGTCCTGGATTCCAACAACTTTCTACCACCAGTGGTGGTTGCAAATGATGGTTGTAAATGGATAATGCTCACTTTTATCATTTCTTTTGGGGTTATTAGCTGGCGTTTTCTGTAAAATTAAAGACACTTTCTCTTTTCCCTGTTCAGAGTATCACTATGGACTTATGGATATTTTATAAAAGTTCAATATGTTGTGATCTGTTACCATTATTATCCATTTTGATGCTCGGCTTCACTCATTTGGCCATCCTGGCCATTTTTACTTGAGAGGGAGTGACACTAGAGGACAAGGAAATACAATGACTCCTACTGTAAATAAGGGAACGATCAGAGATAAAAATAATGCTAGAGGCCTCAGGATGCACCCCAATCCCATCCTGCCCCAGGGCTTAATTATACCCTTTCTTTCTTCTCCTTAAACCAATGAAGGCTGTGGCACCTATACCTCTCAGCTCTATTGAGGAAGGTTTTTCCATGTTCTTGTTAGCAGAGACTGTTGACAAGTTTCATTCCCAGGTAATTTGTTTCCGCCTATAGGCTTAGTCTTGCCCCATCCATCTAAGATAATATCTTGGCTTTTCCTCATTTGCTGCCATTGCAGACCATATTCTGGTCTAATCTCAAATTCCATTACTTCTGCCTGCTACCAAGCCAATTTTGCTCAGAAAACACACAAAAAATATATGTATATTATTTAGGACCTTGATACAACTGTTGTAACAGAGAAACCAAAACTAATAGTGGCTTAAATAAGCTATAACTTTATTTCTTTTTAATATAAGTGTCTGAATGGATGGTGCAAGGCTGGTATGGTGGCTCCAAAATCATTAAGGGATCCAGATGCCTTCTATCTTGTTTTTCTTTTTCCTTTTTTTTAATTTAAATTTTTTTATTATCTTTTTAAAAAAAGATACATGGATCACACAAAATGTTACATTAAAAAATATAAGAGGTTCCCATATACCCCACTCCCCGCACCCCCCACTCCCTCCACATCAACAACTTCTTTCATTAGTGTGGTACATTCATTGCACTTGCTGAGCACATTTTGGAGCATTGCCACACAGCACAGACTATAGTTTATGTTGTAGTCTACACTCTCTCCCAGTCCATTCAGTGGGTTATGGCAGAATATATAGTGTCCTGCATCTGTCCCTGCAATGCCATTGAGGACAACTCCAAGTACTGAAAATGCCCCAAACATCACACCTCTTTTCCCCTCTCCCTGCCCTCAGTAACTACCGTGGCCACTGTCTGCACATTATTGATACTATTTCCTCCATTGCTAGAGTCACAATATTTCTACAGTAGAATACCAGTAAGTCCACTCTAAAACATATTTTATTCCTCCATCCTAAAGACACTGTTTGGAGATGGAGTGGACATTGCCATCCCAGTATATTGTTTTTCTTACAGCTTTAATTCATTGCTTCCACCTTGTGTCTAAGAAGTTTGCTTCAGCTTTCACCATCATGATAGCATTCTAGTCAACAGGAATGAGGCAAAGTGCAAAGTGAAGACAAGCCTCTACCCTGGATGTTGGACTACTTTCATTCACGTTCTATTGGCCATAACTGGATTATTTGTCACTCTTAGTTGCAAAGGAAGCTCTATAATGTATTCTAGGTAGTCATGTGTCATTGTTATCATATGGAAGAGAGGGAGAATGGATTTAGGGGGAGAACTAATGTCTCAGCCACAGCATATTATCAGCAAAGGATTTATACAGCAATCATTTTAATCATATGAAAATCAGTATCGGTTTGTACCTGAGTTACACACTTTCCTGTTGATGCTGATATAAAGGAAATTCAAGAAAGAAAGGGTCAGATGATATTGGTATGTTCCTGACCTGTTCTATTTCTTACCCATAGGGGCCCTGTGTAATTCTGATGTCCAGTACAAGAATCATATTTGGAAGAATTAGATTGAACACATCTGGGGATAGAAGATCAATAAATGCATAACAATATCCCAACTTTAGAGATGCGGGATTCCAATTCCTTTAAAATTTTGCAGCAGTTTTTGTTTCACAGACAGAAACTGATGAATCACAGTACAGATGACCAAGGCTATCTTGTCATAAATTTTTTGTTGTTGGAAAGTAAGTGGGTGGGAGCTTAATTAGTGTATACTAATTGGGAGTGAGTCATGATCAGTTAAGAACCTTTTCTTCTCCTCGGGCCACACCTACATAATATTCAGACTGATGTAGGCATGAGCACATTACTCCAAGCAAAATGCCTGGGCAGCTCACTCCTTCCCTCCCTGATTGCTTGCTTTCCTTAAAACAAGTAAGCTACTTCCTTCCTTTTCCCCTTTCCTCTCCATCTACCTCCCTTTCTTTTAGCTCTTTGCTTTACTGGAGATTATTAGAGTTTGAATTAGTGGTTCAAACAGTTGAGATAAATTTTAATATGGCAGAAATAAAATCCCAAGACAGTGCTTTGGATTGATGGTATCACTGGGAACAAATATCATGAGTCCCATCCCTATCCCCAAGAACCTTGTTGAGTAATACATCAGTCCTACCAGAAAAGTAACAGCTGTAATACTACTGAAAGGCAGGTGAGTGGAAAGGATATATGTTGTCTTTCAGTAAATCCCTGAGAAGGCTAGGGACTTTACAAATTATAGTTCTTTGCACAAATTAAGCTCCATAGAAAGCTAACACTGGTAAATTTTTCTCAAAGCATTGCTTTCTAGAATAGTGAACTCTATTCACAAGCTGTAGCCATGAAATGACACAACTTAAAAAAACAGCATAAATATATAAAAAAATTTTCATACCTAAGGGATGGCTTCCTCCAAATAAAGGTGGAGATGTAGTTCATGAAATAATTGCTTTAGGTTAAAAAATTTACAACTACCGCTAGACCTTAATTAGGGCTATGTACTTAATGAATTTAGCCCTCAGACATAAGTTTCAGGGGTAAAGTCTTGTGACTAAGTACCTAGGTAAATAACAGCAACCCGAATAAGTCTGCAATGACCTCGATGGCAAAAGAAAGGCTACTCACAGTCTGGCTCCAACAACACAGGGCAAGTACGTGCCAGACCTACTGTACTTCTGTGTCATTCAGATCTCTGCTTGGGCATGCGGTCAGTACAAGGAGAGAGCTCTGCTTCGCCAGGAAGTGCAAAGAAGGAAATATGGGCATTCAATTGTTCTTTCAGCTAGCATATATTTAACCCTTATTGGGAGTTAGACATTGTGTTAGGCCATGCAGATAGATTAAAGTCCTTGAGGCCATTTCAGTCCAACCAGGGAAGACAGACATATAATCAAATACAACACAATGTGATAAATGCAAGGACAGTGCTTCCCAAACTTGAGTATGCATGAGAATCACCTAGAGAGCCAGATGGAAGCACACAGGGCATAGTGGATATGTGAAGAGGGAGTATAGTAGTTTGTTTTACCTGCAAGTGACACTATGGCTGATTTTCAAGAATGTTGCTATGGGGGGAGGAGTGGGGTGAGGGGGTGGGGGGTATATGGGGACCTCATATTTTTTGAACGTAATATTTAAAAAAAATAAAGACAAAAAAACATTATGTAGATATTCATCAGCCACATGAGGGGGAAGGGCATTTCTGGCAAACTAAGCAGCATGAGCAAACCCTTGCAACTTGATTGAGAATAAGGGGCTTGCAGAGTTTTCTGGGTTTTGGGTACAACATGAGACAGATAAAGGCTGTTGAGATTGGGTAGGCTACATCCTAGAAAGTCTTAAATATCATGTTGAGGAATTGAAGTAATCCTATAGGTAATAGAGAGACATTAAGCAAGGGCATAAGCCATGTAGATATTTGGGAGAATATTCCAGTGAGAGGAAATAGCAAGGGTAAAGACCTTAAAGTTGGAGTGTTCTCAGCCTGTTCATGGACAAACAAGGAGGCCAGTGTGGCTGGAAAACAGTGAGTGAGGGGTCAAATAATAGGTGATGAAGTCAGAGATATAGGCAGGGGCCAGATCATGTAGTGCCTTAGGCAGCATGGTAAGAATGTTAGATCTCAAGTCTGTTGAGCATTGGTATTACAGGATATGTCCAAAGTTTGAAAGGATCACTCTGGCTACTGTGTGCAGAATGCACTGTAGGTGGGCAAGAGAGGAGGCAAAAGACCACTTAGGAGACTATGGGCAAAGTCCAGGTGAGGCTTGATTGTGGCTTATTCTTGGAGTTAGTGGTCAAAGGGTTGAGAAGTGGTCACATTATGGGTATTTATCTATGGATCTAAATTTATATACAGTACAATTCACTTTTTGTGGTGTATGTTTCATGACTTTTGAAAAATTCATGGAGTCATGTATCCACCCCCACAGTCATGATATAGAACAGTTCAGTTATCCTACAAATTACCTCATGCTACCCCTTTGCAGTTACCTCTTTACCCATCACCAACCACTAGCAAACACTGCTGTCCCTAGCAGTTTTGTCTTTATCAGAATTTCACATAAATAGAATCAACACTATGTAGCCTTTTTGGTCTGACTTCTTTCACTTTGCAAAATGCACTTAATTTTCATCCATGTTGTCATGTGAATCAATAGTTCATTCTTTTTATTGCTGGGTAGAATTCCATTTTATGGTTCTACCACAGTTTGTTTATCCATTCACCAACTGAAAGACATTTGGGTTGTTTTCAGGTTTGGTGATTATGTGTAAAGCTGATATAAACATTTATGTACAGGTTTTTGTATGAACATAAGGTTTTATTTCTTTTGAATAAATATCTAGAAGACCAACTGGTAAGTGTATGTTGAATTTTATTAAAAATTGCCAAACCGTTTTCTGTAGTGGATTTACCATTTTGCACTCCTGCCAGCAATACATGAGAGTTCCAGTTGCTCTTATATCTTCACCAACATTTGCTATTATCAGTATTTTTTATTTTTGTGGGAATGCAATGGTATATTGTGGTTTTAATTTGCATTTTTCTAGCAACTAATGATGTTGAGTCAAGTAGATCTGGGAGGATTTTTACTGATGGAATGGATGTGGGATGTGAAAGAGAGTGAATAGTCAAGGATGATTTCAAGGTCTTTGGCCTGAATGACAATGAGAGAAATAGTTGGATAGAATTCAGAAACACAGTTAAAGTGACATGGTTTCAGTGGTTCAGAAAAAGCTCAGAGTCATTAGGAAAGAGGAAATGGTTGTTATTATTGGGCAAAGGAAAGGTGATGTCACACTCCTGGTCCATGTTCCCAACAGGAATGGTGAATGAGATTATAAAGAGCAAACAGAACTGAAGATGATTAAAGAACTTTGAGTGATGTGTGGGTGGAAAATGAAAGGTGTCACCCTTACAGAAAGACATGTCAGACTGGGAAAAGCAGGCTCCTGCTAACATCTCAGGAATGTGATTCATTGTGAAAGTCCTAAACCTGTTTTACAGCTTCAGTGGGTGGTGGCTGGGGCAGAGTTGTTTTTACCTACACACAAAGAATAGGGAGAAGAATTTGGGAGTTTGGATAATGGAACCTGGAATCTGGGCAATATGGGTCATGATATAATCTTGAATAAGCAAATCTAAGAAAACTGTTACACTGGTCCACACCAAGTAGAGCCACAGTAAAGTTGACAAAATAAGGAAGCCTTCCAGAATCACTATGCCTAGAGCTTTCCACCTTGTTCCTTAGAGGGACCCAGGATAATTACCCAGGCATGGGTTGTTAGTCATCTCTGGTACAAATATAGGTGACAATCATTTGCAGAACAATAAAGAAGACAAATGAGTTTATATGGCTAAGAGACTTCATAATGAATCAGGAGGTCATTAGAGGGGTTGTGTTTATGCACGTCTCAGCAGGATCTCAGAGACAGCCAAAGTAGATACAACCCCAGGTACTGGTGCTCCTGAGGGCTATGGAGACACCCACCCAGGTCCTATGGTCATGGCAGATGGCTCTTGAGTTTGGTGCTTTGCCAGTGTGCCCAACTTTGGAATTTGTGCTCCTGAGTGTGATGGAGTTGAACTCAGATGTGACTTCTCTACACATACCTCTTCTGCCCCTTTTATTGAACCTGTGGTTGGTGCTGGGATTGGTGTGTGCCCAGGATACTTGAATCTCTAGGCTGTCCATGTGCTGGCTGGGTGCTGAGCCTCATTGGTGTTGCAGCACCTACTGTACAGTTTATTGGACTTACCCAGGTCAGCTGCCAGGGACGTGAGGATGGACAACCACCACACCAAGGAACCAAGAGAGTACAGCTGCAGGCAGGAGAGTCCAATTCAGCAGCCATGTGGGATCGAAGCCCCCTCTCAACTGAGAGGTGGAGTGGGCATCACCACCCCAGGGTCCTCAGGATGGAGGAATAAAATATGCATTAGAGTGGGAAAAAAAGAAGAGATTATCTAGGATCCTTCTGACTCTTGTGCCATGGTGAAAGGTCCCAGTCAAAGAAGACACAGAGAGGTCTACTTCCTGCTGTTTCTAGGATGCATCATTGCTCAATTTCTAATTGTATTTTGCATTCTTCAGTTTCCTCTCTTCAACTTTCTACCTTTATTTTTGACTTGAAATTCAAAAAACCATTATTTTTGAAAATTATGGACCTCTTACTAAGTTCACACTACCCAACATGTCCCCACAAAAATAATGTTTTTTTGAATCTTGATTCAAGCCTGTGGACCCCTTGTTAAAAATCCCTGACCTAAATAAATGGAGGGATATACGATGTTCATGAATTGTAAGACACACTATTGTAAAGATGTCAGTTCTCTCCAAATTCTTCTTTAGATTAAATGCAATTCCAATCAAGATAGTCAAGTTGTGTTGGGTGTATGTATGTATGTGTGTGTATGAGTGTGTAATTGAAAAATTCTGTGATTTGTATACCAAAACATCAAAGATTATCCTAAAAGTAACAAGACTGGAAGAATTTTGTTACCAGAAATCAAGAGTTATTATAAATTTACAATAATTTAAAGTGTAATATTGGAACTAAACTTTTTGTGGGGACATGTTAGTGTGGGTGTGATATATTTATTAAATAATACACAGTATAGAGTGGACTTAGTAAGGGGACTTAGTAAATGGTTTTCATCTGACTGGCAAAAGGGTCCATGGAACCAAAAAGGTTAAGAACCCCTGATTTAGGTCTTCTGTATTTTCTCACAACAATACTTTTAGTTCTCAGAGTAGAGGTGTATTAGTTTTCTATTACTGTGTAACAAAATACCACAAAGGTAGAGGCTTAAAACAACACTTATTAATTATCTCCCAGTCCTGTAGGTCAAACATTTGGGAACAATGTGGTTGGGTTTTCAGCTCAGATTCTAATGAAGTTGAAGTCAAGGTGTTGGCCCAGCTGAATTTTCATCTGGAGGGTATAAGGATGACTTTGTTTCCAGGCTTATTCAGGTAGCTGGAAAAATTCAGTTCCTTATGCTTATAGAACTTAGGTCCCTGTTCTCCTGCTGGCTGTAAATCAGTATTTACTCTCAGCTCTTAGAGACCACTCTCATGTCCTTGCCCTATATCTCTGTTGGGGATTGAATCATATCTCCAGAAAAAGGCGTGTTCAGATACAAACCCTGGGAGGAAGCAAGTTGTTTTAGTTTCCTGGCTGCTAAAACAAATGCCATAAAATAGATTGACAACAACAAGAATTTATTGGCTCATGGATTCAGAGGCTAGCAGGCTTGTTTCCTCCTGGGACTGGTATCTTCTGGCTGGCCAGCGATCTTTAGGGTTCCTTGGCTTTTCTATCACATGGCAATGCACATGGTGATGTCTTCTCTTTTCTCCTCCAGGTTTTTCTCATTTCTGGTTTCTGGCTGCTCCCCATGGCTTATCTCTTTATCTGACTTTCACTGCTTCTAAAGAACTCCAGTAATCCAGATTAAATCCCAATTGGATTCAGTTGGGCCATACCTTAACTAAAATGACATCTTAAAGAGATCTTATTTTCAATGATCCACATCCACCAGAATGCAGACCATGAACAAAAACTAGGTACAACACTTCAAGCATCACACAAGCCTTCTACTTCTGAATCCATGAGCCAATAAATTCCTATTGTTAAACCTTCTTTTTGTATGGTACTTGTTTTAGGAAACTAATATAGGCTCCCTTCAACCTCAGAGTCAGCAGTGAAAATCTTTTTCTTTCATTGAATTCTATTCATGCTTTGAATCTCTGACTTCCTTTGTCTGTGCCTTTTAGATCCAGATTTAAATAGCTCATATGATTAGGTCAGGCTAACCTGAATAATCTCTCTTTGATTACCTTGTAGTTAACTAATTGATAAACCTAATTTCTCTTGCAAACTCCTGTTTCCCATTTAAAGTTACATGGTCATGGGAATGTTAGCCCATCATATTCATAGGTTTCTCCCACATTCAGAGGGAGGGAATTTTGCAAACCATATACACCAAGGGCAGAATTCTTGGGGTCATCCTAGAATTCTGCTTATAATAAGAGATCTTGAAAATATTTAGTTAAATTCATTCCTAGTTTTTTGATGATATATTAAACTGTACCATTACAATTTAATTGTCTGTTTTTAGTATATAGAAATTAGTTAGTATATAGAAATACAGTAGATTTTCCTATGTTGATTTTTAATTCTTAAACTTGTTAAATTTGCTTGTTAATTCTAATAGGCTAACTGTAGCTTCTTTTGTAGTTTCTAAACACACTGTTATGTAAGGGAATACTTTGGAGATATTGTGGATCCCATTCTAGACCACCACAATAAAGTGAGTCATGAATTTTTTGGTTTCCCAGTGCATATAAAAGTTATGTTTACACTATAGTCTATTAAGTATGCCATAGTATTATGTCTAAAAAACAACATACATACCTTAATTAAAATGTGACACAGAGATATAAACTGAGAACATGCTGTTTGAAAAATGGTGCCAATATACTTGTCCAATGCAGGGAGGTCACAAACCTTCATATTGTAAGAAATGCAAAATTTGCAAAGTGAAATAAAGTGAACTGTAATAAAATGAGGTATGTCTCTGAATGACAATTTAATTGTTCCTTTCATTTACATATATCTTTTATTTATTTTTTCTGTCTTAATACACTAGATAGAACCTCCCATTTAATGTGGAGTAAAAAAGGTGGAGAGCTCTTTTTCCCCTTCCTTTCCTCAGAGATAATTCTTTCAGTATTTCACCACTATGTTTGATATTTGCTTTTTAAAAATTTAGCATTTTTAATAGTATATTATATTTTATTAAGAAAGTTCTCTTCTCTTCCTGTTTTGATGAGCATTGTAATCCTGAATGTGTGTTGAATTTTAGCATTTATTTTTCTGTGTTTATTTAGATCATATGATTTTTCTTTATTTTGTTAATATGGTAAATTATATTAATTGATTTTTAAGTGACAAACCAACCTTGCATTCTTGGAACAATCCCCATTTTGTCATGATGTGTTATTCTTTTAAAATATTGATGGAATCAATTTGTTAATGTTTTCTTTAGAAATTTTGTTGATAGACATTGTCATGTAATTTTCATTTTCTATAATTTCAGTGTCAGGTTTTGGAATCTAGGTTATGTGGGACTCATAAAATGAGTAAGCAAGAATTCCACATGTTTTTTCTATTCTCTGAAAGTCTTTGTGTGCTATTAGTGTTACTGCACCCTTAATTATTTGAAGGAAATCATTGGTGGAGCTCTTTGGATTTGGAGTTATCTTTGGGAAGTTTTAAGTCATTGGTTCAATTTATTTAACAGATATAATATTCAGATTTTCTATTTCTTGTTGTGTCATTTGGAGCAAATTGTGTTTTTATGAGATTTGTCATTTCATTTAAATTTATTAGCTTGGACTTGTTTATGATATTCTTATATTTTTAATGTCTTTGGAACTTGTAATGATTTTTTTGTTCATTACTGATATTCATAATTGTATCCTCTCTTTTTCTTGATCAGTTTTGCTAGATGTTTATTGATTTTATTTGTCTCTTCAAGGAACACTTTTTGTTTTTGCCAATTTTTACTATTGTACAATTGTTTTCTATACCACTGAGCTCCGTTCTTTTTATTTTCTTCTTCCTTCTTTGGGTTTGATTTCCTATTTTTTTCTACCTTCTTGAAATGAATGTTTAGATAGCTGGTTTTCCAGCCTTATTTATTTTCTAATATATGCATTTATTGCTACCTATTTCTCCATAAGTACTGAGTCCCCTAAACTTTTGATATGTTGTATCTTCATTAGCTTGCAGTTAATATATTTTCTAATTTTCCTTGCAAATTTTTTTGACTCATGGATTATTCAGAAGTGTATGGATTAATTTGGAAACATTTAGGGATTTTATTTTTAGTTTAATCCACTTTGTTCAGAGGTTTCACTTTTATATGATTTTAATTGAAATTTGTTGAGATTTGCCTAATGGCCCAATTTATTTTATTTATTTATTTTTAATTGACTTTGTAATAATATTACATTAAAAAAATATATATATATATGAGGTCCCATTCAACCCCACCACCCCCACCCCACCTCTCCCCCCCCCCCCAGCAACACTCATTCCCATCATCATGACACATCCATTGCATTTGGTAAGTACATCTTTGGGCACCTCTGCACCTCATGGTCAATGGTCCACATCATGGCCCATACTCTCTCCCATTCCATCCAGTGGGCCCTGTGAGGATTTACAATGTCCGGTGATTGCCCCTGAAGCACCATCCAGGGCAGCTCCATGTCCCAAAGACGCCTCCACCTCTCATCTCTTCCTGCCTTTCCCCATACCCATCAGCCACCATGTCCACTTTTCCCAATCCAATGCCACCTTTTCTATGTGGACATTGGATTGGTTGTGTCCATTGCACCTCTATGTCAAGAGGAGGCTCAGATTCCACATGGATGCTGGATGCAATCCTCCCACTTTCAGTTGTAATCACTCTAGGCTCCATGGTGTGGTGGTTGTCCTTCTTCAACTCCATCTTAGCTGAGTGTGGTGAGTCCAATGAATCAGATTGTAGGTGTTGGAGTCTGTTGAGGCTCAGGACCTGGCTATCACATTGTCAGTCCAGAGATTCAAATCCCCTAAATATATCTTAAACCCCAACACTAACTGCACCTCCAGCACATTAGCATGAAAGTCTTATGAAGAGAGATCCCATCTGAGTCCAGATTCATCACACATAAACACCAGTTCCAAAGAGGGGCCATCTGCCCTGGTAGTTAACCCCATCGGCCATGACCATAACTCCCATGGGTCTCTTTAGCCCTCAAAGGAACCAATACCTGGGGGTTGTATCTGCTTTATCTGTCTCTCTGACTCTGCTCAGTTGTGCATAAGGGCAATCCTTCTGACAGCCTCCAGACTCTTTTTTAGAGACTTGTAGCCATATAAACTCATTTCTCCTTTCCATTTCCCCCTTACATTAGGTCAAACAGCATTTTAAAGTCATGTTATTTTATGTAGACAGGGATATTCTGCTAATCCGCATTGAACCTTCCGTATAAGGTCATTTTCCAGTTGCATCATCAGTTGGTAGTTGATAGTGGTCCCTCGGTGCCAGGGAGGCTCATCCCCGGGTGTCATGTCCCACGCTGGGGGGAAGGCATTGCATTTACATGCTGAGTTTGGCTTTGAGACTTAATGGCCCAATTTATGATCTATAGTCCCATTATCACTTGAAAAGGATGTTTAGATTGTAGCTATTGATTGCAGTGTTCTATATATTTTACTTAGGTCAAGTTTATTAATACTGTTGCTTATCCTCTACATACTTAATAATATTTTTATTGTTAGATATTAAAAGAGATATATTAAAATCTGCAGATATGATTTTGGAGTTCTGTATTTTTCCTTTCAGTTCTGCCCATTATTTCTATATATAATTGAGGATGTATTATTAGGCACATACTAATTTAGGATTGCTATAGAATCCTGTTGGATTGACCCTTTTATCATTATGAAATATCCATCTTTATCTCAAGTAATATTTCTTGCCTTAAAGTATACTCTAACATTGTTATAGGAGCACCAACTTTCCTTTCCTTAGTTTTATTCATTCCTTTTACTTTCTAACTTTCTGTGTCCTTATATTTAAGGCATGTTTCTTAGAAACCGCTTAGAGTTGATTTTTAAAAAAAATCCAGTCTGATAATTTTGTCTCTTAATTGGAGTATTTAGGTCATTTATATTTAACATAATTACTAATAAAGCTGATTTTAAGTCTACTATTGTACTATATATCATCTATTTTTCCAATCTGTCCTCAGTTTATTTTTCTCAATTCTCATGTTATTCAAGTATTTATTATTTCATTTTCCCCTTGTGTGTGTTTGTTAGTTATATGGTTTACATTTTATTTTAGTAGTTTCATTTTTGGGATGACAGTGTGAAGAGCTCTGCAGTCCTGCTCTCCAATGAAACAGGTGAAAAACCCAACAATTTCAATGGCTCTATGTATTTATAGTAAATGAAGAAACATTTATTCAAGATAGTCTACTAAAACTCAGTAAGAACTGCAAAGAGTCTGTGATATTTGAACCAAGACCTCCTTACTTCAAGGATCAGTGAGAAAGAAACTCCACTCCAGTTTGGCACAGTCAAGAACACAGGGCTCCCTCTCCTCCCAGCTACCAGTCATGGACATCAACATTTCTCATTTTACCCAGCTACCTATTCTTGAGGCTAAGTTCTGGGTGAGTGAGGCCAAGAGGTAAGCACTTAATTCTTCTGCATAGCCCCACTGATAGGATGGTTATTCTACATGGGGTGCAGTGCCACTGAGAACAGTGGTGCTCTGATCACCCTAACTCCAGCTCATGTGACAGAAGTTCAATGCTGAGAGAGGAAAATTGATTCCCCTCCACATTGACCAGGTGCTCAGCACTTAAAACTCAGGTGTCACTGAGAGAAAAGCGTACTATTGTCTCTGCACCCAGCATCAGAGCCATGGCTAAGAGATTTTGTCCAAGGAGAAAAGGAGACCATAGAATGAAGAGCTCTGAATTATTTCCCAAAAGAACTAACTTCAGTTTCAACAGACTGTGAAGTTCAAGTCTAAGGGTTCTCCCCTACATAGTGGAAGTTGGAGTAAAGTCAGCAAAATGGTAGAGTAAGCAGCTCCAAACCCTGTCCTTCCAGATACACACCAAAAGCAAGCAGAAAATGTCAGAATCACCTTTGCCAGAGTTCTAGAAAACAGTTAAAGGTTTACAGTAACCAATCAAATGTTGAATCATAAAAAGGCCCAGTAACCAGTCAAATGCTGAATTAAGAAAAATGCAACTTGAAAATGTTCCTGGTTTTCATGGAGATCTCTGTCAAATCACAGGCTGGATGCCAGCAAGATGATGGAATAAGAAGCTCCATTTAACATTTAATGTAATATTTTGTGTGACTTATGTATCTTTAAAAAATAATAATAATAATAATAAATTTTCAAAAAAAAGAAACTCCAAAATTCCTTCCACTGTGTTGGAGATGGAATCATGTCTGTCCCCCAAAATATGTTAAGGTCATAACTCCAGGTTCTGTGGGTGTGAATACATTTGTAAATAGAAATTTTGAAGGTGTTATTATTAATTAAGGTGTGCCCAAATTGAGGGGAGGTAGGCCTTAATCCAATATGATTGAAGTCTTTATAAGCCAAATAGAAGAGAAAGAGACAAGGAGGACCAGGAAGCCAGAACTCAAATGAACCCAGAAAAGAAAGGAGAACACATCATCATGTGATGGGAAAGCCAATGAACCCAAGGACTCTTGGCCAGATATACTACTACTCACTGCAGGAGGAAGTAAGCCTGCTATCCTTTGAAACCATGAGCCAATAAATTTCTGTTTTTAAGCCAAGCCACTATGTGACATGTTACATAGCAGCAAGGAAATGAAGATATTCAGAATCAGTGAAAGACAAGCAGAAACTAACAGAACCAACTTTCTTGGAACTCTGTAACACAGTCACATGTTTACAGCAAGAAAGTAAATGCTGAATCAAGAAAAAAGGCAACATCAACATGTTCTGAAATCCCTGTGGCACTTTTAATAGCGTATTCCCATCCCATTTTTTGCTTGGCACAGCAGTATCTTGTGAGCCCAGTACAGGTCCCTGTTCTGGGATTCTGGAGTAAGTGCCCCTGCTTTGCAGATTGGGGGTATGTGTGCCTGCTCTAAACCATCTGGTGGCAGTCTGAATGAGTGATTCAGATGTTTGCCTATATCTCTCTTGTCCTAGAATTCATTCTGCATGGAGAAGTGGCTGGTATGGCCAGTAAACTTTGTAAGTAAACAATCAACAATCAAATTGTAGCTGCTTGGGTCAAAATGTTACAGTTGAGACATACAATAAAGCACCTGGAGCACAGGAGGAAAGACTTCAGAAAATTTTCTGGGGAAATTCGGGCAGTCAGAGACTATGAGTATATGGGGGAATTTATAAGGCCATGCACATGCCCAGGACAATGCATGCTCAGAAAAGACATGAGAGGACCCTTAATTTTCATCTTAGGGTAATTGTTAAGCTTACTGCAAGCTGATTGCGTGCTGAAGGAGAGTCCCAGTCAGAGCCAATCTGAAAAAGTCTTGTGGATTTTTTTTTCTCTTTTGTTGTTGTTATTATTGTTGTTAGTTCCTGGCATTCAAGGAATCTCTGTCAACACAGTGGCTGCATACAAGCTAAAGGAACAGAGACTTCACTGACGACACATCAAGAAATGAGTTCTTTGCATAAGTAGCTTCAAATAAATCACTAAACAAATGGATTATTACAGACTTCAACAAGGAGAAAATAAATAAACCCTGTGGAAGGGAGAGAATCTGATTTCCAAAGTTGTGGCAGTTTGAAATTATTTTATGAATCACTAAAAGAAAAAGATTATGTTTGTAAGCTAGTTATTCCTCTGGGTGTGATACCATTTGTTTGCATTACATTCAGCAGAAGGGTCTTTGATTAGATTACTTGATAAGATTGTTTTAGGGCTATTGATTGGAGCACTGTCAGTGAGGCATGACCCAAGTTGAGTCTCCACCCCCTTATTGGGTCTGCTATAAATGGAAACACAGAGAAAGACTCACTCAGACAGGCCCAGGAAGAGAGAGCTCTGCCATTTTTTATCCTTCCATGTAGCAGACAGTGAGACCCAAAGAGCTGAGGCTGCAGGGAGAGATGAGCCATTTGCCTGACAGTTTACAGCTGAATTTGGAAATAGAGAACAGCTGAGACTGACATAGAGGGCTTGGAAGGAAACAAGCCATATGCCAGAAGAAAGCAGACTACAGGATTACTTAAGCATGAAGCTTCAATAGGCTGGGCTTATGGAGCAGTTCATGAGGAAAGGGTGAGACTGGAGGGGAAGGCTGAAACCTGGGCAGAGATTAGCAGCCATCTTACTTCACCAGGTGGCAACATGCCAGGACCAACAGTAGCTGACTTTGGTAAGAACTCTTTTCTGATGATGCCTCAGTTTGGACTTTTCATGGTCTGGAAACTGTAAGCTTTTATTCCCAAATAAATCCCCTTTATAAAAGCCAACAAATTTTCTGGTATTTTGCATCAGCAGCCCTTTGCCAAACTGAAACAAAGGTTAACAAATTAAAATACTCCAAAGTCCAGATTTCAACAAGAACACAATGCATATGAAGAAATAATAAAAGGTATCCTATTAAATGCAACAAAATAATGCAACAGAAACCATCCCTGAGGAAGCCCAGACATTGGACTTATTAAGCAAAGATTTTAAAACAGTTGCATTAAATATACTCAAAAACATAAAGGAAACCAATAACAAAGACAAAAGGAAACCAGGATAACCACATATATACACACAATGAGAATTTCAATAAAGAGATAGAAACTTAAAAAATGAACCAAACAGAAATTCTGGTGCTGAAAAATACAATTGAAATGAGAAATTCCCTAGAGCAGGGGTTCTTACCCTTTTTTGTTCCACAGATTCCTTGGTCAGTCAGGTGAAAACCACAGACTCTTTACTAAATTCACACTATACTGTGTATTATTTAAAAAATACATCACACCTGCACACCACAAGAGTAATGTTTTTTTAAAAATTTCAATTCAAGCTCATAGAATCCTTGTTAAGAACACCTGCCTAGAGGGATTCAACAGCCGATTTGAGCAGGCAGAACAAAGAATTAGCAAACTTAAAGGATAATTGACTGTTATACAGTCTGACTAACAGAAAGAAAAAAGTGAACAGAGCCTAAGTGACCTGTGGGACACTATGAAAGGTACCAATTTACACTTTTTGGAAATCTCAGAAAGAGAGAGAAAGAGGCAGAAAAAATATTCAAAGAAATAATAGCTTATAAAACTCCCACATTTGATGAAAGACATGAATATAAACATTTAAGAAACTCAAAGAGCTTCAAATAGAATAAACTCAAAAGGAAATAAAATGAGACATAGTATAGTCAAATGGTCAAATGCTAAAAACAAAGAGATAATCCTAAAAGCAGCAAGAAAGAAGTGACTCATCATGTGCAAGGAACCATCAATTAGATCAGTGCCAGTTTCTTATCAGAAACCACAGAGGCGAGAGGTAGAGGGGTGACATATTTAAAGTGGATGAAAAGGGGAAGTAGATGTGGCTCAAGCAGTTGGACACCTGCCTACCACATGGGAGGTCCCAGGTTTGGTTCCCAGTAACTCCTAAGGAGGAAGAACAAGACAGCAAGGTGATGTGATGGGCTGGCATGGTGAACTGATGCAACAAGATGATGCAATGAGGAGACACAATGAGGAAACACAATGAGAGACACAACAAGCAGGGAGTGGATGTGGCTCAAGCAGTTGGGCACCTCCCTCCCACATGGGAGGTCCTGGGTTCAGTTCCTGGTGCCTCCAAAAAAGAAGACAAGCAGACACAAAGAGCACATAATGAACAGACACAGAAAGCAGACAGCAAGTGCAAACAACTAGGGGTGGGAGGGGGGAAGAAATAAAAATAAGTAAAAAATAAATCTTAAAAAAAAATAAAATGGATTAAAAAAACCTGTCAATGAAGAATTCTATATCCAGCAAAATTGTCCTTCAAAAATGAAGGAGAAATTTAGACATTCCCAGATAGACAAAAGCTGAGGGAGTTCTTTGCTACTAGACCTGCCTTACAAGAAATGCTAAAGGGAGTCTTGCAGGTTGAAGGGAAAGGACACTAGATGGTAACTTAAACCTGTATGAAGAAATAAAGATCTCTTGTAAAGGTAAATACATTAGTAAATATAAATAACAGTATTATTGCAATATTAGTTTGTAATTCTATTTTTTACAAATGCATAAATAGTATTTATAATACTATATTCATTGGCACACATTATATAAAATGTAATTTGTGAGAACAACATAAGTGAGGGGAATAGTAGAGGAGCATAGTTTGCATATGCTATAGATTTTTTTTTTTGCTATTTAAGATGGTAGGAATTAAAACAAGGTTGATAAAGATTTAGGATGCTGAATATAATGATATAATGATGATTACAAAGAAAATATCTTAAAACATACACAAAAGGAAATAAGAATGGGTTAAAATAGTGCACTACAAAAGATAAGCTAAACATAGTTAAGCAGTAATGGAGGAAATGAAGGGCAAAAAAGTATGACTTTCAAAAAGCAATTAGCTAATTGGCAGAAGTAAGTCCTGCATTACCAGTAATCATTTGAAATATAAATTGTTTAAACTCTCCAATCAAAAGGCAGAGTGGAAAAAAATCATGACCAAAATATATGCTGTATATAAGAGACTCACCTTAAATCCAAAGACATAAATAGGTTGAAAGTTAAAGGATGGAAAAAGTATTGCATACAAATAGCAACCAGAAAGAGCTTGAATGGCTATACTAATATCAGATAAAATAAATTTTAAGTCCAAATCTGTTACAAGAGATGTTGGGGATTGAATTATGTCCCCCACAAAAGGTGTGCTCAGGTCCCACTCCCTGATCCTGTGGGTATGAACCCGTTTGTAAATAGGACTTTTGGAGATGTTATTAGTTACAGTGTACCCAAACTGAATTAGGGTAGGCCTTAATCCAATATGGCTGAAGTATTTATAAGAAAAGGAAATTGGACACACAGAGAGAAACCTCAGGGAGCAGCCAGAAACTGCAAGTCAATGGATCCTGGAAGAGAAACAAGATGTCGCCATGTGCATTGCCATGTGAGAAAAGCCAAGGCCAAGGATAGCCAGTAGCCAGTCCCAGGTCACCCAGTCTTCTGGAAGAAAGTATTGCCTTACTAATGCCTCAGTTTTGGACTTCTCCAAGTCTTAAAACCACAAGCCAATAAATTCCCATTGTTTAAGTCAACCCATTGTATTATACTTGTTTTACTGCTAGGATACTAAAACAAGAGACAAAGAAGGACATTATATATCCAGAAAAGGACCATTTCATCAAGAATATAAAATACAATGTAAAAAACAAAAACAAGACTCACTTAGTGAACTGTGAAAACACCATCTTGATTAGTATTGAAAACTAAGTAAAATACATGCTTTATTCAGTGTTATTTACTTACATTGACTTAAGTCAGTGTTAAAACACACAACTCTTTTCATGAGCTGTGAATACACTTTAAAAATTGGCCTTAAAATCTATGTAAAAAATGCTTTAGTCACTGAAATGTACTTATATTGACTTACAATCAATGTTAAAACAGAACTCACTTAGGGTACTCAAAAACCCTATGTTGATTACTTTACAATACTACGTAGATTACATGATATATGGAGTGCTAAGGACTTTTATATTGACTTATAATCAATGTTAAAACAGAGAACTCTTTGAACTGTGAAAACATATTGATTACTTTTGAAAACTGGAAAATACATGCTTTTTAGTGTTATTTTCTTATATTGAATTTCCATCACAATTAAAACACAGAACTCACTCAAAAAAAATATATATAACAACTGTATACATATATGCACTTTATAACAGAACCCCAAAATATGTTAAGCAACACTGACAGAACCGAAAGGAGAAATAGTTCTACATTGATAGTAAGAGATGTCAATACACTGCTTTCATTAATGGGTAGAACATATAGACAGAATATCAATAAGGAAAGGCAGGACTTGAATAATACGTAAACAACTAGATCTAATATATATATAAAGCTCACACAACAACAGCAGAATACACACTTTTCTTGTGTGCATATGGAAAATTCTCCATGATAGACCACAAAACAATACTCAACAAATTAAAAAAGATTGAAATCATGTAAACTATCTTTTCTGACCACAATGAAAAGAAGCTAGAAACTAATAAAAGAAGGCAAACTTGAAAATTCACACACATGTGAAAATTAAACAATGCACTCTTAAGAAACCAATGGATCAAAAAAGAAATCACAAAGGAAATTAGAAAATACTTTGAGATGAAAGAAAACAAAAATACAACATACCAAAACTTGTGGGATACAGGAAAGGAAGCACTGAGAGGGAAATTTCTAGGCTTAAATGTCTACTTTAAAAATGAAGAAAGATTTTAAATCAATAATCTATTTTCACACCTTGAGGAACTAGAAAAATAAGAATAAAGTGTGGTTCAACATAAGTAAGTCAATCAATGTAGTGCAACCCATTATGAGAATGTAAGAAAAAGACTCATGATCATCTCAATTAATGTAGAAAAGGTGTTTG
Source organism: Dasypus novemcinctus (assembly GCF_030445035.2). Classification (NCBI taxonomy): domain Eukaryota; kingdom Metazoa; phylum Chordata; class Mammalia; order Cingulata; family Dasypodidae; genus Dasypus; species Dasypus novemcinctus. Next base: position 47,957,886 of record NC_080704.1, read on the forward strand.
ATGAAGTGTGGCATGCTATCTTGATAAAAATACTCAGAGAATTTGGAATTGAAGGCAACTTCCTCAACAAGTTAAAGGACATATATGATAAACCCACAGATAAGATCATACTTAATAGTGAAAGACAGAAAGATCTCTCCCTAAATACAATAACAAGAAAACAATGCCCATTTTCACCACTGCTATTCAACACAGTAATGGACATTCTAGCCAGAGAAATTAGGCAATACAAATGTATCCAACCTGGAAAAGAAGAGAAAAACCTCTTCCCTTCACAGAATCCGTTCATAAATGAATCCCAAAAAGTTAAAGAATATAAAATAAACACTCAAAAATGAGTTGTATTTCTGTACACTACCAATCTGAAAATGAAGTCAAGAGAAAAATTCCATTGACAACAGCAACAAAAGAATAAAATAATCAGAATTTAATTTAACCAAGGATGTGCAAAACTTGCACACTGAAAACTTCAAAATATTGCCAAAAGTAATTAAGGAAGAGCTAAATAAATAGAAAGATACCCTCTGTTCATGAATTAGAATACTTAATATTCTTAAGATATCAGTATTAGTCAAAGAGATCTACAGATTCAACATAATCCCAACCAAAATTTTTTGTTGCAGAAATGGAAAACCAATCCTCAAATTTATATTGAATTTCAAGGGGCTCCAAATAGCCAAAACAATATTAAAAAAAACAAAACAAAACAAAGTTGGAGGACTCACACTTTCTAATTTCATTAAATTTATTACAAAGCTATAGTAATCAAAACAGTGTGGTACTGGCATAAGGATAGGCATATATATCAATGAAGAGAAATTAGAGTCTGGAAATAAATCCTTACATCTGCAGCCATTTCATTTTCTAAAAGAGTGACCAGTCCCTTCAATGGGAAAAGAATATTATCTTAAAAAAAATAGTGCTGGAAAAACATGATATCAACAAAAAAATGAAACTGGATGCCCTACCTCACATCTTCAACAAAGAGTAATTGAAAATGAATCAATGACCTAAATATGAGAGCTAAAACCATAAACTCTTAGAAGAAAATATAAGGGAGACATCTTCAGGACCTCACATTTGTCAATAGATTCTTATATATAACATGAAAGCATGAATAACAGAAAAATAAACAAATTAACCTCTTCAAAATTAAGAACTTTTATGCATTAAAGGATGTGACAGTTTGAAGCTTTTTGTGGATCTCAGAAAATATCATGCCCTTCAACTTAATCCATTCCTATACATGTAAAACCTTTTTTAAAAAATATATTTTTAATTGTCTTTTTTAAAAAAAGATACAAGATCATAAAAAATGTTACATTAAAAAATACAAGAGGTACCATACAGCCTACACTGCACTCCCCTCACTCTTTCCACATCAATAACCTCTTTCATCATTGTGGCACATTCGTTGCATTTGGTGAATACATTTTGGAGCACTGCTGCACCACCTGGATTATAGTTTACATTATAGTTTACACAGTCCCCCAGGCAATTCATTGGGTCATAGCAGGGTAAATAATGCCCCACATCTGATCCTGCAATATCATTTAGGACAACTCCAAGTCCAGAAAATGCCCCACATCACATCTCTTCCCTCTCCCTGCCCTCAGCAACTCCCATGGCCACTGTCTCCACATCAATGATACAGTTTCTTCCATTGCCAGTCACAATAGTTCTATAGTAGAATACCAATAAGTCCACTCTAATCCATATTTTATTCCTCCATCCTGTGGACCCTGGGATGGTGATGTCCCCTCCACTTCTAAATTGAGAGGGGGCTTAGATCCCACATGGATGATGGATGTGATTCTCCTGCTTGCAGTTGTAGGCACTCTTGGATCTGTTGTGGTGGTTGACCATCTTCACCTCCCTGTTAGCTGACTGGGTAAGTCCAATGATCTGGAGAATAGGAGTTGCAACTCTGCTGAGTCTCAGGGCCCAGTTGGCACATGGCCAGTCCAGAGATTCAAGTCTCCTGAGTATACACCAATCCCAGCACCAACCACAGGTTCAGAAAAAGTGACAGAAGAGGCATGTGTAGTAAGGTCACATCTGAGTTCAACTCCATCACACTCAGGAGCACAAATTACAAAGTAGGGCCCACTGGCATGGCATTGAACTCCAAATCCATCTGCCATGACCGTAGAATCTGTGTATCTCCACAGCCCTCAGAAGCACCAAAACCTGGGGTTGTCTGATGGGACCTTTTGATTAGATTCAGTTAAGGGACTTTCCTTTTGATTAGATCACTTCAGTTGGGCATGCCCCAGGGTAGGTCTTAATCCTTTTACTGGAGTTCTTTAAAAATATGAGAAACATGTAGAGACACACAGAAAAAAAGCTGCAGAGATAGAGAAATCCCTAGAGGCTGAGAGGGAGGTCTCAGAGGCCAGAGGCTGGAATCAACAGACCACAAAGGCATGGAAAGAGGCCTCTAAGAGACTGAAAGAGATAAAGCCCAGAAGAGAGGGTAGAGATGAGCCATATGCCTGAGCACCCAAAGATGAGCTCAGAGAGAAAGCCTCATTACATGACACTGCCATGTGCCTGAGTCCGCACAGCTGCAACTTGGTGAGACAGCATCTCTTGATGTTGCCTTGCTCTGGACACTTTTATAGCTTCAGAACTCTAAGCTTTTAACCCAATAAATTCCCATTATAAAAGCCAATCCATTTCTGATATGTTGCTCTCAGCAGATTTTAGCAAACTAAAACAAAGGACATTAACAAGAAAGTGAAAAGGCGACTTATAGTATGAGAGAAAATACTGTAAATCACATATCTGATAAGGGTTTAATATCCAGAATTTATAGGGAACATCTACAATTCAACAACAAATTGTCAATCAACCCATTTTACAAATGGATGAAGGACTTGAATAAACATTTCTCTAAAGAAGATATACAAATGGCCAAGAAGCACAAGAAAAGATGGTTGACATCATTAGACATTCATGAAATGGAAATTAAAACTACAGTTATATACTATTTCACACCAACTAGGATGGCTATATTACTACTACTACTACTTCTACTACTACTACTACATTGATGATGATGACTACTACTACGAAAGGAAAATGACAAGTGTTGGTGAGGATGTGTAGAAATTGGAACTCTCATGCATTTGATGGGAATATAAAGTGGTTAGCTGCTAGTGTTTTTACAAGCGAAACCTTCAATAATAAAAAAAATTAAATGCTGTGTAGGGTGGAGAAAAGGATTTCCATAGTTACTGCATTATTATATTCAAATGTTCACTTTTCAACATAAAATCACAAGGCATACAAAATGACAAAAACGGATGACTTATTCAAAGGACAAAAGTAAATTGACAGAAACTGTTCCAGAGAAAGACCAGAGAAAGACTTTGAATCAGCTTTCTTTCATATGCTCAAAGGTCTATAGGAAACCATGGGCTAAGAATTATAGAAAATCAGGAATTCAATATTTGAACAAAATGAGAATATAAATAATATGAGAAAAATTATAAAATGGAACCAAATTGAAATTTTGGGGATGAAAAGTACAATAACTGAAATGAAAAATTCCCTAGAGAGGCTCAACAGCAGATTTGAACAGACAGAAGAAAGAAACAATGAAGTTGAAGACAGGACAAATGATATTATCCACTTTGAGAAGCAGAAATTTAAAAATAATGAAAAAAGTGAACAGAGCCTAAGTGTCCTTTGAGACACCTTCAAGTGAATCCACATATGCATTATAAGAATCCCAGAAGGAAAAGAGAAAAAGGGGCAGAAAGAATATTTGAAAAAGTAATAGCCAAAATATATCAAATTTGATGAAATCATGTATCTGTTTATCCAAGAATCTTAACTTGCTTGAAGCAGTATGAAATCAAGGAGATACACAGTAAGGCATATTATTGTAAAAATGTCAAATATCAATGACAGAGGGAGAGTCTTGAAAGCAGCAAGAGAGAAGTGTCTCATCACTTACAAGAGATTCTCCATAAGATTAAAACCTGTTTTCTCATTTGAAACTGTGGAAGGCAGAAGGCAGTGGGCTGACATATTTAAAGTGCTGAAATAAAACAACTGTCAACCAAAAATTTCATATCCAGAAAAACTGTCACTCAATAATGAGGGCGAAAATAAGATATACCAGATAAACAAAAGCTGAGGCTATTTGTTACTAGTAGTCTTCCCTATAAGAAATACTAAGAAAAGGACATAATTAGAAACTGTATGAAGAAATAAAGACCCCTGATGAAGGTAATTAATGGATAAATATAGATGTCAGTGTTATTGTATTTTTGGTTTGCAATTTCATTTTTTCCTGTTTTATTTAAAAGTCAGATAACTAAAACGATAATCATAGATATATATTAGTCTCTACATAGTGTATAAAAATATAATCTGTGACAATAACAATATAAGGGGGAGGTATGGAGATATATAGAAGCATATTGTTGGTCTATAATTAAAATTAAGTTGGTATTATTCAAACTAGGTTGTTATAAGCTTAAGATATTAATTGTAATCCTCAAGGTAACGACTCAGAAAATAACTAAAAAGGGGAATAAAAATGGTAGACTACAAAATCAAGCAAAAGCAAAAAAGGCAGTAGTGGAGGCATTAAGGAACCAAATTAAAATGACACATAAAACAGAAATAGCTAGTTAGCATAAATAAATCCTTCCTTATTAATAATCACTTTAAATGGAACTGGATTGAATTATCCAATTTAAAAGAGAGGCTAGCAGAATGGTTAATAAAACACGATCCATCTACACACTGTCTACAAGAGACTCACAAAGACACAGTGTTGTTGAAAGTAAAGAGATGGAAAGAGGTATTCCATGCAAATAGCCATCACAAGAGAGGTGGTTGGCTATATTATTATCAGACAAAAAAGAGTCTAAGTCAGAAAAGTTCACAAGAGACAAAGGACATTGTAATTTAATAACATTTTCAATCCATCAAGAAAATATAATAAGTATAAGCATATACAACCCAAAAATATATGAAACAGAAAGTGACAGAATTGAAGGAAGAGTTTTACAATAATTGTTGGCAACTTCAATACCCCACTTTAAACAATGGATAGAACAACCATAAGATAAACAAGGAAACAGAGGATTTGAATAACACAATAAACCAATTCGACTTAATAGTCATCCATAAAATACTCTCCTGAAGTAAAATACCCTCCTGAATGTATATAAGAATGTATATAATAGATAAACATTCTTCTCAAGTGCATGTGGAATATTTTCTAAAAGACTCTAAGGGTTCAGCTGCACACAAGTCTTAATCAATTTAAAACATTGAAATAATAGAAAACATTTTCCAAGTACAAAGGAATGAGACTAGAAATCATTAACAGAAGAAAACCAGGAAATATAAATATGTGTAAATTCAACAGCACCTCTTAAACAACCAATGGTGAAAGAAGAAATTGCAAAGGAAATTGGAAAATACCTGGAGATGAATGAAAATGAAACACAACATTCAAAATCTTAAGGTATGCAGTGACACAGTGATCAGAGGGAAATTTATAACTATAATGCATACATTAAAAAAGAAAAAATGTCTCAAATCAATAACCGAATTTCACACCATAAGGAACTAGAGAAAGAACAGACTAAGCCTAAAGCTTTTGAAGGAAAAAATAAACCAAGCCTGGAGAGAAATAAAATAGAGAATAGAAGAACAGTAGAGTAAACCAATGGGACTATGAAACTGGAATAAATCTGAGAAAATTTTAGCTAAATTTATCAAGAAAATAAAGGGAGAAGACCCAGGTTACTAAAATAAGAAACATAAGTGAGGAAAATACTAACAGTTTTACAGAAACAGAGAGGATTATAAGAGAATATTATGAACAATGGTACACCAAAAAACTGGATACCCTATATGAAATAGAAAAATTCCTAGAAACACACAAGTTATCAAAACAGACTTAAGGAGAAATGGAAAATATGAATAATCATCTGAAATCTAAATAGATTGAATCAGTAATCAATAACTTCCCAATGAGGGAAAGCCCAGGACCTGGTGGCTTCATTGGCGAATTCCCCCAAACATTTAAATTAGAATTAACATCAATCCTTTGCAAACTCTTCCAAATTATCTTGGAGGGGGAAAACATCCTAATTCAGGTCAGCATTACCCTGATACTGAAGCCAGACAAAGACACTACCAGAAAATACAACTATAGGCCAATATTCATTATGACTAAAGATGCAAAATCATCAACAGAATTCTAGTGAACCAAATTCATCAGGACAGTAAAAGGATTATGCAACATGATCAAGGGGGATATATCCCAGGATTTCAAGGATTGATCAATATATGAAAATCAATCAAATATCCACATTAATAGATTGTGCAACATGACCAAGGGGGATTTATTCCAGGATTGCAAGGATTGATCAACATGTGAAAATTAATCAATTATCCCCATTAATAGAATATGTTGGTTTTAGTCTTTTGTGGACCCCAGAAAATTATGTTCTTAAATTGAACCTATTGTGAGCCTTTGATTAGATTAGAACAAGTAAGGGCCCTTCCTTTCGATTAGATCATTTCAGTAAGGCATGACCCAGGGTGGCTCTTAATCCTATTATTGGAGTGCTTTATAAATGGATGAATAAAAAGCCACAGGCTCAGGAAAAAGCCCCAGTGATAGAGAGAAGCCTCCAGAAGTTGAGTCAATGAACCTAGGAGAGAGAAAAGGCACAGATAGAGCAGGACAAAGCAGAACTAGCAACAAGGCCCAGAGATGGGGGAGAGACATCCCAATGCCTCCATCATGCCTTGCCACATGTCTGATCATTCACAGCTGAACTTGAGAGAAAGTGAGGCTGGAGGAGAAGGCAGAGAATGGCAAAGCTGCCCTTGTGTCTTGCCATGTGGCAGGAGTTCAGGATCACCAGTGCTCAACCTTTGGGGAGAAAATGTCACCTGATGCCTTGATTGTACATTTTCACAGCCTCAGAACTTTAAGCTTTTAAACTAATAAATCCCTAATGTAAAAGTCAATCCGTTTTTGGTATACTGCATTGGCAGCCTTTAGCAAACTAAAACAGAGTTTGGTACTGGGAGTGGGGTACACAAATCCAAATTCCATATGGCAGTTTGCAGGCAAGGAACTCTGATGAAGGTCCTCCATGAATTTCCCAGAAAAAGCTGACTGGCTGAAGTAGAGATAGAAATCACTCTTCTGACTGCTTAAATCATCACTTCTCTTTTCAAGTCTTCAACTGACTGGACAAAATGTCTCATTGCTGAAGGCAGTCTCTTCAGTTGATTGTAGACGTAATCAGCCATAGATGCAATCAAATGAACTGATGATTTAAGTTCATAAGATGTCCTTACAGTAACAATTAAACCAGTGCTTTCTTGACCTAACAACTGGGTACCATTACCTGGTCAAGTTGACTCATAAACCTAAGATCACATAGAATGAAGCAAATAAAAACAGTACATGATCATCTCAATTGGTGCAGAAAAACTTTTCAGAAAATCCAACACAATTTCATGAAAAAAAAAAACCCATTCAATGATGTAGGAATAGAAGGGAACTTCCTTAACCTTTTAAAAGGAATCTACAAAAAACTCATAGCTAATATCATATTTAATGGTGAAAGGCTGAAAGTCTTTACCATAAGATAAGGAAGAAGACAAGGATGTCTGCTTTCACTATTTCTATTCAACATCATACTGTAAAAGTATCTTCTTTTGCAGGTGACATGATCTTATATATAGAAAATAATAAAGAAGCCATAAAACTTTTTAGAGCTAATATATGAATTCACAAAGTTACAGGATACTAATTAAACACCAAAAAATCAATTGTATTTTTATACACTACCAATGAACAGTCAGAAAATGAAGTCAAGAAAACAATTCCATTTACAATAGGATTGAAAAGAATAAAATACTTAGAAATAAATTTAACCAAGGATGTGAAAGTCTTGTACACTGAAAACTACAAGTGTTGAAAGAAACTAAAGACTTAAATAAATGGAAATACATTAAAAGTTCATCAATTGGAAGACTTAATATTATTGCAACTTAATGATATTACCTAAAGGGATCTAAGATTCAATGCAATCCTTATTAAAATTTCAACAATATTTTTTGTAGAATTGGGGGAAAAAAACACTCTAAAATTTGTATGGAATTGCAAGGGATCCAGAATAGCCAAAATAATCTTGCAGAAAAGAACAATATTTGGGGAGTCACAGTTCCACATTTTCCTTATTTCAAACCTCACTCCCCAGCTATATTAATCAAGACAATGTGGTACTGGCATTATGATAGACATATAGACCAGTGGAAGAGAATTGAGGACCCAGAAATAAACCCTCACAATTATTGATAATTGATTATCAATAAAAAATATCTAGTTCATTCATTTAGGAAAGAACAGTCTCTTCAACAAATGGTTCTGGGAAAACTGGATATCCACATGCATAGAAAGAAGCTCTACTGTTACTTTACACCATATACAAAATTAATTCAAGATGGATCAAAGACCCAAATTTAAGGAATAAAATGATAAACTCCTTAGAGGAAATCATTGGGGAAAACATCATGTCCTTGGATTTTGCAATGCTTTCTTAAATAAGACACCAAAAACACAGGTAACAAAAGAAAAAATAAATTGGGCTTCATTAAAGTAAAAAATTTTAGTGTATCAAGGACACTATCAAGTGAGTGGAAAGACAGTCCATAGAATTGGAAAATATTTTTGCAAAAATATATCTGGTAAAGGTTTAATATCAGAATACATAAAGAATTGAACTGTTGACCAAGAAAAAAATCATCTAACCAATTAAAAAAATGGGTTAAAGACTTGATTAGACCTTTTTTTAAAGATATACAAATGACCAATAAACCCATGAAAAAATTCTCAACATCATTAGTTATTATGGAAATGCAAATCAAAACCATAATAAAATACTCACACTTACTAGGGTTGGCCATAATAAGTTTAATAAAGTGTAAAATAATAACTATTGGTGATGATGTGGAGAAACTGGAACTCTCATGCATGTAAATGGGAATGTAAAATGGTGCATCTACTATAGAAAGCAGTTTGATAGCACCTCAAAAAATTGAATATAGAATTACCATGTGACCTGGTGTGATGGTTTCAATTTTGTGAATCCCAGAAAAGATTGTTCTTGAACAAATTCATTACCAGGTGTGGGGCCCTTTGATTGCATTAAATTCAGTTATGGTACCTTTGATGAGATCACTTGATAGATCACATCAGGGCTTTTGATTGGACTTTATCAGTGAAGTGTGACCCAGGTTGGGTCTCTGCCCTCTTGCTGGGTCTTATATAAAATGAGAACACACAGAGAAAGGGAGCTCTGCCGTTTTGACCTTCTCATGTGAGATAGAGGACTCCAGGTTTGCCTACAGCTGCAGAAAGACAGAGAACTCCTGAGAGGCTCTAGGTGATTAGGCCCAGGGATACATGCCTTATTGCCCATAGCTCAGTATGGTGAGAATTTAGAGACTGGCAGACCTGCCATCTTGCCTCACCATGTGGCAGGACTCCAAGTTCTTCTTGCACCCAAACTTTGGTGAGAAAACATCTCTGGTGAGGCTTTGATTTGGACATTTTAACAGCCTTGGCATTGTAAGCTTTTACCCTAATAAATGTCCCATTATAAAAGCCAACCCATTTCTGGAACTGTGCATTAGCAGCCTTAGCAAACTATGACACCTGGCAATTCCACTTTTAGGCATATACTTAAAGAAATGGAAAGCAGGGACTTAAACAGATACTTGTACACTAATGTTCATACCAGCATTATTCACAATAGACAAAATGTGGAAACAAACCAAGTGTCCATCAACAGATGAATGGATAAACAAAATGTGATATATACATACATAGGAATATTATTCGACTATATAAAGGAATGAAGTCCAAATACATGCTATAACATGGATGATCCTTGAAGACATTATATGGAGTGAAATAATCCAGACCCAGCAGAACCAATACTGTATGATTTCATTTGTATGAATTATCTATGATAAGCAAAATCATACATAGTGTAAAGTATATTAGAGGTTACCAGGGGATAAAGGTAGAGAGAATATATATATATTTTAAAGATTTATTTTATTTATTTCTCTCCCCTTCCCACCCTCCCCCCCACACCCCGGTTGTCTGTTCTCTGTGTCTATTTGCTGTGTGTTCTTCTTTTTGTCCACTTCTGTTGTTATCAGCGGCATGGGAATCTGTGTTTCTTTTGTGTCATCTTGCTGCGTCAGCTCTCCGTGTGTGTGGCACCATTCCTGGGCAGGCTGCACTTTCTTTTGCGCTCGGTGGCTCTCCTTATGGAGCACACTCCTTGCGCATGGGGCTCCCCTATGCGGGGGACACCCCTGCGCGGCACAACACTCCTTGTGCACATCAGCACAACACGGCCAGCTCCACACGGGTCAAGGAGGCCTGGGGTTTGAACCGCGGACCTCCCATGTGGTAGGCGGACGCCCTATCAACTGGGCCAAGTCCGCTTCCCTAGGTAGAGAGAATATTGTGTTATTGCTTAATGGGTGTAAAGTTTCTGTTTTGGGTGAAGAAAAAGTCTTGGTAGTAAATAGTGATGATGATTGCATAGCATTGTAACTTTAATTAATGCCATTGGATTGTACATTTAAAATTATGAAAATGGCAAAGTTTATGTTATATATATTTTACCACAATAAAATTAGAAAATAAAGACAAAGTATTTAGGTTTTCTTGAAATGCAATTGGCAGAAGACTGATAGATTCATTGGCCTACAGACTAAACTGTAGGTTGGTTACATTCCCGGAGATAAACTGGAAAAGACACAGCTGTGAAGAACCTTCCCAAGATCAGAACAAATATCAAACAGTGATATATGGCCTTCTATCCTTTCAAAGACCAAATTTGATTGGATTATTCTGTGAAGCAATTCATGCTCCAGGCAATTGTTGAGGTATCTTGAAAACAATAGAACCATAGGCTAGCAATGATGGAGAGTAACATCTAGGTATGGTCAGGTAACAAGACAGTCAAAGAAAGCCCTGCCAAAGCCACTGTCATACCAGAATGACTGTGGGCATGCCTAAGGCTGCATACCCCAAGGACCAACATCAAAGACTCCACAATGTGGAGAGGAAATAAACTGCATTAAAATAATCCAGCCATTCACTAAGCAAATAAATACGCAAACTGGTACCCAGAAGTCCTACTATATATTAACTAAAATGTCTAGTTTCCCACAAAAAATTATTAGATATTTAAAGAAACAGTAAAGCATGACTCACACATTGGCATAAAAACAGGCACAGAAATTACCTGTGAGAAGGTATAGATGTTGGAATTAAGAAATAAAGATGTCAAAGAGGCCATTATAAATATGTTCAAAGAATTAAAGGTAATCGCAATTAATGAAGCAAAGGACTGTATGATCACAACGTCACATCAAATAGAGAATATCAGTAAATAGAAATAATAAAAAAGAAACAAATGGAAATTCTGGAGTTGTAAAGCTTAATGAAATAATTCACTAGAGGACTCAACAATAACTTTGAAGTCTCAGAAGTAAGAATTATCAAACTTGGAGATAGAGTGATAAAGATTATGCAATCCGAATGTTCTAGTTTGCTGGGCTGCCAAAAGCAAGTTACCAGAAATTGATTGGCTTTTACTATGGGTTTATTAGCTTACAACCTTACAGTTCTGAGGCTATGAAAATGTCCACACCAAGACATTATCAAGATTGTACCTTCTTCCTGAAGATGGCCACCAACAGTCCTGGACTCTTTCATCACCTGGCAAGGCACATGGCAACATTTGCTGGGCTTTCCCTTCTCTTCTGGGTTTTGTTGCTTCCAGATTCTGGCTTCTGTGGCTCTATCTCTTTTTTTCTAAATTTCATTGTCTTATAAAGGACTCCAGTAAGAGGATTAAGATCCATCGTGAATGAGATGTGTCATATCTTAAGAACCTACTCTCAGAGGGTGGTGAGTTGATGCTCAATATTGGTAAAATCTATGATAAGGTGGAAGGAAATTGTTGGGCAGTGGATGGAGGTGATAGTGGTGCAGTGATGTGATTAGGTTTGATGGTGCTGGAGTGTGAGGGAGAGTGGGGGTGTGTGGGGTTGGTCTATTCATGGAACTTGCGGGGGAGGGCTGGAGTAAGAACAGGTGAACTCTGGGGAGTTTTAGGTCTGTGGTTAAAATTACAATGATGGGAATGCTTTTTTTGGCAAATATGGTATGGGAGGGTTACAGGTGCATGGTGCTGGGGTGGAGGGGCATATGTGGGATAGGGCACAACTGGGGCATGCTTATATGGAATATGAAAATGTTCATCTTGTCATAGGGTGTTATCTCAGTGGGTGGAGACCCATGCAATAAACAAAAAAATATTAAACTCCCATCCTGAGGAGTCCTGCTATGCTCTCAATTAGAGGGGCAAGAATGTCTTGAGAAAATGGCAGTGCCTAATGAAAGAAAACAGACAAATATGTCAAGCCCTCAATATTGCATATAACTATGAACCTTATTCTTCAAAAATTAAAACTTAGTGGTAACCACAGGTTCTGAGGGTAGGGGGAGGGAAGACTAGAATAGATGGAACATGGAAACATTTTAGGGTATTGGAATTGTTCTGCATGATCTTGCAATGATGGACACAGGCCATTTAAAATTTTGTCAAAACCTGTAAAAGTTTACATTGCAAAATGTAAACTATAATGTAAACTCTTGACCATGGTTAGGAGTAATGTTTCATTGTATGTACATCAATTGTAACAGATATATTATACACAGGTAAAATGCTATTAATATGGGAGAAGGGGTGAGGGTGAAGGGGTTGGGTATATGGGAACCCCCTATATTTTCTACGTGACTTTTCTGTAACCTAAGGCTTCTGTGAAGATTAAGAAAACAAATAACACACTGGATGAACATATGGAAGAAATTGTCACTGTCCATAAAAGATAACAGATCATACAGTGATGAAAGACACAATGAAAAATTTTATTTTACTTATTTATTTTTAATTTTTTTAAATTTATTTTTTATTTTTGTGTTTTGTTATTTTTATTGTTATTATTTTATTTTCTTATTATTTGTATTTGCTTTTTATTCACTTTGTTTTTTGGGACACTTTATATCAGAGTAGGGCCACAACTGTGGCAGGGTAGGATCACTGGTGTGGGGGGACAGTGATAGGGGGATGTGTGGGGAGGGGTACATCTGGAGCATGCTTCTATGGCATATGAATATGTTCAAGTGGTCATGGGATGTTGTCTCAGTGGGTGGATACCCACACTATAACTGAAAGAATATTGAATTCCCACCCTGGGAAGTCCTGCTACATTCTCTAATAGAGTGACAAGAATCCCCGGAGTACATGGGCAGTGCCTAGCAAGGAAGAGAGACCAGTACACCAGCCCTTGTATTTATGAACCTTGTTCTTGTGAAATTGAAACTTAGCCTGATATTATATATTGCCTAAGAGTTTCCTCCTGAAAGCCTCCTTGTTGCTCAAATGTGGCCTCTCTCTAAGCCAAACTCAGCGTATAAATGCACTACCTTCTCTCCCCCCACCCCCAGCATGGGACATGACTCCAGGGGATGAACCTCCCTGGCTCTGAGGGATTATTTCCAAGCACCAACTAGTAATGCATTTGGAAAAAGACCTTGACAAAAGGGGAAAATATTAAATGCAAATGAGTTTTATGGTTGAGATATTTCAAAGTGAGTTAGGAGGTCATTCCAAAGGTTACACTTATGCACATATCAGCAGGATCTAATTGACTGCCACAGTAAACAGTGCCTCAAGCAGCAGGGCTCCTGACGGCTCTAGAGACATCTAGACACTATAAGAAGGGTAGACAATCTCAGGAATATTGTACGCAGTTAGTGGGCTTTACTTTGGAATATATGCTCCCCAATGTAACAGAGTTAGACTCATTTATAATTTCCCTGCACATAATTCTTCTACCCCCTTTATTTGAATCTATAATTAGCACTATGCTCATTAAATATGTGTCCCAGAGGCTTAACTATTCAGTCTGTTCATATGCCAGTTGAGCCCTGAATCTTAGCAGAGTTGCAACACCTGCTCTCCAGTTCATTGGACTCACTCAGGACAAAAACAAAAACAAAAAAGAATGATGATGGACAGCACCCATCACAAAAAACAGATGGCATCTACAACTGCAAGCAAGACAGTTCCATCTATCTGCTCCATGGGATCTAAGCCCCCTCTCAATCAGAAACAGAATGGGCATCACCATTCCCAAATCCTCAAGAATGAGCAATGAACAAACGTAAGGGGGGAATGCAACTGTGGACTAATGTAGACTATTATTCCAGCAATGGAAGAATTTGTATCATTGATATAAAGGTGGTGGCCACCAGAGGTTCTGAGGGGAGTTATAGGGAAGAATAGGCACAACATGGGACACTTTGGGGCCATTGGATTTGTCCTGCATGACATTCCAATGATGGATACAGGCCATTATACATTCTTTTTGAGATGATGAAAATGTTCCAAATATAGACTGTGGTGGTGGTTGCACATATTTCTGTTTATACTAAAAACATTGAAATGTACTCTTTAAATGGGTCAATTTATTCATGTGAATAAATTCTCAATAAAGCTTTTAGTGTTTGCCCTAGAGATTAAAGCATACATAATTGATGTGTTACAGTTTTCCTTAAATGAATACTTTTATTATTTCTTGAACAATTTAAGAACTTCATAATACTTTAACTTCATTTATATCATTTTTATGCTACTGATGTTGGTATTTAATTCTTCATATATTTTAAATCTCACAACAAAGTGTTAAGGTATTATTTCAAATCCTAAAGAAGGTATATTCTTTTAGATTTAGTCACATATTTGTGCTTCCCAGTTCTCTCCATTTCTTCTTTCATTACTCTACTTCTATTTGGGATCATTTTCTTTCTGTCTCAAGAATTCCCTTTAGCATTTCCTTTACTGAAATTTTGCTAGACTTGTTTAGTTGTTATTTGTCTGAACATTTATTTTGTTTTCATTTTTGAAAGGGTTTCATGTGTAGAATTCTGTGTGGATATATTTTCTTTAAGCATCTTAAAGATGTCATTCAGTGTTATTGCTGTTCTTTTGATCATGGTATGTCTACTTTTCCCTCTGGAAGATTTCAGTGTTTTCTCCTTGTGTTAGATCAGGAGTTTTATAATGAAGTTCCTTTGTGTTTATTCTTCTTGGAGTACTTAGAGAATCTTTACTTGATATTTTGATGTTCAATTGATCCACTAATTTTTAAATGTATATTTTATTGTGGTAACATATATAACATAAAATTTGCCATTTTAACCATTTTAAGTGTACCATTTGGTGGTATTAATTACATTTACAATATTGTGCAATCATCACCAACAACCATTATTAAAACTTTTCATCATCCCAGACAGAAACTCTGTACCCATTAAGCAATAATTCACCATTACCTTTCCCCTGCCTCCAGCCCCTGGTAACCAATTTACTTTTATTAAATATTTCAAATAAGTGGAATCATACAATATTTGTCCGATTCTGTCTAGATTATTTCAATCAGCATGCTTTCAAGTTTCACCTATGTTGTAGCATGTATCAGAACATTCTTTTTGTGGCTGAATAATATTCCATTGTATGGATATACCACATTTTGTTTATTCTCCATTTGCTGATTGACACTTGGTTTGTTTCTCTGTTTTGGCTATTGTGAATAATGCTGCTATGAACATTGGTATAAAATATCTATTTGAATTCTTGATTTCAATTCTTTGGGTTATAAACCTAAAAGTGAACTTGTCAGGTCATATGGTGACTCTATGTTTAACTTTTTGAAGAACAACCAAACTATTTTCCACAGTGGCTGCACTTCTGCAATCCCACCAACAATGTACAAGTGTTCTAATTTCTCTGACTCCTCACCAACACTTGTTATTTTCTGTTTTATTTTCTTAAATAATAGCTATCCTAGTGGGTATGAAGAGGTATTTCATTGTGGTTTTGATTTCTACTTCTCTTATTGACCATTTGTATATCTTCTTTGGAAAAATGTCTATTCAAGTGCTTTGCCCATTTTAAAATGGGATTATTTGTTTTTTGTTGTTGAGTTGTAGGCATCCTTCATATTTTTGGGATTTTACCCCCTTATCAGAATATGATTTCTAGGCATTTTATCCTATTCTGGGGATTCTTGCAATTTCTCTGGCAAGGAAGATTATTTTGTGTAGGCTTCTTCCTCAGGACTCCAAGGTGTTGGACCAGGCCTTCTTCACACTTCAGCATTCACCTGCCTGCTGAACTCTGTGGCTGCTCCTGTTCAAAAGAGGTAAGAAGCATTTGGATTTCTGCTGTGAGGCATTGGACAGCAGGGATTCATGTTTCTACTGCCATCTTCCTAGAACCCCTTTTAACTTTCTTTCTATCTCTGAATGTAGGTGGTATCCACATAAAATTATGTCAAGGCCATTGGTACATAGAAAACCATGTGAGCTGAGAGTCTGAGTAGTATTGAACATTGCATAGATTAAGGCATTTATTAAAGTTTTAAAAAGTAAAAATAATCTGTTTTCATTAGCAAACAAACTAAAATATACTTGAATGAAATTAAAATTTGGCTTAAATTCTGAGTTATTATGACTCTGGCAAATATCCTTTAATTTGGCTGCCCATGAAAGTAGAATAAATAACATTTCTTAAAAGTTAAGACTGTGTCAACATCTAGTCTAGTACTTCCAAATGGGCTTTAATGAGGAGGTTAATTAAGAAGGGTACTGAGTAGATTTGTTTATTTAACTTCTTACACAATGTCATATGGCTTTCTATTTTGCTTCTGGATTTTCTAATGCCATTCTTTTTTTATTAGAGAAATTGTGAGTTCACAGAATAAATATGCGTAAAATACAGGATTTCGATATACCTCCCTATTATTAACACTTACATTGGTGTGGTGCATTTGTTACAATTGATGAAAGTACATTTCTACATAAACAGTTAACACTATTCTTATCTTAATGTGCATTGCAAATCTCCAAGAAGGGGGAAATCAGTAGTCAGAGATATCTTACTAATCACAGTTTGGGTAAATGCATCTCTATTCCAATGACCTGTGAAATAATAAATCATTCTGTCAGTCATCAATAACATCCCCACTTGGCTGAGCTCTTCTGTCCTAGTTGGGTTTCCCCCAGAAGCAGATCTTACGAGTGGATTTGGGTGAAGAAGTTTATTAAGGAAGTAGTCTTGGAAGCACTAGTAGGCTTGTAGGCAACTGAGATAGAGAAGGGAAAAATAGCCAATATAGGGGGTGTTCATGTGGGTAATTAGGGGTCAGGCCTGCTGGGGACCTCTAGGAGATGGTATAAAACATATTACCTGAGAGATGAAGAAGCTCAGGGACTTATTAACCAACTCCAGGGGTCTGTGCTTGAGGATGAGAGGCAGAGAACAGTGAGTTCCAAGGGTTGCTAATTGTCTGTTGCATACTGCAAACAATATTGCAACAGGTCACGCAGGCCATATTGCATTGTATATTTCCTCTCTTGGTCTCTTTGTCCCTTGTAGCTCTGCTTCTTGAGATCCTAACAACCCTTCAATTCTATGTCAAATACTATTTCTCTCAGAAATTCTTCCTTCATCCCCCCAGCTATCAATGACACTACTTATTCTGTTTACCATTATAGAATTTGCTTTAAAGCCTTACTTGAATAATTTCACTTTTCTTCCTTGAAAGTTACTGCTATTGCTTTATAGTTAAATCATAAGTAAACTCTGTCTCTCCTACCTTTGAGGGGGAGGGCATATCTTCATCTTTCAATATTTATAGCACTTAGCACAGTGACTTGTGTAGGGCAGGGGCCCAATCAATGTTTGTTGAATGACCGAAGGTCTTCAAACTAGAACAAAAACAGCTTTAGTGTAGTATGATTTGAAGCATGCAGAATCAGTTGTTACTTCTACAAATAAAAGGATGGCTTGAACCATTTATTTTTGGAACATTCTAATTCGTTGGATGAAGTTTGTATCTGGACAGCCAAATATTTAAATAAATGCCAGGAGGGGATGGGAAATTTCATCTTTCCATCTGGACTGCAAGACACATGTATGGATGGGTCTGTTCTGAACGCATGCTTAGAAGAGTTAAGTATGTCCTTGGGAATTTTCTGACGTTATTCAGACAGATGTTTTCTCTAACTCATATTGGCCTTTGTTTAGATAAATACAAAAGTTAAGATAGTCCCATTTTGCTTTTTAAAAAAATGGAATAAGCTGTTTCTTCTGCAGTCATAATGAATGTTTATAGTCAATTTTATATATTAAATGCTATTAATCAAGAGTAGTAATCTGAGTTAAGCTATTGCCCTAAATAAGTGAAAAAAATGGGGGCATAATTGGAAATGGCTTCTTCTCTCCTATTTTTATACTGTTCTACTTAATATTTGGCAGATGGAGTATGAAGAGGAATGCTTAAGTTGGAATGCTTTATGGAGTTTTAAACCGTTGTTAATTAGTCGTGAAATAATTTTAATTACTTAAAAATTCCATTATGACAGCGTTTCAAGTGTGTGTCACATACTGGCCAACTATTACAGACTGTCATTTTATAAATCATTTTACTTGATGATTATATTGATGGGAAGGAAAAATAAGGCGAATATATTTAATATATTTATAAAGAAGAGATTTTTAAAGGTAAAGTAAAACGGTTTATGTTAAATTGGGTTGTAAAAATCCTGAAGTCTTTGGGGTTTTGTCAACAGTTCCAAGCAGTTAAGGGAAAAATAGAAAAAGTAAAGTGAAAGAAAGAGGAAAATGAATTGGGTCCAAGCCTCCTTTACCCCACTCCTCTTTTTATTCTTTCCATTCCTTAATTTGACTTTTCAGACTTTTATTCCTAGCCCAGAGGAATGAAGTGTCTGTCATGAATATCAAAAGCAGTGACAACCGGAGGTTCTGAGGGGAGAGAGAGGGAAAAATAGGTATAATATGGAGGCATTTTGGGGACATTGGAATTGTCCTGCAGGATGTTGCAATGACAGATTCAAGCCATTATATATTTTGCCATAACTTACAAAATTGCATGGGACAGAGTATAAATTGTAAGGTAAACTATAATCCATATGGTTAATGGCAATACTTCAATATGTGTTCATCAATTGTAACAAATGTACCACACTAATGAAGGATATTGTTAATGTGGGAAAGCGTGGGAGAGCTAAGGAGTGGGGCATATGGGAATCCCCTATATTATTAATATAACATTTATGTAATCTAAAGTTTCTTTAAAATAAATAATTTGTTTTAAAAAAAGCAGCCTATTTTTAATAGCTATGGGAGGATTTGCCGAGGAAGAATGATGTTTTATAGAAGACACTGGGGATTGGAGAATGAGTCATTCATTCACTTTTTCAGTTATTCAAATATTTGTAGAATGTATAAATGACAAATTAAGAAGGCACAGATCTCAACTTCATGGGATTTGTAATCTAGTAGAAGATATAACACATGAAGTTAAATGACTACTATAAGATATAGGCTGTGTCAATATTCAAAGACAGGTTAGCAAATGTTAAAAGATATAAAAGAGAGAGAATCATGTCTAGTTTGGGTGTGGTGGTAGAGTCTGTGATGGCTTCTTTTTTTTTTTTAAGATTTATTTTATTTATTTCTCTCCCTTTCCCCCCCACCCCAGTTGTCTGTTCTCTGTGTCTATTTGCTGGGTATTCTTTGTCCGCTTCTGTTGTTGTCAGCGGCACGGGAATCTGTGTTTCTTTTTGTTGCGTCATCCTGTTGTGTCAGTTCTCCATGTGTGCTGTGCCATTCCTGGGCAGGCTGAACTTTCTTTTGCGCTGGGCGGCTCTCCTTACGTGGCGCACTCTTGTGCGTGGGGCTCCCCTACACGGGGAGACCCCTGTGTGGCAGGGCACTCCTTGTATGCATCAGCACTGCGCGTGGGCCAGCTCCACACGGGTCAAGGCGGCCCGGGGTTTGAGCTGCGGACCTCCCATGTGGTAGATGGATGCCCTAACCACTGGGCCAAGTCCGGTTCCCTGTGATGGCTTCTTTAAATAGATAGTATTTGAGTCTTATCTTGAAGGATAGGTATACTTTAATAGGCAGGTAGGAGAACATTCGCAATAGATACATTCCCTTTTTCCCTTTCTCATTGTACCCTCCCCTTTACGGCCTATGTATACTGGGAAGAACTGACTCCACTCATAGTTCCAGTGTGGCCTTGGTTGACTAAAGAAGACCAGCACCTTCTGTTACTCTGACCATATCATTAGTTTAGGGAAGTGAGTATGACTTGAGCAATCCAATTAAGGAGAATCCAGGGCTCTTGCATGGAAGTCTTAATCTGGATCATGTGGTATGCAAAAATGAAGGCTGAAACTGCTGCAGCCAGGATAAAGTTGGCTAAAGCAGGCTTAGGATAAAGTTGACCCTGCAGAAGTCAGAACAGAGATAGGCACACAGTCTTTGATAACATGTTGAGTTACTGAATCAAATTTATCCCAAGTCTCTTACTAACTTTCAACTTGTAGTTACATGAGCAAATATAATCCATTTAATTTTTTAAAGTCCATCTGAGTTGTGTTTTCTGTTACTTACAACTGAGCACATATTAACTGATACATTATTTCTGACTGATACGGAACAGTTTAATCACTAAGATGACAGAGGATAATTAGGAAGAGTAAATTAGAGGCAGAGCTTGAGGGCTTCCAATTTCAAGATAAACAATTTTAGGGACCAGGATTTACAGGTGAAACAGGCCAATGTTTTCTTTAAGGAGAATTAGTGCTATGAGTAGAAACAGAAAAAAAGGCAGACTGAGTTATGAGAAGGCAAGCACTGGGTCAGAAAAATAGATGAAGTCTCTACATCAGAGGCCTATATTGGATGAAGATCAAAAGCCAGAAGTTGAAGTGATTGGGAAATGGAGCTGTTAGAATATTAGGGACTTGGGTTGAATAGGAAATTTCCTGTATCCATCAGGGTAGTGGATTCAGTCCAGAAAAGCATCAGATTTGACTAAGAGGGGAAAATTTATTTCCATGGTATGTCTGGAACCCACTGGCTTTTAAAAAAAGATTTTATTTATTTATTTATTTATTTATTTATTTATTTATTTACTCCCCTGCTCCCTCATTGTCTGTTCTTTGTGTCCATTCACTGCATGTTCTTCTGTGTCTGCTTGTCTTCTCTTTAGGTGGCACTGGGAACTGATCCTAGGATCTTCTGGAGTGGGAGAGAGGTACTCAGTCTCTTGTGCCCCCTCAGCTCCCTGGTCTGCTCCATCTCTTATTGTCTCTCCTCTGTGTCTCCTTTTGTTGCATCATCTTGCTATGCCAGCTCTCCACTTGGGCCAGCTCGCTATGCGGGCCCACTCACTGTGCAGGCCAGCACTCCATGTGGGCCGGCTCTCTCCTCAGGCCAGCTCGCTGTGTGGGCCAGCTTGCCTTTCACTAGGAGGCCTGGGGAATCGAGCCCTGGACCGCCCATATGGTAGATGGGAGCCCAATTGCTTGAGCCACATCTGCTTTCCCCCACTGTCTATTTAATTTAACTTTTTATTTTGAAATAATTTCAAACTTACAGGACAATTTTAAAAATAATACAAACTCCATACAGAGAACACCAGCCTAGCACCACTTCCCAGACATCCAGATCTACCAATTTTAACATTTTGCCACATTTGCATTATCACTCTATTTATCATTTATCTATCTCTATCTATCTTCTGAACATTTAAGAGTAGTTTGCACACATCATATTCCTTGAACACATACTTTCAAGTACATTTGCTACAAATAAGGGTATTCACTTATGTAATCACCTTAAGTGCAGTTATCAAGTTCGAGAAATTTAACATTTTATAAAGCTTACATCCTATAGTACAATTTTTCTTATATCACAATAGTGACTTTTGAGTCTTTTCTCCACCATTCTTAGATTCTATCCAGATTCATTTATTGCATTCAGTTGTCACTATCTCTTCCCTCCCTCCCTCCATCACTCCCTCCCTCCCTCCATCTTTCCTTTCTTCTTTCTGTGAAAACATATACACAACATAAATCTTTCCATCTCAGTCCCTTCCAAGCTGCATTAGTCATCCCAAGGGATGCTGGTGCAAAGTACCAGAAATCTGTTGACTTTTATAAAGGGCATTTATTTGGAGTAGAAGCTTACAGTTAGCAGACCCCAAAGAGTTCAGGTCAAGGTACCATAAGAGGTACTTTCTCACCCAAAGTCTGTTGCCATGTGTTGGAGCAAAATGGCTGCTGGTCTCTACAAGGGTTCAGATTTCTTCTTCCTCTTAAGACTCCATGGTCCCAGCTTCTTCAGATCTCAGCTATAGGCTGGTATAAGACTCATCACTCTCCCCGGGGCTCGTTTCTTTCTGGGCTCAGCTGCTCTGCTCTCTCCATAAGGTCAGCTGTGGACAACCAGGCTCATCCATCTTCCTAGGGCCATGTCTGTGGCACTCTCTTTTCCTGCATATCTGCTTCTGTGTTCTTCTTCTCTGTGTATTTACTCCCCTGTTTTTGACTGAATATCCACTTATATAGCACACAACTGTAGGTTAGCTGTAGGTGGGAACTCAAATCAAGTCACCCTAATGATGTGGCCAAATAAAAGCCCTAATCTTGTTTTAATAACATAAAAGTGAAACCTCTGAGTCTAATACAATCTAATATGCCTAGAGGAGCAGACCAGTTTACAAACACAATCAGTATTTCTTTTTTGAATTCATCAATAATATCAAACTGCCACACAAGCATACAATTCAGTAGAATTAAACAGATTCACAATGTTTCAGTATCCTAACCATCTTCCATTACTAGAATTTTCCTTTACTCAAAACAGGAATCCTACACTCATTTTGCATTAACTCCCATTGCCCCTGCCCACAAGCCCTGGTAACATGTACTCTATTGTCTATAAATTTTCACATTCCCTCTTATTATCTTTGTAGTTATTGTGGGGCCTAAATTTAACATCCTAAATCTATAACAATTTCATTTGCTTTGATACCAATTTAACTATAATTTTATATATAGACACATATATAATAATAGTATATATATATATATATATATACCAGGTTCCTATCCTTCCATTCCCATACCTTTATATCGTTCTTGTAACAAATTACATGTCTATATATGTCCAATGCCACTTACCTGTCATCTCATTTTTTTAATGCTTTAGCCATTTCTATTCATTTCCAAAGATTTACAAGCAACCTTTTTTACAATTCTGCACAGATTAACACTCAGCTTTCCATTCTCTATCTTCCTTCTATTATCTGAATAGAATAATTTCTGACTATTGAAGTCTCCAACTATTATTGTAGAGATATCTATTTCTCCTTTCAGTTTTGCCAGAGTGTGCCCCGTGTATCTTGGGGCATTCAGGTTAGGTACATAAATATTTAGTATAGTCATTTCTTCTTGGTGAATTGCCCCTTTTATTAATATATAATGGCCTTCTTCATCACTTATAACAGTTTTGCATTTGAAATCTAATTTGTCCGTATTAGTATCACCACTCAAGCTATTTTTTGGTTACTATTTGCATGGAATAACGTTTTCCAACCTTTCAATTTTAACCTGGTTGTGTCCTTACATCTGAGATGAGTCTTTTGTAGACAACATATAGATGGCTCATATTTTTTAATCCCTTCTATCAGTCTATGTCTTTTGATTGGGGAGTTCAATCTATTAACATTCAATGTTATTACTATAAAGGCATTACTTACATCATTTTTAGATCTATGCATTTATTTCTGTCCCCACTGGTGATGTCCTAGTTTCCCCCTCATCACTTCTAATCCTTAGTACTGCAATCCCCTCCTAATTGGTCTCCCTGGCACTAAGCTGACCTTTTCCCATTGCAGAATGACCTTTCCAAAACAGAAATGTGATCATGCATTCCCTTGCCTTGTCTTTCATCACTCCTCAACCTCCATCTATGCCCGAGTCATACTGAACAAGTAATGGCTTCCCAAATATAAGCTATGATGTCTGCCTTTAAACATAATGTTTCTTTGACTACAAACATTGGGTCCCCTTGCATCTGCCCCCAGTTTATGTACCAGTTCTTGAGAGGATGAATATTTGGGGCTCCCCAATATTCAACACACAGAGACTCCAGGAGATTTGGTGCATTAGTCTCCTGCTTGTCTAAGGGGGTGAAAATAGGGTAGCAGACTGCCAGCTAACTTGAGATGTTTCAGGAAATGTGGCACAAGGCCAAGCGCTCTATTTTGGTTCCTTCCTCAACTCTTATAATGCCAATAGTGAGTGAAGGCAGGGCATTGAAGGCTAGCCTGTCCATTAACCAAGGTCAGGATACCCAGAAGTTAGGGTCTAGTCAAGAAGGGCAATAGGGCAGTCTAGGGCCTTGGGGCAAAACGGGGATGACAGACTTGAAGGCCCTGGACTCTAATGCCTCATCTGGCCCCTGGTGTTGTCTTGCCCAGACTGGCTGCATTACTCTCAACTTCCAAAGGTGACTGATGTAAAATTTTCTCAATCCTACTTAAAAGGACTGTTTTGCATTATTTTTGAATTTTCTTATGCAGTTTAATAACAAATATTTTTAGGTTTTGAAAAAACTTAAATTCTGAAAAAACTTTCCGGCAGTATTTATCTCTAATTTTGTTCTATAGTTAGAGAGGGCTAAGTAATTAATTTATAAGAATGAGATTTTAGAATAATTCGTCTCTTGCCTCATGCTGTGTGGAATTTTACCTAAGTACCAGATAAATTAGTGCTGCCTTAGTGGAGTTTTCCATAGCTAATGTTTTACAACTGTTGAAAAACATACTCTTTTATTGCAGGACAGCAGTTTTTGCAGTTGCTTTACAAAGAAAATTACATGGTTTGGATTTATCATCTTCACCATTCTTAATGTTGTTAAAATCATATTAATAAAAATTAAATAAACTCATGTTTTAAACAGCTATTTATTGAGCATTTAGTGTACACACACATTGTGTTAGACACTGGTGGGATACATGGATGCAAAAGACCCAGAGCCAATACTCAGGGAGGGAATCTGGTAGAAAATATATAATAAATAGAAAAAATATAAAAATATAAGGAAAGATGTATTATGTGTCTTTAAGGAGGTACAAAGTACAATTGTTATTCCACTGGTGTAATCGAGGAAGCATTGTATCTTTGAGTATATGTTGGGAGCAGAGATGAGCAGGGTGGGAAAGAATGTCTATGTAGAGAGAATTCTATGAGTAAAAGCTCAGTGGTAAGAAAATATAGGATTTTTCAGGGGGGTGAGGCAACATTAAAGGAAATGTTGATTGGAGTAGGTGATCTATGGTTTTAAAATATACTAGTGTGAAGTGCTTATTTTTTGGCTATTTTTTCTTAAAATAGGATCTATGATCTATTCTACAAGGTCTATGTATTTCTTTTAGATTCTTATTACAACAACAAAAGGTTATTTCTCTTTCACACTACATTTCAATTATGGGTCAGCTGTGGCTCTGCTTCACTCCAGGACCTAAACTGTTGTAAGAGCATCTATCTGGAACAGTTTTGGTTAGCAAGACATAAAAAAAGGAGAACATGGAAAGAGTTGTCCTATACTTTAATGTTTTTGCTCAGTAGTGACTCATTTCATTAGCAAAATAAAGTCTATGAGAATTGAAAAAGTTTCATGGTCTCATTTAGATGATAACTTTAAAGAATTATTTCAATATATTCAGAATGACCTGAACATTTACCACAGAACTAACAACAATTTGATATTTCAGAATCTGTGCTGGCTTCAGTGATTAGATGTCACCAATTATACCACTGGATTGTTTTTATAGGCACTCCCTAAGCAATCAGAGGCAATTGAAATAAGTAAATGGTGCTGTTAGCATTGCCTCAGTTGAAACCAAATGACATCAACAGTGTACAATGAAGATGTCTCAGAGCTTTGAATTGAGAATGGGAGGATTTAGTCATCACAGGTGCATTGCAATGTAGTTTTGTAAAAAAAAAACAAAACTTTTGCTGTAGCATTTAGCTCCATACTCATGTTTTAGATGATAATTTAGTTTAAGCCACTTACCATCTGTCAAACTGACATTATTTTTTTTTATAATTTTTTTTATTGACTTTGTAATAATATTACATTAAAAATATATATGTGAGGTCCCATTCAACCCACCCCCCCACCCCCCCTCTCCCCCCCCAACAACACTCGTTCCCATCATCATGACACATCCATTGGATTTGGTAAGTACATCTTTGGGCACCTCTGCACCTCATAGACAATGGTTCACATCATGGCCCATACTCTCCTCCATTCCATCCAGTGGGCCCTGTGAGGATTTACAATGTCCGGTGATTACCTCTGAAGCACCATCCAGGGCAGCTCCATGTCCCAAAGACGCCTCCACCTCTCATCTCTTCCTGCCTTTCCCCATACCCATCGTCCACCATGTCCACTTTTCCCAATCCAATGCCACATTGGATTGGTTGTGTCCATTGCACCTCTATGTCAAGAGGGGGCTCAGATTCCACATGGATGCTGGATGCAATCCTCCCATTTTCAGTTGTAATCACTCTAGGCTCCATGGTGTGGTGGTTGTCCTTCTTCAACTCCATCTTAGCTGATGTCAAACTGACATTATTAATTTGACCTTTATTGATTTGGCAGTTTGTATTTATGTTGCAAAGTTATTTTAGTTTGTGGTTGTATAGAACATCTAAATATAAGGGGTTTATACTATTTTGATATTTGCTTATAATTAAGTAAAATGACAAAACGATTTAAATTTTTTTTTGCTTTTTTTAAATGGGAATCTATACATTGTTAAGTTTGAAAATTACCGAGGTAGGCAATGGGAACCCATTAAAGAATGTTGTGGATATGAGTGACATGTTTGGAGCTGTGCCTGAGAAAACTGGTTTGGTAGGCAGTAAAAAAGAAAAGGATAGCTTTAGAATGCAATGTAAAGATACCAGGTGTGTGGCAGTAGGAATTTATGGGAATAGAACGGAAAGGGCAGATGGGAGTGATATTGTTTGAGGAGCATTAATCATTAATTTTAAGGGATTATTTTGATGGAGGGAAGGAGAAAATAGAGTCAATGTTCTCTGAAATTTTTATTCTCTCTAAAGGAAAGATAAGAGTACCATGAGCAGAAACTGGAGAAATAGAGAAGGAATCAGTTAAAACAAAGAGTTTGACTTTAGATGTGATTTTCACTTTGTTAATAATGGTTTTCAAGTAGCTTAATAAGTTTAAAATCCATGAAAGTAAAGAGGAAAAAATTTGTTTCAAGTGATGAATGCTAATATAGTAGTTTACACATAAGCAGTCTTAGGTTTATATTTCCAGCACCTAGCTCATTGCTTGGCACATAGTATGCATTTGATAAGTATTAGATGAATTGAATTTGTTGCTATGAATTAAATAAGACTACTTGAAAAATTAAGCATCTGGATTTCCACTTCTTTTTTGAGACATTGCTTGTATTACAAGAGGAAGTGGGTGTCTTCAAAGATCACTCCCAACATTCCATGAACTGGAGCTGGAGTGGCAGGGAACTTGATCCAGAGATGTGGGCTGCTGTGTGGGACAGATTAGTCCTAAGGGTATATGGAAATAGTGGCATTGCTGCTGGGACACTGAGCCTTGGGGAAATGAGAAGGTAGGGAAGATGACCCAGGAAGTCCTGTATGGAGTCAAACCCTTCAGAGGGGTTGAAATAATCTCTTGGTTTCTGGAATGAGCAGAAGTAAACATGTTCTAGAGCAAGGCTTCCACAACTTTTTTTCCACAAAACTCCCACTGATTACATTGAAGCAATGAGATCACAACAAAAGATTATGAAACCTACAGTAAGGGTATTCACTATGAGTGAAAGTCAGCAGAAACAACAAAGATTAGATTTGGACTTTCAGTGTATGAATATATTAAAATGATATTGAATAAGAATAGATATGAAATATTTAAAGAAATAAAGAACATAATTATAAACCTAAGTGTATAGCAAGACATGATAAAGCATGACCACACAAAATTGAAAAAGAAATCCAAGAAATGAGAACTATAATGGACACAGTGTATTCTCAATCAAAATTCCAACAGCTTTCTCTGTTAAAAGCCAGTTTTGGTGGCTTGGGGTTATGGATTCCAGAAAAACATGTTCTTAACCTTAATCCATTCTCATAGGTGTAAAACCCTTGTAAATAGGATTTTTTTATTAGGTTAATTCAGTTAAGGTGTGGCCCAGCTGAATCAAGATGATCTTAATCCTATTACTGTAAACCTTATAGAGAAGGTCACAGAGAGAAGTCATGGGGACATTCAGAAGATGTAAGTCAATGGAACCTAGAAGAGAAAGGAGAACATGCCACCATGTGCATTGCCACGTGATAGAAAAGTCAAGGACTAAGGATCTCTGACAGGCAAACCCAGAATGCCACAGTCTTCAGGGAGAAAGCACTCTCTTATTTTATACTTCTCCTAGCCTCAAAAATGTGAGCAAATAATTTTCCATTATTAAAGCAAATCCACTGTATGGTATTTGTTTTGCAAGTGGTAGACTAAAACACCAATCATCTTAGATGAAATGGACAAACTCCTAGATACACACAAACAATCTTTCTGACTCTAGAAGAAATAGGAGACTTTAACAGGTCAATAAAAAGTAAGGAGATTGAATCAGTTATCAGAAAGTTTCAGTGTAATATTTATGTAAGTGTAAATATAAAACTTATTTAAGAATAAAGTTTAAAAACAAACAAACAAAAACCCTCCCAACAAAGAAAAGCCCTGGACCAGTTGGCTTCACAGGTGAATTCTACCAGTAATTCCAAGAAGAATTAATAACAATCCTGCTCAAACTAAAAAAAACTGAACAGGAAGGAACACTACCTAACTCATTCCACAAAGCCGACATCACCATAATACTAAGCCAGATAAAGATAACACAAAAAAGAAAATTACAGACCAGTTTCACTAACGAATATAGATGTAAAAATCCTCAACAAAACATTTACAAACTGAATCCAAGAGCGTATTAAAGGAATTATATACCATGATCAAGTAGGTTTTATCCCAGCTATGCAAGGGTGGTTCAACATAAGAAAATCAATTATTGTAATACATTACATTAACAAATCAAAGGGGGAAATGACATGTTAATCTTGATTGATGCAGAAAGAGCATTTGATGAAATCAAGCACAACTTCATGATAAAAACACTCAGAAAAATAGGAATAAAAGGCACATTTTCAATATAATAAAGGGCATGTATGAAAAATCTACAGGGAACATCATAATGGTGAAGACTGAAAGTTTTTCCCTAAAATCAGGAAGAGACAAGGATACCCACTGTCATCATTATTCAACATTGTACTGGAAGTTCTAGCTAGAGCAGTTAGGCTATAAAAAGAAATAAATGCACCCAAACTGGAAAGTAAGAAGTAAAACTTCCACTACTTGCAGATGGCAATATCCTATATAGAGAGAGTCCTGAGAGCTCTACAAAAAGCTACTAGAATCAATAAATGATTTCTGCAAAGTGGCAGCATACAAATCAACATGCAAAAAACAGTGCTATTTCTATACACTATTAATGAACTAGTATTGAAGAGGAAATCAAGAAAACAATTCCATTTACAATAGCAACTAAAAGACTCAAAATATCTAGGAATAAGTTTAACCAAGGATGTAAAGAACTTATACACAGGAAACTACAAAATACTGCTAAAAGAAATCAAAGAAAACCTAAATAAATGGAGGGATATTCCATGTACATGGATTGGAAGACCAAACATTGGTAAGATGTCAATTCTCCCCAAATTGATTTACATTTTCATTGCAATCTCAATAAAAACTCCAGCATCCTACTTTGCAGAAATGGAAAAGCCAAGTATCAAATTTATCCAGAAGGGAAAGGGGCCCAGAATAGCCAAAAACATCTTGAAAAAGAACAAAGTTGGGGGACTCACACTTTCTGACCTTAAAACTTATTACAAAGCTACAGTGGTCAAAACAGCGTGATACAGGCAAAGATAGATACACTGACCAATGGAATCAAATTGAGTGTTCAGAAATAGACCCCCACATCTATGATGAATTGATATTTGACAAGGCTGTCAACTCCACTCAACTGGGACAGAATAGTCTCTTCAAGTGGCGCTGGGAGAACTGGATATCCATTTGCAAAAGAATTAAAGAGGACATTTATCTCACACCTTATACAAAAATTCACTGAAAATGGATCAAAATCTAAATACAAGAACCAGGACCATGAAACTCCTAGAAGAAAATGTAGGAATGCACTTTCAAGATTTTATGGTAGTCAATGGTTTCATCCAAAGCAAAAGAAACAAAAGAAAAAAAAATAGGTAAATGGATCTGTCACAAAATTAAAAACTTTTGTGCTTCAAAGAACTTTGTTATGAAAATGAAAAGGCAATCTACTCAATGGGAGAAAATATTTGGAAATGACATATCTGATAGGGTTTAATGTCTGGAATACATAAATAAAACTTACAATGCAACCCAATTTTTAAAAAATATGCAAAAGACTTTAATATACATTTTTTCAAAAAGGAAATGCAAATGCCAAAGAGCGCATGAAAAGATGCTCAGTATTACTATTAGGGAAATGCAAATCAAAAGCACAAGAAGATATTATTTCACACCTACTAGAAGCCACTATTGAAAAAAACAGAAAACTACAATTGTTGGAAAGATGTAGAGAAATAGGAACAGTCATTCATTGCTTGTGGTAAAGTAAAATGGTACGGCCATTGTGCAAGTGAGTTTGGTGATTCCTCAGGACGTTAAATAGAGAACTGTCACATGATCCAGGAATCCAATACTAGGTATATACTCAGAAAGAAAGCATTCAAGCAGACATTTATACACTGATGTTCACAGTGGCATTATTCATAATTGCCAAAATATGGAAGCAATTCAATTGTCTATCAATTGATGAATGGATAAACAAAATATCATATATACATATGATGGAATATTAGTCAGCTGTAAGAAGGAATGAATTCCTGATGCATGTGACAATATGGATGAACCTTGAGGACTGCTGAGACCAGCTCAGCAATATGTTTGCATGAAGGGAAGGTGACACAGGACTGAAGAAATAAAAGGATAGAAAGAAAGACACAAGAGAGGAAATAAAGATGGGGCCAGGGGACTCACAGCTTTCTGAAACTGAGAGCGTCATCCCTAGTTTCTACATCATATTTATTTAGGAACTAACAAGCAGCTGTTTGTTATTTACTATAATAAGGGACAGGTGCAACATTTACAGTAATAAGGTATAGTTCATGCAAAGTTCAAATGCCTCCTCACACCAACATTATTTTTGTGCTGATCAGATGGTGTTCCATTTAGTCAAAGCCCGGTGTTCCTAAGCCCACACTTTTTGTCTGCATTATGGAAACGTTTCAACTTCAAACCATGTTCCTTACTGTTTTCTCACAACAAGGACATTATGTTGAATAAAATAAGGACACAAAAGGACAAATGTTCTATGATCTCACTGATACGAACTATAATAATGAAACTCATTGAGTTAGAATCTAGATTATAGCTTACCAGGGGATAAAATGGAGGTAGAGAATGGGGACCTGATGTTTAATTTGTGCAGAATTTCTATTTAGGTTGATTGTAAATGTTTGGAAATGGATAGTGGTGATGGTTGTGCATTATTGTGAGTGTAATTAACAGTGCTTAATTATGATTGTGAATGTGCTTGAATGGGGAAATTTTGGGTTGTATATGTTAGTACAAGTAAAGTTAGAAGACAAAACAAGGGTCTGTATAACACAGTGAACTCTGTTGTGGATTGTGGACTGTGATTAATAGTACAAATATAAGAATTTTCTTTCATAAATTATAACAAATATATGGCACTAACACAAGATGTTGATTATAAAGTGGTATATGGGAGAAATACACCTAATGCAAGATATGGACTATATTTAACAGTAATATTTTAATATTCTTCCATCAATGGTCACAAATTACCACACTAATTCAAAGTGTCAACAATAGGAGGATATATGGGAATGTTGTATTTTTATATGACTTTTCTGTAAACACACAACTTTTCTAATTAAAAATTACAATAATTTAAGAAATTATGAGAGGTGAAAGAAATCAGACACAAAATACTATATATTGTATGATTCCATTTATATAAAATGTAGATATAAATAAAATTATAGACATGGAATTAGATTAGTGGTTATGTAGGGCTGGGGAAGGATAGAGGGATTGAGAGTTGACTGCTAGGATGTATGGGGTTTTTATTTATGGAGTAATGATAATGTTCTAAAATCAATTATGGACGTGAATGCACGACTATGATTATACTAAAAGCCATTGATTGTACAGTTTGAATGGAGTATATGTTATGTGGCTATATCTCAATAAAACTGCTTTAAAAATTAAAGGAAAAAACCATGTTTTCTTATGATCAGGTATCAAAAAGTTAACTCCCATGTTTCCATTCTGGCCTTGTATAGCCATTTACTGAAACTTAAGAAGGAGAAGGTTTAGTGTGTATGGTAGCAGGGCAGGGTAGTATGCAGTTGTGGCTATTTTAAAACTCAGTCTACAAAATCTTTGAAGCCCTTCTCATTGAGAGATGAAAAACAATTTTCCTCCGCTTGAACAAAGACTGGACTTAGCGACTCACTTCTAATAAACAAAAGGTGGTAGGAATTAGGCTATGTCAAAACAGATGATATATCTTCCATCTGGCTCTCTATCTGAATGCTTGCTCTTGGATCCCTGGCATAATGCAGTGAGGAAGCTCGGATCACAAGATGGGGTACGTGTAGGTGTTCTGGCCACATACCCACTGACATTTTGAACTGCTAAACAAATAAATAAGAAAGCCAATCATCAACTGCCAAACAAGTAAATAAGAAAGCCTTGGAGATGATTCCATCCCTAGTCACAATCAGACAGCAACCTCATGAGACCCTGGGAATGAAGTGCATAGTTGAGCCCAGTCAGCTCCCAGAATCATGGAGATTAATAATAATAAATAATTTCTGTTTTACTCCATTAAGGTTGGGGCAGTTTATTATACAGCAAAAATTGCAGAGATAACCACAACAAAGGGATTCTAATTTTACTCTTAATATTAGCAATTTCCATCATTCAGACATAGACTTCACCAGAAAAACAGCTCCTTTACTTCAAAGTTACTATCAAATTGATATTGTAAACTTAGTGTAACAAGTTCAGTATACTGTATTCTGGAAATTTGTAAAATATTGAAGACTATGTAGTACATAAAAGTTTAGCATGCACCAATACAATTGTTAAATCTTACAAAGATAAGTGGATATCAATATAAAAACATGAATGAAGCTGGGCAATAAGCATAATGAATGAATAATATACAAAAAAATCACCAATCATCAAATTCATATGGGAGAGTAAGGGGCCACAAAGAGCCAAAACTATCTTGAAAGAGAACAAAGCTTGAGGATCCACACTTCCTGATTTTAAAACTTATTACAAAGATACAGTAATAAAAACAAGGTGGTGCTGGCACAAAGACAGACATATAACCAATGGAAACAAATTAAGAGTTCAGAAATAAATCTTTACATCTATGGCCAATTGACTTTGACAATGGTGTCAAATCTACTCAATGGGGGAAAGAATAGACTTCAATAAATGATGCAAGGAAAACTGGAGAATCACATGCAAAAAAACGAAAGTGGACCACTAACTCACAACATAATAAAAAAATCAACTAAAAATAGATCAAACACTTAAATGTAAGAACTAAAACTATAAAACTCTTAGGATAAAAGATAGGGAAACATCTGCAGGATTTTGTGTTAGGCATTGGTTTCTTAGACATTACAACAAAAACATGAGAAGCAAAAGAAACAATATATAAATGGGACTTCATCAAAATTACAAATGTTTGTGCATTAAAGGACTTTATCATAAAAGTGAAAATATAGCCTACAGAATAAGAAAAAATATTTGGAAGCCACATATCTGATAAGGATTTAATATCCAGAAAACCTACACCACCACCAAAAAAAAAATGGGCAAAAGATTTGAATAGATATTTCTTCCAAGAAGATTTATTAATGGCCAATAAGCACATGAAAAGATGCTCCACATCACTGGTCATTAAGGAAATGCAAATCAAAACCACAATGAGATAACATTTCACACTTAATGGACTGGCTACTATTATAAAAATGAAAAATAAAAAGTGTTGGTGATGATGTGGAGATATAGGAGCGCTTGCACATTGTTAATGGGAATGGAAAATGGTGCAACCACTGTGGAAAACAGTTTGGTGGTTCCTCAGAAAGTTAAGTATAGAATTACCACATGACCTGGCAACCCTACTTCTGGGTATATGCTTATAATAATTTAAAGAAGAGACTCAGATATTTGCACACCAATGCTCATGGTGGCATTATTCACAATTGCTATCCAAGTGTTTATCAACTGATGAATGGATAAACAAAATGTGATATATGCATGCAATGGAATATTATTCAGCCATATAAAGGAATGGAATTCTGATATATGCTAAAACATGGATAAACCTTGAAGGCATGCAACCAATGAATACAGCATGTTCTTCCATTTATTTAGCTTTAATTTATTTCTGCAATATTTTGTAGTTTCCTGTGTACAAATCCTTTACATCCTTGGTTATACTTATTCCTAGATATTTCATTATTTTAGTTCCTATTGTGAGGGAAAATGTTTTCTTAATTTCTTCTTCAAGTTGTTCATTACTACTGTATAGAAACACCACTGATTTTGGCCTATTGATCCTATGCCCTGCCACTTTACTGAATTTGTTTATTAGCTCTAGTTGCTTTGTTGTGGAGTTTTTAGGATTGTCCATTTGAAGGATCATTTTATCTGCAAGCATGGAAAGTTTGTCTTCTTCCTTTCCATTGGAAGCTTTTTATTCCCTTTTTTTGCCTGTTTGCTTTGGCTAGAACTTCCTGTACAATGTTGAATAGCAGTGGTGACAGTGAGCATCCTTGCCATGTTCTTGATCTTAGAGGGAAAGCTTCAGTCTTTCACTATTAAGATGTTAGCTGTGGGATTTTTAAAATATGTCCTTTATCATGTTGAGGACATTTTCTTATATTAGTTTTCTGAGTGTTGCTGTAAAGAAGGAGTACTGGATCTTGTCAAGTGCTTTTTCTGCATCAATTGAGATGATGTTTTCTCCCTTCATTCTGTTAATGTGGTGTTTAACATTAATTGATTTTTCTTGTGTTGAATCACCCTTACATACCTGTAATAAATACTCCTTATTCATGGCATATAATTCTTTTAATTTGCTACTGGATTTGGATTTCGAGTATTTTGTTGAGATTTTTGCATCTATATTCATAAGGTATTTGTCTGTAATTTTCTTTTGGTATCTATCTGGCTTTGGTATTAGGATGTTGCTGGCCTCATGGAATGAGATAGGAAATATTTCTTGTTCTTTAAATTTTTGGAAGAGTTTGAGAGGATTTGTGCTCATTCTTCTTAGAATGTTTGGTAAAATTCACCAGTGAAGCAATCGGTTCTGGACTTTTTTTGTTGGAAGCTTTTTGATTACTGCTTTGATCTCTTTACTTGTATTTGTTCTGTTGAGAACTTCTATTTCTTCTTGAGTCACTATAGTTTGTTTGTGAGTTTCTAGGATTTTGTCCATTTCATCCAGGTTATTTAATTGGTTGGCATACAGTTTTCATAGTATCTTACTATAATCCAGTTTATTTCTGTGGGGTCTGTAGAACTGTCTCCCCTTTCATTTCTGATTTAAGTTATTTGTGTCCCCTCTCCTTTTTCTTTGCCAGTCTAACTAAAATTTTGTCAATTTTATAGATCTTTTCAAAGAACCAACTTTTGGTTTTGCCATTTCTCTGCAATGCTTTCTTTTAAAAAGATTTATTTATTTATTTTATTTCTCTCCCCTTCCACCGCCCCCCCCCAGTTGTCTGTTCTCTATTCTCTGTGTCTATTTGCTGCATGTTTTTTTTGTCCCCTTCTGTTGTTGTCAGCAGCACGGGAATCTGTGTTTCTTTTTGTTGCATTATCTTGTTGTGCCAGCTGTCTGTGTGTGCAGTGCCTTTCCTGGGCAGGCTGAACTTTCTTTCGCACTGGGCGGCTCTCCTTACGGGGCGCATTCCTTGAGCGTGGGGCTCCCCTATGTGGGGGACGCCCCTGTGTGGCACAGCACTCCTTGTGTGTATCAGCACTGCATGTGGGCCAGTTCCACATGGGTCAAGGAGGCCCAGGGTTTGAACTGCGGACCTCCCATGTGGTAGATGGACGCCCTAACCACTGGGCCAAGTCTGCTTCCTTGTAATGCTTTTTAATTCTCTACTTCATTTTCCTCTGCAGTTATCTTTGCTACTTCTGCCTTCTACTCACTTTGCATTTAGGTAGCTCTTCTGTTTTGAACCCCTCCACTGTGTGGTTAGGCTTGTGATTTGCATTCTTTCTTCTTCTTTAATGTAAGCATTTAGAGCTATGAATTTCACTCTCAGCACTGCCTTTGCTGCATCATGTAAGTGTAAGTGTGTTATGTTTTCATTTACATGCACCTCAAGTTATTTCCTAATGTGCCTTGTGATGTTTTCTTTGATCCAATGATTTTAAAAAGTGTGATGTTTAACTTCCATATATTTGTGGATCTTCCATTTCTCCCTCTGTTATTACTGTCTAGGTTCATTCCACTGTAGTCAGAGAAGATATATTGTATGATTTCAATATTTTTACATTTATTGAGACTTGTTTTGTGACCTAACACATGGTGTATCCTGGATAATGACCCATGTGGTCTGGAGAAGAATGTGTATTCTGATGTTGTTGGGTGAAATGTTCTTTATATGTCTATTAGATCCAGTTGGTTTATACTATCATTCAAATCTTCTATTTCCTTCTACATCTTCTATCTAGATCTTCTATCCATTATTTATGGTGTTATATGGAAGTCTTCTATTATTAATGTAGAACTGCCTATTTCTCCCTTCAAATCTGTGAATTTATGATCCACATATTTTGGGGTGTGCTGTTAGGTGGTTATATATTTATAATTGTTATGTTTTCTTGTTGAATTGACACCTTTATCAGTAGGTAGTGTGCTTCTTTGTCCCTCCTAACAGCTTTTGACTTAGCTTCTACTTTATCTGTTAAAAGTATAAATACCCTAAGGTTCTTTTTGGCTACTATTTGCATGGGATATTCTTTTCCATCCTTTCAAATTCAACCTACTTTTGTCTTTGAATTTAAGGTGATTTTCTTGTAAACAGTATATAGTTAGGTCTTGCTTTTTTATCCATTCTGCCTATTTCTGCCTTTTGACTGGAGAGTTTAATCTACTTGTATTTAAATAACTGCCAATATTGCAAGGCTTTCTTCTAATATTTAGCTGTTTTGTCTTTGTAAGTCTTATACCTTTTTTTTTGCCCTGAATTATTCTATTAATGCCTATTTTCATATTTACTTGATTTTTGTTGTGTACCATTTTGAATCCCCTC
Source organism: Dasypus novemcinctus (assembly GCF_030445035.2). NCBI lineage: Eukaryota > Metazoa > Chordata > Mammalia > Cingulata > Dasypodidae > Dasypus > Dasypus novemcinctus. The sequence goes on from NC_080704.1 coordinate 47,995,459, forward strand.
TCATTTCTTTTTGTACATGTTTTTACATATTTTCTTTGTGGTTGCCATGGGACTTATATTTAACATCCCAAATCTATAACAATCGTACTTGATTTGATGCCAACTAAAGTTCAATAGCATGCACAAACAATGTTCCTATACCTCACCATCTCCTTACCTAATTGTTTTACTAGTTAATAATTATATTGTTATACATTGTATATTTGTATTGGTTAAGTTCATTTGTCAACTTTGCTGGGTTATGATGTCCTTTTGTTAGTCAAGCAAGCACTGGCCTGATTATTGCTGTATGTTTCATGGATTTAATCATTAGTCAATTGATTGCATCAATGACTGAGTTGATCTATTAATATAATCAATGACGTAGGCTGCTTTCAATAAGGGGAAGAATCTCATCCAACCAGTTGAAAGTTTTAATGGGAGAACTGATGATTTCAGCAGTCAGAAAGAAAAATTTATTTCTGAACTTCAGCTCGCTGGCTTCTCCTGGAATAGTCATTGAAACCTTCATCAAGAGTTCCCAGCTTGTGACCTGCCCTACAAATTTTGGGTTTGCCAACCTCCACAGTCATATGGGTCAATTTCCATAATAAATCTCATAATATTTACACACACACACACACACACACACACACACACACACACACACCCTGTTGGTTCTGTTTCCCTGGAGAATCCTGAATAATGCAATGTCCAAAACAATAGATTTATCATTGCATTTTATGTATTTTAGACACTATAAGAAGTATAAAAAGTAGAGTTACATTCCAAATATACAATACAATAATTCTAGTGTTTATAACTACCCACCTTACTAGAGATTCCTTTATTTCTTTATGCCACTTTGATCCACTGTCCACTGTTTTTTTCTTTCAGTCTAAAGAACTCCCTTTAGTTTTACTTTTTGGGTTGGTAATTAATTCTGCCAGTTTTTGTTTATTTGGGAATGTCTTAATCTTACCTCATTTTTTTTTATTAGAGAAGTGTGGGTTTACAAAACAGTCATGGGTAAAATACAAGATTCCCATACACCACTCCACCACCAACACCTTTCATTGGTATGAAACATTTGTTACAAATGATGAGAGCACAATATAGTAATTGTACCATTAATTAAAGTCTATGGTTTAATTTAGGGTTCCATGTTTGTGTAGTGTAATTCCATAGAGTTTAAAAAAATTTTATTCTGATACCTTATAAACAATGTAACATTGCCCCTCTTAATTATATTTAGACATATATATCAGTGGTGTTAATTGCATTAACCATGTTGTGCTACCATCACCACCATCCATTACCTAAACATTTCCATAATTCCAAATAGGAATACTGGACATTTTAAGCCTTAACTTCCCTTTCTCTATCCCCTCCCTGTCGCCTGGTAACCTGTATTCTAGATTCTGACTCTATGAGTATGCTTATTCCAATTGTTTCAAACAGTAAGATCATACAATATTTGTACTTTTGTGTCTGGTTTATTTCACTCAACATGATGTCTTCAAGGTTCACCCATATTGTCCACTGTATCAAGATTTCATTCTTTTTTACAGTTGAACAGTATTCCATTGTGTGTATAGATCACATTTTATTTATCCACACATTGGTTGATGGACACTTGGGTTGCTTCCATCTTGTGGTAATTGTGAATAATGCTGCTATGAATGTCAGTGTGAAAATATCTTTTGAGTTCCTAATTTCCATTCTTTTGGTTATATACCTAGTAGTGGTATTGCCAGTTCATATGGTAGTTCTACACTTAGGTTTCTAAGGAACCACCAAACTGTCTTCCACAGCAGCTGCACCATTTTACTTTGCAACCAGCAATGAATGAGTATTCCTGTTTCTACACATCTCTATCAATTGTTATTCTCCATTTAAAAAATTGCAGCCATTCTAAAAGTGGTATCTTATTGTGATTTTTAAAAATATATTTTTATTAGAGAAGTTGTGAACTTACAAAGCAATCATGCACATGTATGGAATTCCCATACAACACCCCTCCAGCAACACAATACATTGTTGTGGAACATTTATTACAGATTATGAGATATCATCATCAGATTATTATCACTAACAATGATTTATAGCATACATTTGGTATATTTTTTCCATACCCCCTATTATTAACACAATATATCTTGACGTTGATTCTAGTATATTACAGTATTGCTGTTAACTATAGTTCATAGGTTATGTTAATTGTATTTTTCCCCATGCTATTCCACGTTCTTATCACCTTGCAATAGTGATGTACATTTGTTTTAGTTCATAGAAGGACATTCTTGAATTTGTACTATTAACCACAATTCTCATCCACCTCTGGGTTCACTATGTTATTCAGTCCCTTGGTTATTCTCTAGCTTTCTTTCAGTTGACATTTGCATCCCTAGACTACCCTTTTCAGCCACAATCCCATTTATAAACCAGCTGCATTAGTTCAACTCACTATAATCTCATTGTGATTTTGATTTGCATTTCTCTGAATGAGAGATGTCTATTTCAAGTCTTTTGCCCATTTTAAAATTGGGTTGTTTGTCTTTTTGTTGTTAAGTTGAAGGGTTTCTTTATGTTTTCTGGATATTAAACCTTTATTGGATATGTGATTTCCATGTATTTTCTCTTATTGTGTAGGTTGTAATATTACTTTCATGATAATATCCTTTGAAGGCGGCGGACTTGGCCCAATGGTTAGGGCGTCTGTCTACCACACGGGAGGTCCGCGGTTCAAACCCTGGGCCTCCTTGACCCGTGTGGAGCTGGCCCATGCGCAGTGCTGATGCGCACAAGGAGTGCCCTGCCACGCAGGGGTGTCCCCGCATAGTGAAGGCCCACGCACAAGGAGTGTGCCGGGTAAGGAGAGCCGCCCAGCACGAAAGTAAGTGCAGCCTGCCCAGGAATGGTGCCGCAAACATGGAGAACTGACACAACAAGATGATGCAACAAAAAGAAACACAGATTCCCGTGCCACTGACAGCAACAGAAGTGGATAAAGAAGACACAGCAAATAGACACAGAGAGCAGACAACCGGGTTGGGGGGGGGGTGGGAAGGGGAGAGAAATAAATAAATAAATAAATCTTTTTAAAAAATCCTTTGAAGTACAAAAGTTTTAAATTTTGATGAGGTAGTATTTATCTAATTTTTCTTTCATTGCTTGCACTTTGAGTATAAAGTCTTAGAATCCATTGCCTAACACAAGGTCCTGAAAATGCTTTCCTACATTTTTTTCTGGGCATTTGATAGTTCTAGCTCTTATATTTAGGTCTTTCATCCATTTTGTGTTCAATTTTTACAAATTATTGAAAAGCAGTTTATTAAATTACTAAGGGAAAGAGGTGATTTCTAAGTAGTAACATTGTTTCAATAAGTGAATTTCTTAGGAGGCAATATTCTTTCTCTCCTTTTATGAGGTTACTGGCCTAGTAAAGCATGTCTGGAGGAAATTTGGACTCCCAGTCACACATGTGAAGGAAATTATGGGTTACTCAATATGATTCATTTGTGTAATGTGGCTGTCAGCAAAAATCTAATGTTATCCTGAGTTCATTATAAGAAATAAAGTGTTTGGAACAAGAGTCATGGATTTGCTCTATTCAGAACTGACAAAATTACAACTGGAGTGTTGTATTCTCTTCTGAATCCCACGTGCTATAAGTAAAATCAATAAAATATTATGTGTAGAGTGACTACAATGGTGAGAAAAATGAGAATCTCTTCATATGAAATGAAGATGCAGCATCAGAGGTTTTGTGGCATTCACAGATGCCCAATATATTCCTTTTGGTGAGGTTTAATTCTATGTAAACCTAATTTAGTTAACATTTAAAAATTATTTATATCAATGTTATAAGTTACTCAATAGACACAAGATAACAGCTACAATAACAATAATTCTGCTTTGGTCAGTGGTTGTACTCCCTCCCATTTTTATTCATTTCTCAGTCTTGAGAGATTTCAGATGAGGTCTGTTCTGACTGCTTCAGGCAGAGAAGGGACATAGACATTATGGGACAGAAGAATGGAATTGTTTTCCTTATAATTGCAGATACTCTTTCTTTTTGGGCTGGGGCTGATTTATCCTCATAATTTTGTTAGTTGTCCAGGAAAAGTCTGAAGAACTGGCGATTATGAGTTCACCACATATTTGCTGGGTTTCAGGGCTCAATAGGCATAGGAACAATCTGAAGGCTTTAAGTTTCTGAGAGATACTTAACAGGTAAATTAAAAATTTTAGGGTCAAAAAAAAAGAGTAGAAGAATTATGATCAGGGGATTTATGAATGAGAATAACTATGTTATATTGGGGAAATAGATTTATATATATTACCAGATAGGGTCCACCTAGGGGGTATTGATTCTAAGAGGCTTGCCTCTTGTGTCTGGACATCTCTAGGGCCCTCAGGAGCATTTTTGTCTGAGGCTTTGTTTACTGTGGCAGTTTGTAAAGTCTGACTGCGATCTGCATAAGTGTAACTTCTGGAATGACCTCTGAACTCACTTTGAAATGTCTTAACCATAAAAATTACATTTTGTTTAATATTCCCCCCTTTTGGTCAAGATCGTTCTCCAAATGCATCACTGATTAACACATAATAATAATCCCTCAGTGCCAGGGAGGCTCATACCTGGGAGTCATGCCCCATGTCAGGAGGATGTAGTGAATTTATTTGCAGAGTTTTGCTTAGAAAAAGGCCACATTTGAGTAACAAGGAGGTTTTTAGGAGGCAAATCTTAGGCATTAATTAAATTTAGATTTAATTTCTTTATTACAGGAATAAGGTTCATAAGTGCAAGCCTTAAGATCAAGGGCTTGGCTTATTGGCCTGCTTCTTTTATTAGGCAAGGGTTATATAATCCAGAACTTTTTGCCATCATATTTGAGAAAGTAGTAGAACTTGCCCAGGAAAGAAGGTTAATATTTTGTTAGCTACTGTGTGGGCCTCTATCTGTCCAGAAAATGTATCTACAGCAACCAGGATACCTTAAAAATTTTTTTTTCGTATTTCTTTGTTATTTTTATAAGAATTTTTATTTATTTATTAATTTTATTATTCTTTAAAAATTTCTCTCCCCTTTGCCTTCCCTGCCCCCCGCCCCAGTTGTCTGCTTTCTGTGTCCATTCACTGTGTGTTCTTCTGTGTCCGCTTGTATTCTTGTCAGCGGCACCTGGAATCTGTCTCTTTTTGTTGCGTCATCTTGCTGTGTCAGCTCTCCGTGTGTGTGTGGTGCCATTCTTGGGCAGGCTGCACATTTTTCGCCCTGGGTGGCTCTCCTTATGGGACGCACTCCTTGTGCATGGGGCTCCCCTATGTGGGAGACACCCCTGTGTGGCATGGCACTCCTTGCGCACATCAGCACTGCACGTGGGCCAGCTCATCACATGGGTCAGGAGGCTCTGGGTTTGAACCTTGGACCTCCCATGTGGTAGGAGGATGCCCTATCCGTTGGACCAAATCTGATTCCCTAGGATACCTTTTTATCTCACAAAAGTATCTAGCTATTTAACTTTCAAGATGTTCAAAAGACCCTTTCTATAAGGACACCTGACCTTTTCCCATCTTTACCTTCTTACCAGGTTTATGTTAATTGACAGGTAGAACTTAAATTATAAACTTGCCTTGCTTCTCATTTAAAGTTCTTCTCATCTACTTTCAGAGAAGCCTCAGAGTAAAATAGTATCACTGACAAGGAAATTTGGTTGTATCTGTGGTGTATAGCATTTTCCTAAGAATTAAATATTCAGTGTTCCCATATCCCCCCTTTTGTCATACATAACCCCACCACCAGCCTCCTGCATTGTTGTAGAACTTTTGTTAGAAATAATCAAAGAACATCATCAAAATACTACTGCTAACTCTAGTCCATACCTTATAAATAGTATATTTTTCGCATAAGCCACCCTTTTATTGACATGTGTTAGTACTGAATATTTGTTATAGTTCATGTAGGAACATTATCATATTTGTACTGTTAACTGCAACCCAGCATCCACCTATGGGGTTCATTGTGTTATACAGTAACATGTCTTGTACAATACATCCAAATTGTGCACTCAGTGACTTCCAGTTTCACCACAGTGTTTTGTTATCATCACCCCAGGAAATTTTAGAGCATTTTCATAGTTCCAAGGGGAAAAATCCTATACCCCCTCATATATCACTATTGTTGACCCATTACATTGACATAGTACCTTCTTTGCCATTGCTGCAAAAGTATTACAATATTACTGTAAATTACTACAGACTGAGTTACATTAGTTGTATTTTCCTCATATATCATGATATTCTTGTAATATTGTAATGATATCCTTGTAATATTGACGTACATTTGTTTTACTTCATGGAAGGACATTCTTGTTTCTGTACTATTAACCACAATCATCATCCACCACCGATTTCTCTGTTATACAGTCCCTAGATTATCCTCTAGCTTTCTTTCAATTGACGTTTATGGCCCTGGACTATCCCTTTCAACCACCATCACCTTTATACATCAGCAGTGTCAGTTATACTCACTATAATGTATTACCATCAGCTCTATCTATTTTCACACATTTATTGGGTTGAATTAAATTATTAAAAATTCTGCATATATTAAGCATCAGCTCACACTTCTCAACCCTCATTCTATCTCTTAGTAGCTTATACAATATTTGTCCTTTTTTGTCTAGCTTCTTCCATTTAACGTAATGTCCTCAAGGTTCATCCATGTTGTCATATGCATCCATACTTCACTTCTTATAGCTGAATAGTATTCCACTGTATGTATATACCACATATTGTTTACTGATTCATCAATTGATGGACACTTGTATTGCTTCCATCTTTTGGCATTTTTGAATAATGCCATTATGAACATGAGTTATTAAATAGCTGTTCAACTCCCTGCTTCAATTTTTCTGGATACATATCTAGTAGCAAGATTGCCAGTTCATATGGTAATTCTATAATTAGGTTCCTGGGGAACTGAACCACAGTGGCTGCACCATTTTACATTGCCACCGGCAATGAATGAGTGTTCTTATTTTCAATTGGGTGTGAAATGATATCTCATTGTGGTTTTGATTTGCAGATCTCTAATAGCTAATGATGTTAGTGATGTTGAGCATTTTTTCATGTGGTTTTTAGCCATTTGTATATCATTTTTGGAGAAATGTCTACTCAAGCTTTGCACATTTTTAAATTGGTTTATTTGTCTTTTTTCTTGAATTGTAGGATTTCCTTATATATTTTGAATATTAAACCCTTGTCATTTATGTGATTTCCAAACATTTTGTCCCATTGAGTATGTTGTCTTTTCACTTTTGTAACAAAGTCCTTTGATACACAAAGTTTTTTAATTTTGAGGGGGTCCCATTTACTTATTCTTTTATTTCATTGCTTGTGCTTGACTGTAAAGTTCAAGAAACCTTTGCGTACAAGATCTTGAAGATGCTTTCCGAGATTTTCTTCAAGGAATTTTACAGTCCTTGTTCTTGTACTTAATCTTTAGTCAATTTTGACTTATCTTTTGTAGATGGTGTGAGACAGGGGTCATTTTTCTTCTATTGCATATGGATGTGTTTGTTTGCTAAAGGATGCCAGTGCAAAATACCAGACATGGGTTGGCTTTTACAGTGGGAATTTATTAGGGTAGAAACCTACAGTTTCAAGACTCTGAAAATGTCCAAATCAAGGTATCATCAGAGATGCTGTCTCACCAAAGGTCAGTTTCTGGTGATCCTGGACTCCTGCCAAGTGGCAAGGCAAAATGGTGGTTTGTCTCTGCCTTCTCCTCCAGGCTCACTTTCTCCCAGGGCTCAGCTCTGGATGATCAGACATAAGACTTATTTCTCCCTTCTCCTCATTGCTTTGGCCTTGACTTTTCTACTGATTCTAGCCTCCAGCCTCTTTCAGTCTCTCAGGGTTTCTCTTTCTGTGCTTAAAGGCAATCCTGGAATCCTTTCTCACATGGCAGTATAAAATGGCAGCTCTCTTTCTCTGTGTGTTTCTGTTTTCAAGCTTCCATTTATATAAGACTCCAGCAAGAGGGCTAAGACCCACCCTAGGTCAAACCTCATAGAATTAGTCCAATCAAAGTCCCCCCAACTGATTCCAATAAAAAGGTCCTACACAAAGTAGGAATGGATTAACTCCAAGAACATGATCTTTTCTGGGATTCACAAAGATCTTCAAACTGTCACAAGGGATATCCAGATTTCCTAGCACCATTTGTTGAAGAATCTATTGTTTCCCAATTTAGTGGACCAGGCAGCCTTGTCAAAAATCAATTGACCATATCTGTGAGGGTCTATTTCTGAACTCTCAATTCAATTCCATTGGTTAATATATGTATCCTTATACCAAAATCATCCTGTTTTGACATCTGTAGCTTATAGTAAGCTTTGAAATCAGGTGGTGTGAATCCTCCAACTTCTTTCTTCTTTGTCAAGATGTTTTTAGCTACTCTGGCTCCCTTACTCTTCTGAAGAGATCTGATGCTTTGCTTTTGCATTTCTGCAAAGTAGATTTCTGGAATTTGGATTGGGATTGCATTGAATCTGTAAATCAATCTGGGTAGAATTGACATCTTAATGATATTAATCCTCCTATCCATATTCACAGAATGTCCTTCTACTTATGTAGGTCTTTTAAAACTTTTTTTTAGCAATGTTTTATAGTTTTCTGTGTATAAGTACTTTACACCCTTGGTTAAATTTATTCCTAGATATTTGATTCTTTTAGTTGCTACTATAAATGGAACTTTATTTGATTTCCTCCTCAGATTGCTCATTACTAGTGTATTAGTCAGCCAAAGGGGTGCTGATGCAAAATACCAGAAATTGGTCGGTTTTTATAAAGGGTATTTATTTGGGGTAGAAGCTTACAGATACCAGGCCGTAAAGCATAAATTACTTCCCTCACCAAAGTCTATTTTCACGTGTTGGAGCAAGATACTTGCTGATGTCTGCAAGAGTTCGGGCTTCCTGGGTTCCTCTGGGCTTTTATTCCCCACAAGGTCAGCTGTAGACTATCAGGTGAAAGGTTCTGTCAATTTCCTTGGACTCCAGCTTAAGACTTTAGCATCAAACTCCAATATTAAAAGCCCTTGCATCAAAAGCTCCAATCCTGTCCTTTGCCGTGCTTTTTATCTGGTGGGTGGGGATTCAATGCCCTAATGACATGGCCCAGTCAAAGCCCCAATCATAACTCAATCATGCCCAGGTACAGACCAGATTACAAAAATAATCCAATATCTATTTTTGGAATTCATAACCATATCAAACTGCTACAAGTAGTGAATAGAAATGACTGATTTTTACTTATTGAACTTTTATGCTGCCACTTGGCTGAACTTATTTATTAGCTCTAGAACGTTTGGTGTAGTTTTCCAGGATAATCTATATATAGGATCATGTCATTGCCAATCAGTGAAAGATTTACTTCTTCTTTTCCAATTTGGATGCTTGTATTTATTTTTCTTGCCTAACTGCTCAGGTTAGATCTTTTAGTATGGTGTTGAATAACAGTGGTGATAGTGAGTATTCTTGTCTTGTTTCTGATTTTACAGGGAAAATTTTCACTCTTTCATCACTGAGTATGACGTTAGATGTGAGTTTTTTATACATGCCCTTTATCATGTTGAAGAAGTTCCTTTTATTCCTGTTTTTCTAAATGCTTTTATCATGAAGATGGGCTCCATTCTGTCAAATGCTTTTTCTGCATCAATTGAGATGATCCTGTGGCTTTTTCCTTCATTCTGCTAATGTGATGCATTACATTTATTAATTTTCTTTTGTTAAATTAACCTTGCATACCAATGATAAATTCCACTTGATCATGTTTTATAATTCATTTAGCATGCTATCTGTTTTGGTTTTGCTAGTATTTATTGAGGATTTTTACATTTATATTCATAAGAGATATTGGTCTATAGTTTTCTTGTGGTATCTGTATCTGGGTTTGATGTGAGGGTGATGTTAGTCTCATAGAAGGAAGTAGGCCGTGCTCCCTCCCCTTCAACTGCTTGGAAGAATTTAAGCAGAATTGGAGTTAAATATTCTTGGAAAGGTTGTAGAATTCCTCTGTAGAAGCCAACTGGTTTGGACTTTCCTTTGTTGGAAAGTTTTTGATTACTGATTCTATCTCTTAACCAGTTTTTGGTTTTCTGAGTTCTTCTATTTCTTCTGGAATCAATGCAGGTAGTTTATATGTTCTAAGAATTTGTTCATTGCATCTAGGTTATTTAATTTATTGGTGTATAGTTGTTCATAGTATCCTCTTATAGTCCTCTTTATTTCAGCAGGGTTTTTAGTAATGTCCCCTCTTTCATTTCTGATTTTAATTTTGTATATCTTCCCTCTTTTCTTCATCAGTCTAGCTAAGTGTTTGTAAATTTTATCAATCATTTCAACGAATCAACTTTTGTTTTTGTTGATTCTCTCTACTGTTTATTCATTTATTTTACTTTATTTATTTATCGCCCCCCCCCCCTTGTCGTTTGCACTCACTGTTGCTTCCAGCTCTCTGCAGCAGTGCAGGCCAGCTTGCATTCACCAGGAAGCCCTGGGAATCAAACCCAGGACCTCCTATATGGTAGGTGGGAGCCCAATCACTTGAGCCACATCCACTTCCCATCTCTCTATTGTTTTTTAGAAATATATTTGTATTAGAGAAGTTGTGAACTTATAAAACAATCATGCACATGTGTGGAATGACCATACAACATCCCTCCAGCAACACACTGCGTTGCTATGGAACATTTGTTACAGATTATGAGATAATATCATCAGATTATTATCACTAACTATGCTCTGTAGTGTACATTTGGTATGTTTTTCCCATACCCTTCTATTATTAACACAGTACATACTTGGCATTAAGCAAGAATATTGCAGTACTGCCATTAAGTAAAGTCCATAGGTTACATTAATTGCATTTTTCCCCTGCTTCTCCACATTCTTATCACCTTGTAATAACGATGTACATTTGTTCTAGTTCATAGAAGGACATTCTTGAATTTGTACTATTAACCACAATTCTCATCCACCTCTGAGTTCACTATGTTATTCGGTCTCTTGATTATTCTCTAGCTTTCTTTCAGTTGACATTTACATCCCTAGACTACCCTTTTCAGCCACAATCCCATTCATAAACCAGCTGCATTAGTTCTACTCACTGTAATTTTTTATCAACTCTATCCATTTCCACACTTTTCTCAAGTGTACAATTAATTAAAACTTCTACATACATTAAAATATCAGTACCCCTTCTCAGCCCTCCTTTTATCTCCTAGTAACCTATTTTCTAGGTTTTAACTCCATGCATTTATTCTTCATATTTAGTTCATATTAGTGAGACCATGCAATATTTGTCCTTTTGTGTCTGGCTTATTTCACTTAGCACAATGTCTTCATGGTTCAGCCATGCTATTATAAGTGCCCCAATTTCATTTCTTTTTACTGCAGCATAGTATCCCATTTTATGTATATACCTTATTTTGTTTATCCATTCTTCAGTTGATGGACACTTGTGTTGTTTCCATCTTTTGGCAATTGTGAATAATATTGCTATAGAACATCAGTGCGCAAATGTCTGTTCACATCAGTTTTCAGTTCCTCTGAACATATTGCTAGTAGAGGAATTGCTAGATCATATGGCAGTTCTACATGTAGCTTCCTGAGGAACAGCCAAACTCTCTTCCACAAAGGCTGCACCATTTTACATTCCCACCAGCAGTGAAGGAGTGTTCCTATTTCTCAACATCCTCTCCAGCACTAAATGTTTTCTGTTTTTGTTTTTTTAAAAAATCATAGCGATTTTATGTGGTGTGAAATGGTATTTCAGTATAGTTTAGATTTGCATTTCCCTAACAGCAAGTGATATTGAACACTTTTCATTTGCTTTTTGGCCCTTTGGAGAAATGTCTATTTAAATTTTTTGCCCATTTTAAAATGGTATTTCTTGTTCTTTTGTTGTTCGGTTATATTATCTCTTTATATAGAATGGAAATTAAATCCTTACAGGATATGTGATTTCCAAATATTTTCTCCCATTGAGTGGACTGCCTTTTCACCTTTTTGGTGCATATACATTTATGATTTTTATTTATTCCTGGTGTATTGCCATTTTTATTAATATATAATGTCCTTCTTAGTCTCTAATAACAGTTTTTCTTTTAAAGTCGATTTCTTCCAATATAAGTATAGCTACTCCAGACCTTCTTTGTGTTACTGTATCTGTGGAGTATTGTCTTCCAGCCTTTCATTTTCAATATATTGGTATCCTTGAGTCTAAGGTGAGTCTCTTGCAGGAGCATATAAATGGCTCATGTATTCTTATCCATTCCAGCAGTATAAGTCTTTTGATTGGGGAGTTTAATCCATCAATATTTAATGTTATTACTGTAAAAGGAGTTTTTCCTTCACCCACTTTGATCTTTGGATTTTATCTGTTATTTTATTTTCACCACTCTTTTGACACTTTTACTGATATTATCTTCATTTGTAGACTCTCTTCCAAGCTGGTCTCTCCTGTCTTTTCTTTTTAGGCTGTAGCACTTCCTTTAGGATTTCCTGCAGAGTCAGTCTCTTGGTTACAATCTCTTTCCATTTCTTTTTATCTGAGAATATTCTAAACTTGTACTCATTTTTGAAAGACAATCTTGCCAGATATAAGATTCTTAACTGGCAATTTTTCTCTTGTGTTATCTTCAATTTTCATACCACTTGCTTCTTGCCTCCATGGTTTCTGATGAGAAATTGGCACTTAATCTTATTGCATGTCCCTTGTATGTGGTGCATTATTTTCTCTTGCTGCTCCCAGAATTCTCTCTTTATCTTTGGCATTTGACATTCTGATTAGCTTGTGTCTCAGAGTAAGTCTGTTTGGATTTGTTTGGATGGGTATATGTTATGCTTCTTGTATGCAAATATCTATGTCCTTCAATAGGGTTGGGAAATTTTCTACCATTATTTCTTCAAATACACCTTCTGCCTCTTTCCCCTTCTCTTTTCCTTATGGGAAACTCATTGCATATATGTTTGCATGTCTCTTGCCATCATTTAGTTCCCTGAGACCCTGTTCAATTTTTTTCCATTCTTTTCTTCACTTTTTCTTTTGTATGTTTGCTTTTGGAGTCCATGACTTCCAGTTCACTGGTCCTTTTATCTGCCTCCTCAATTCTGCTGTTATATGCCTCCAGAATATTTTAAATTTGGTTCATTGTGCCTTTCATTCCCATAAGATCAGTTAATTTTCTATGTATCATTTCAAATTCTTCTTTGTGCTCATGTAGTGTCTTCTTAACATCTTTAATTTCTTTAGCCATCTCATTGAATTTATTAATTCAATGAGATGGCTTGAACACCTATGATTAGTTGTCTCAACTCCTTTGTGTCATCTGTTGCCTTATCTTGTTCATTTGACTGGGCCATGTTTTCTGTTCTTGGTATGGATTGTCATTTTTTCTTCATTTCTTGGCATCTGGCTTGCTAGACGGATTTATTCCGGGCACAGTTTTTCTCTTTAGTTTAGTTTTTTTTTTTTTGCCCTCTCTACTGTGTGTTTGTGTAGTTAGAGCTGAGGATGTAGTTAGTACTGTAAGCTGTGGACCCAGAAGCTGCCTGTGTTGACCCAGGATCCACTGAAATTTCTCCTACCTCTCTCCTATGCCAGAGGTTGGGACAGAGCTGCAGCCATGTGGAATAATCCAAGATGTGCAGGTCAAGACCATTTGTAGTTGCCCAGAGAGATGGATGAAGCTTCATGCCCCTTCCTCCCTTACCTTGGTGGGGAGGGAGCTGCAGATATGGGCAGCAACCTAATCCATGTGGGCCAAACCTGACCACAGTTGACCAGGTAGACTAAAACCTCTGCCCCCCTACCCCTGCCAGGATTGTGGATGCACTTTAATCCATGCAGACTGAAAGTGCCTGCAGTAGCCCCAAGAAGCTAATGAAGTACTACCCCTTTTGCCCTTTAAGATGTGCTGATGGAGCCACAGTCACTCAGCAAACTAGTCTGTTTAGGCAGAAAGCATCTGCAATTGTCCAGAGAGGCTGAGGAAACACAGTTCCTTCCTATCCTTCTGTGGGGCAGGAATAGAGCTACCAGTGTTAGAGTATCCAGTCTGTGGTCTGAAAGTGCCTGCTGTTGCCCAGAGAGGCTGAAGAAGCACCAGCTCCCCTTGTCTCCCATGGGTGGGGCAGGGATGGAATCCAAGGCACTCAAGAAACCAGTCTGTGCAGGCCAAAAACATTTGCAGTTGCCTGGAGAGGCTGAGGAAACACAGCTCCCTTCCTATCCTATTGGGGGGCAGGGATGGAGCCCCAGGTGTCTGAGTATCCAGTCTGAGCCAGCCAAAATTGCCTGCAGTTGCACAGAGAGGCTGGTGCATGTTCCACTGCTGGGAGTGGGCCTGGGGCATAGATTAGGACTGTAATCTGATCTGGGTGTAAAGAAACCAGTGCCTACCATCACTGTGATTTTCAATTAGCCCTGCTTCCCCTCAAGCCTGGGGCAGAGCTAAAATGGCAGCTACTGTCCTCTTTCTGACTTGTACAGCTTCAAACTTTAGCTGTTCTTAGGAATATTCTTTAGCCAGCTGAATTTCCTAATCAGTAGCTGAAGATGGTGCCTGACAGTCTCTTCCTCCCTCATATTTTGGAAATGGTGCTTCCAACTCCAGCCATACAATAGCTCCTGAGAGAACTTGCACTGCCAGTGGAGGATGGGCACCAACCTCCGTGGCTTGGAGTGCTCTACTCATGAATCCTCACTGCTAATGGGCACCTTCCTCTTTCTATTCTTTCAAGGAGGTTGCAGGATGTTTTTCAGGTCTTTTGGACCTCCCAAACAGTTGCCTTAGATAGCTCTGGGTGATTACTAACTGCCCTGTAGGATGAGCTGTCTCTTGATGCTCCTTATTCTGCTACCATCTTGTCCTTCTCTCCCTCTATTTTTTTTTTGTTTTCAATTTCATTTATCTTTGCCCTAATCTTTGTTATTTCCTTTCTTCTGTTTGCTTTGTGTTTAGCTTGCTCTTATTTTTCTAGTTTTTCCAGTTTTGAGGTTACAGCTCTGATAAATGTCTTTCTTTTTTTAATGTAAGCATTTAGATGTCTAAATTTCCCCTCTCAGCACTGCCTTTGTTGCATCCAATAAGTTTTGGTATTTTTTTTTATACATGTATATATATATATATATATATATATATATATATATTTAAGAGTTTTATTTATTTATTGATTTCTCTCCCCTCCCCCCCCACCCCGGTTGTTTGTTTTCTGTGTCTATTTGCTGCATCTTCTTTGTCCGCTTCTGTTGTCAGCAGCACGGGAATCTGTGTTTCTTCTGGTTGCGTCATCTTGTTGTGTCAGCTCTCCGTGTGTGTGGCACCATTCCTGGGCAGGCCACACTTTCTTTCGTGCTGGGCAGCTCTCCTTACGGGGCACACTCCTTGTGCATGGGGCTCCCCTACGTGGGGGACACCCCTGCGCTGCATGGCACTCCTTGCCCGCATCAGCACTGCACATGGGCTAGCTCCACACAGGTCAAGGAGGCCAGGGTTTGAACCACGGACTTCCCATGTGGTAGACGGACGCCCTAACCACTGGGCCAAGTCCGCCACCTAAGTTTTGGTATTTTGTATTTTCATTTTCATTCACCTCAAGATAATTCCTAATGTTGCTTGTGATTTCCTCCTTAACCCATTCATTGTTTAAGAGTATGTTGTTTAATTCCCACGTTTGTGGATTTTCCATTTGTCCTCTATTGTTGATTTCTAGCTTCATTCTGTTATGCTTGGAGTATAAGTATTGTATTATTTCAATATTTTTGAATTTATCAAGTCATATTTTGTGACCAAAATATGGTATATTTTGGAGAATGATCCATGTGCACTTGAGAAGAATGTATATTCTGTTTTATTTTTTTGGGGGGTGAGTGTTTTATATATATCTGTTAGGTCTAGTTGGTTTAGAGTATCATTCAAGCTCTGTACTTCTTTATGAATCTCCTAACTAGTTCTATCCATTACTGAGAGTGCTGTTTTATTGTTTTATTTTATTATTACTATTTTTAAAAGTTAAATTTAATTTTTATTTTTATTGAAGTATATCATTCATACATGAACACAATTAAACAATAAGTGTATAGTAAAGATTGTGTACTTACAAAATAAATATACATAACATCACACAGGGGTCTCATATGTCATCCCTCCACCAACTCTTTGCATTGGTGTGAAACATTTGTTACAAACTATGCAAGAACATCGTCAAAATATTACTACCAACTATATTCTTTATCTTACATGTGGTGTATTCTTCTCCCAACCCATAATATTTTTAAAAATATATATTGTTATTATTTTTTAAGATTTATTTTTATTTATTTCTCTCCCCTTCCCCCCACCCCCATTGTCTGCTCTCTGTGTCCATTTGCTGTGTGTTCATCTGTATGCACTTGCATTGTTGTCAGGTGGCACCAGGAATCTGTGTCTCTTTTTGTTGCACTATCTTGTTGCATCAGCTCTCCGTGTGTGTGGTACCACTCCTGGCAGGCTGTGCTTTTTAAATTTTCTTTTTGCACAGGGCAGCTCTCTTTGTGGGGTACACTCCTTGTACGTGGTCACCCCTACACAGGGGGCACCCCTGCATGGCATGGCACTCCTTGCATGTGGCAGCACTCCATGTGGGTCAGCTTACTACATGGGCCAGGAGGTCCTGGGGACCAAACCCTGGACCTCCTATATGGTAGGCTGATATTCTATCAGTTGAGCCATATCTGCTTCCCAAGACTGGTGGTTTTAGAGTCTCCTTCTATTAATGTTGAACTATCAATTTCTCCCTTCAAATCTTTCAGTATTTGATTCATATATTTTGGGGCCCTGATGTTAGATGCATATATATTTATAATTTTACATCTTCCTGTTGAATTGTCCCCTTTATCAGTATATAATGGCCAACTTTTTCTTTGCAACTATTTTTGTCTTAAAGACTATTTTATCTGCTATTGATATAGCCACTCAGCTTCCTTTTGTTCACTACTTTCATGGTTTATTTTTCCCATCTTTTCCCATCAAACTACTTGTATTTTGAATTTAAGGCGAGTCTCTTGTAGGCTGCATGTAGTTGGTCCATATTTTTTAATCTGTTCTGTCAATCTTTGTCTTTTGACTGCAGCATTTAATCCATTTACATTTAAAATCACTATTGATATTACAGGACTTTCTTTTGCCATTTCGCTATTTAGCCTTTGTAAGTCTTATAACCTTTGTCCCCCACTTCTGATAATGCCTGCTTTTATATTTATTTTATTTTTTTGTGTTGTACCATATTGAGTGTCTTTTCATTTCTGTGTGGATATATTTGCCATCTATTTTCTTCATGGTGACCATGCTGTTAAAATTTAACATCCTAAATATGCAGTAATCATATTTGGTTTGATACCAACTTAACTTCAATAGCATGTTTATATACTTTTTCTATACCACTCTGTCCCTCACCATTTTTGTACTTGTTGCCAGTTATATATTTGTACATTGTATGTCCAAAACAGATTTATCATTACTTTTTATGCATTTGCATATTAGCACCTGTAGGAAGTAAGAAGTAATAATATACTGTCATTTATAATTGCCCAAAATGGTTGCCTTTACTGCAGGTGTTTATTTCTTTATGCCACTTTGAACCATTGTCTAGTGTCCTTTACTTTCAGTCTGAAGATCTCCCTTTAGCATTCCTTGTAAGTCATGTCTAGTGGTGATGAACTCCTCTGGCTTTTGCTTATCTGAGAAAGTTTTCATCTTTTCCAAATTTTTGAAAGAAGGTCTCACTGGATATAAAATTCTTGACTGGCAGCAGTTGTTTTCCTTCAGTACTTTAAGTATCTCAACCCAATGTCTTTTTGCCTCCATGGTTTCTGATAAGAAATCAGCACTCAATGTAATTGAGACTCCTTTGTTCATAACACACTGTTTCTCTTGCAGCTTTCAGAACTCTCTCCTTGTCCTCTGTATTCAGAAGTGTGATTGATATATGGTGGGACATATTTTTCTTAATGTTTATCTTATTTGATATTCTTTGAGCTTCTTGGTTGTGCATTTATCTCGCTTGCCAATTTTGGGCAGTTCTTTGTCATTATTTCTTTGAATATTCCTTATGTCCCTTTATCTCTTACTTCCCTTTCTGGGATTCCCATAATGTGTATATTGGCATGCTTGATATTGTCCCAGAGATGTCTTAGCCTATATTCACTTTATTTTTTTTTATTGACTTTGTAATAATATTACATTAAAAATATATATGTGAGGTCCCATTCAACCCCACCCCCCAACCCCCTCTCCCCCCCCAACAACACTCGTTCCCATCATCATGACACATCCACTGGATTTGGTAAGTACATCTTTGGGCACCTCTGTACCTCATAGACAATGGTCCACATCATGGCCCATACTCTCCTCCATTCCATCCAGTGGGCCCTGTGAGGATTTACAATGTCCGGTGATTACCTCTGAAGCACCATCCAGGGCAGCTCCATGTCCCAAAGACGCCTCCACCTCTCATCTCTTCCTGCCTTTCCCCATACCCATCGTCCACCATGTCCACTTTTCCCGATCCAATGCCACCTCTTCTATGTGGACATTGGATTGGTTGTGTCCATTGCACCTCTGTGTCAAGAGGAGGCTCAGATTCCACATGGATGCTGGATGCAATCCTCCCATTTTCAGTTGTAATCACTCTAGGCTCCATAGTGTGGTGGTTGTCCTTCTTCAACTCCATCTTAGCTGAGTGTGGTAAGTCCAATAAATCAGATTGTAGGTGCTGGAGTCTGTTAAGGCTCAGGACCTGGCTATCACATTGTCAGTCCAGAGATTCAAATCCCCTAAATATATCTTAAACCCCAACATTAACTGCACCTCTAGCACATTAGCATGAAAGTCTTATGAAGGGAGATCCCATCTGAGTCCAGATTCATCACACATAAACACCATTTCCAAAGAGGGGCCATCTGCCCTGGTAGTTAACCCCATCGGCCATGACCATAACTCCCATGGGTCTCTTTAGCTCTCAAAGGAACCAATATCTGGGGGTTGTATCTGCTTTATCTGTCTCTCTGACTCTGCTCAGTTGTGCATGAGGGCAATCCTTCTGCCAGCCTCCAGACTCTTTTTTAGAAACTCGTAGCCATAGCCTATATTCACTTTAATATTTCTATTACCTTTCTGCTCCTCAGCCTGACTCATTTCAATTGTCTTGTATTCAAGTTTGCTGATTCTTTCTTCCATCAGTTCCAATCTGCTATTGAAAGCCTCCTGGGCATTTCTCATTACAGTTATTGTGGTTACCAACTCCGCCAGTTCTGTTTGTTAATATTTATTACATTTTGTTTGGTTCTATCTCTTAATTTCTAGCTCTTAACTAAACTCTCATATTGCTCATTCATTGTTTTACTGAGATCCTTTAGTTTTTCTCTGTATTTTCCTTTATCTACTTCAGCATTTTTAAGATCTTTTTTTTCAAGCTTTCTTTGGTATGTCCACATTCTCATCTTATTTATTATCTGTATTTTATCCTATCCCTTTGAATGGGCCATCATTTCCTGTTTGTTTGGCTTGTACTTTTTTTGTTGCAAACTGTAAATTTTAATACTTTAAAACGTTACCTTTGGAATTTACCCCTTAGATGTCTGTTTCTTTGTTTTGTAACCAGCTGGTGGTAAGACAGATTTTCTCAAGTTTCAGCCCTCCTTTCATCAAGGTCTGCCTAAGGCAAATGAAATGTGTACCATTTCCCCTGTCTTTGCATGCCTTTGTCTTTTCCTTGGATTTTTTTTGGTAGTTTCCTTGTTTACAGGGGTTTTTGTACCCTTGGTTTCCCAGGAGACAGACTTTTCTCTCCCAGATGATTGAAGTCAGCAGGACTTTGTCTCAGACTGTCAGCCTCTATAGTTTTTTACACTCCTTTTGTTATCTCAAACTGCTTTTACCTAGAGGACAAATTCTTGGAGGGGGTCACAATGTAGAGGGATTTCCCAAGTCAGTATTTCCCAGGGAAAACAGGGATAGGGACCTACAAAGGGTCTCAGACTGGCTCCAAAGTGATCTGGGGAGGGGATCAGTAAGGGCACCAAGATCTTCTCCAATGACTCCCCAATGCTGGGTTTTCCTGGCCTGCCCAGGAAAGACAGCCCTTCAGCTATCACCCTGCAGCCCAGAGGAAGTGCAACATCTTTAAGTCTCCACTGCCACTGTCCCATAGGGGTGTGTTGAAATGATGGCTAACACCACTCTTGTCCAGGGCAGGTTGAAACAATAGTAGACCTCAGTGCTGGGCCTCCAGAAATCTGAATTTGCTTTCAAAAGCTGTCATCACTGATCAGCCATACCCATTACTGTTCTAGGGGAAGAGTATATCTATGTCCATTTCTGTCACCAGCAACTAGACAGGAACTGGACTCCATGGCAGTCTGCTGTGAAAGTGGGCAGATGAGCCCCAGTATCCACCATGGGGAGAGAGTAATTTACTATTCTTTACTGTAATTTATCAGCCTCTTCTGGAGTTTGAAAATAATTGGTTCAGACAATTCCCATGTGTTTAGTAGTTGTTTTTTTGGGAAAAACCAAGTCCTGGATCCCCTCACTTTGCCATCTTCCCATAATCCTTAGTTTGTCCTAATTTTTTGAAGACAATATCTCCAGATACAAAGTTCTTGGTTGGCAATTATTTTCTTTCACTGCTTTACATATTTCATCTCATGTTCCCTTGTATATAACACATTACTTTTCTCTTACAGCATTCAGAACTCTCTTCTTGTCCTTGGTACTTGCCAGTTTTACTACAATGTATTTGGCCTAATTTTCTTTGAATTCATCTTGTTTGGGGTTCATTGGGCTTATTGAATATGCATATTTGTGTTTTTCTTTAAATTTGAGAAGTTTTCTGCCATTATTTCTTTGAATATTCCTTCTACAATTTTCTTTCTTTGTTTTCCTTCTGGGAGTTCCACAATGTGTATATTGATATGCTTTTTGTGTTCACACAGGTCTCTTTGTCTCTGCCCATGTTTTTCATTCTTTTTTTCTTTCTTCTCCTTAGCCTGAATAATTTCAATGGTCTTCTCTTAGAGTTCACTGATTCTTTCTTCTGCTATCTCTAATATGTGGTTGAAACCCTCCAGGGAACTTTTCATTTCATTTATTGAGGTATTCAAGTTCAATATTTATATTTTGTTCCTTTAAAGATTTTAAAAAATGATGTGGTGGGGGGTGGGAGTGGGTTATATGGGAACCTTTTATTTTGTATGTTTTTAATGTAAAATTCCTTGTGCTCCATTAACTTTAATTTAAAAAATTAAAAAAATTAAATCTCTTTATTGTGATTCTGACATTGCTCATTCATTGGTTTTCTGATATTCTTTAGTTCTTTCTCCCTTTTGCACACTGAGCATATTGAAGATCAGTTTTAAAAGTATTTTTCTGGTATGTTCCACATTTAGCCTTTTTTGTTTATTGTTTCTGAAGTCTTATCTTGTTACTTTGGATGGGCCATTATTTCCTGTTTGTCTGTCTAGTATTCTTCAGTTCCACACTGTACATTTTCATATTTTCATGTGTTAACTCTGGGATTATTCTCTAAGCACTCTATTCCTTAAGTTTGTATATAGCCAGTGATGTCAAAGAGATATTTGTGAGTGCCAGGAGTTAACACAAACAATGAAACCAATAAAAAAATATCTTTCACCAATTTGCAAATTGTCTTTGATTTGCCTGGTAATCTCCTTCGAAGTTTAGCCCTCCTATCCAGACTTCCCAGAAGATCATCCTGGAGTGAAATTTGAGGGTGCTTTTTTTCTTTACTAAGCCTTTGTCTTTTCCTGAGCATGTGTTGGTGGCCTTAGGAATTCCCCTGTTTACAGGAATCTAAACACCCCTTTCCTACCTATGAATAGACTTTCCTTCCCTCTCAGGTGCTCTATCAGATGTCTTGAATCTGGGAATACTTTGCCTTAGGTCACTGTGATTTATTGTACTTTACACTGCTTTAGCTGTGAGCTAGCTGCTTTTGCCTGCAGGGCAAGTTCTGCTTCAGTCTTTCATACTGCCACCCAATAGATTGGTACCAACATACAGGCATCCCAGTGTGCACATAGGTGTTATTCAGGTCTGTCCAGGAGAGGGCCAGGAACTCACAATAAGAACACAAGCTAGCACTATAAACTATGCTACAGAGGGGATGGGGGAGGAGTCAGCAAGTGCAACAACTTTTTCTCATCATTTTTAGCTGAATTTTAAGAAAGATTTATTTATTTATTTCTCCCTCCTACCTCCATTGTCTGCTCTCTGTGTCCATTCACTGTATTTTCCTCTGTGTCTGCTTGTATTCTCATTAGGTGGCTCAAGGAACCAATCCTGGGACTTTCTGGAGTGGGAAAGAGGTGATCATTCTCTTGTATCACCTCAGCTCCCTGGTCTGTTGTGTCTCTTATTGTTTCTCCTCTGTGTCTCTTTTTGTTGTGTCATCTTGCTGTGTCAGTTCTCCATGTGGGCCAGCACTCCTAAGTGGGGCAGCACTCCTGCGCAGGGCTGCGCTTCTTATGGGGAGCAACACTCCATGTGGCCCAGCTCACCACACAGACCAGCTTGCCTTCACCAGGAGGCCCTGGGCATCGAACCCTGGACCTCCTATATGGTAGGTGGGAACCCATTTGCTTGAGCCACATCCATTTCCCAGCTGCATTTTCTTGATTTGTCACTTGCCCAGCTACTGCAAACCTTTAACTGTTTTTTGAAGTTCTGAAGAAGGTGGCTTTGCCAGCGTTTGCTAGTTGTTCAAAGATTCTGTGGGAGAACCAAAATTTGGAGTACCTTACACCACCCTGTCTGAGACAGGGATTTTGAGCACGGGGGTATTTTAAGTTGAAACCAGTAAGAAGATGAGGAAACCAGGATAGAGCAAGGAAATAAGGAAACCAGAGATTTAGTTTCAGCCTGATCCATGGGGTGTTTGGGGGCATGGATGGAATGAAAGAATTGTCCCATTTGAAGAGAGGGGCTGGGGTGTTTCTCATTTTCCTTGGGCAGTTCTCCAGAGAAGATGAAACTGTGAATCATTAGCAACCAATAATCAGAGCATCTAGGGTGAAAATGCATTAGTCCAAAAAGGAGGATATAATGAGAGTCTACTAATGAGAGCCTACTACAGTCACTCTCATTAGTAATCAGAGAAATGGAAATTATGATAAAAATGAAATATGATTTAAAAATACTTTTATTTTTTTCACTTTACTGAGGTATACTTTTTATATACTAGAATTCATTCATTTTAAATGCATAGTCTGATGAATTTTGGTAATTGTATACATTCATGTAACCCCACATCAATCAAATTCCATCATTTTAAAAAGGTTTCCTCATGCCTTTGTGTAGTTGATCCCTCCCCTGGCCCCAGGGAACCAATGGACATGTTTTCTTTCACTATCATTTCAACTTTTCTAGAATTTCATATAAATAGAGTCCTAAAATATTTAGTCTTTTTTTTTACTCTGTGTTTTTCAAGCCTTAATTCCTTATTTCCCTATCCCACCCCATCTCCTGGTAATGTACATTATAGATTCTGCCAATATTTGATCATTCGTGTCTGCTTTTTTCAGTCAATTGAAGTCTTCAAGGTTCATCCATTTTGTCACATGGATCAGAACTTTATTCCTTTTTATGGCAGTATTTAGTCTTTTGCATTTACTTCTTTCACTTAGCATATTTTTTGAGATCCATCCATGTTGCTGTGTGTATTCATATGGAATATGATTTTATACCCACTATATTTGTAAAATTATGAAGTCTGAAAAAGCAAATTGTTGAATAGTACTGGATTAGTAAGAACTCATATATTTTTGGTAGATTGTAAATTTATTTAACCATTCTGGAAATAATTTTGGCATTTACATTGTAAAGTTAATTATTTGCTCTTGCCCTATGAGCTATGTAACTCCTTTAATAAATCCTATTTACTCCAGAGGTTATACATACATGAGAAAATCCCTCAAATATTTATCCACAGAGCAATGCGTTAAATGTGCTATATGTATAAAATGGTATATTATGCGGCAGAAAAAATGTATGAACTATATATCTAAGATTCAAAATGGATTATTCTTGAAAGTATATTGTTGTTTAAAAAGCAAGTACCAAAAGTTTATAGACACATAATATATAGTGTTTTCTTACTCAAAACAAGGAATACTCAATAATATACTGTTTATGGCATACACATATATTTGATAAAATTATAAAAAAGGAATAGAGTGATTAATGCAAAACTCAGGAATGTGAATACTTCTGACTGGGAAGCAGGAGTATTGGATAGGGAAAATATATAAGTAGATGCAAATTATTTACAATGTTACAGATTTTGGTGGTGATTTTATTGTATTTTTATGCTTTATAAATTACTTAAATTTTTATTTATTCTTTCCATGAAACATTATATAAAATATAAAGAAAAGCAAAATCTTTAAAATTAACCATTTATAGGTGGAAAGTCATGTTTTCCAAGTGAGTTATTTAATCAAGTTTTAAAAATCTAGATTCCTTGAATAACCCTTCCTTTCATCAAGCTCTTTATTCTCAATAATTCCTGTGTCATGTTCATTTTCTTTCTGAAAAGTTCTCAAAGGAAACCTTTGATCATTTTTCTTCATAGTTTCTACTAAAAAATGTTACTCATGAAACTGCCAAAAGATTTAAAAGGTCCGCAACAAAACCTTTTTCACCCAATTAAACTGTTTTAGAACATGCCATCCTGAGATAATGATAGTTCATTTGAAAAAATATGAGTTCATTTACTTTCTGTAGGACTGTTACATACTGTGACATATTGAGTCAACTGGCCTGGGAAGTTTTGGAAATGATTTTCTGACATATACCTTCTCTTATGAAAATCTACTGAGATGTTTCTGGGTTCTTCACTTTGACAGCCAATCTGCTACTCTCTGCTGAAAGACATCATGCAACTTTGGGGATAATGTCACAGAAAATTATGCTCTCTAACTTCAGCTGGTCTGCAACGTCCATGTAATAGCTATTTCCAATCAGCATTGTTTACCTCAGTCCACCTACACCAGCCCCTCCCCTTCATTTTCAACAGACAAACCTAAAACTTCACAGAGTAAACAGATTCATGTTAGTTATGAAGTCCCCCATGATTATAGTTTACTTTAGCCCTCTGCAACATTTAATACTACTGACTGTGTGGGACAGGTAACAAATAAATAAAACGAGCAACCATAAGGTAATAGGGAAAGTGGGGACTGGGTGAACTGAAGAGTTGAAGGTTGCTGTGTAAGAATGTGAACTGAGGTCTTCTGGGTTTTCAAGAGAAACTGGAGATATGGTTAACTAGCTACTGAAGCCCAGAAATATCTATCATTTGCTATGTCTCCTGTGATGGAAACTTTTTATCTCTTTCTTCCCTGATTGAATCTGTTATCCTTTGGAATCTGTTGCTGCTTCAGACACAACTGGACTATAATGTCTTCTCCACCTCACTTCCTGTTCTCTTTGCTGAAATGGTGGGACCAGTTTTTTGAGTTGGAAGCAAGAATGTATTTTATTATAGAAATAATGATAGTGCTTAGCTGCAGTTGAAATAGGATCCTGAGTGAAATCCTTCAGGTACATGATGAGTTGAATAGACAGATGGCTGGGGGTTTTGCCTAGGAATCTAAACAACCTTTTATAGCATTGCTTCTAAGGGAAAATGCACTCCGAGTTCCAAATAATTGACTTAAGAGACATAATTTTTAAAATACAGCCAGTGCTTGAGTTGGGAACTACCTGTTCTGCAAGCTACACATTTAGTTGTTTTTTTTTAAAGTGGCTTTTCCCCTTAGGTTAGCTGTACTTTTCTGAATCCTGTTTCACGTGGGTTTTTTTTTCGGTTATTTTTATTTTATATTTTTTAGAAAGATGAAAATGATCCCTGATTAAGTATAAACAAAATTAATCCATGATAAAATTCTAGAACCTATTCATCGGCAATGGTCTTAATACTAAGCAAAACTACTTCTCTGGGTGTGTAAAACTTGTCAAAATCTCTATGTAATTGAGGGAGTTGACATATAGCTTGCAGCTAACAGAATGCGGAGTGGGTACATTTGAAGCTAAACAGCTTGGGTTCCAACCTCACCCCTACTCTTAATTAACTGTGTGATCTGGGACAGTTACTTAACCTTCTTGTGTCTCAGTTTCCCCAAGTGTTAAATGAAGCTGGTGATAGTAGTATTCACTTTATAGGGTGTTGAGCTTTAAATGAGTTAATATGTATAAAGCATATAGAAAAATGCCTGTGGTCTACTTTTGCAGTGAAATCATAATTAAGGTGCTTGTGGGTGAAGATTTTGTTAATCACTTTTGCAAATATTAAAAGTTGGATTTTCTACCTTTTCTTAAGAAAAAGAAGCTCTAGATTACATAAATGTTACAGCAAAAATATAGGGGATTCTCATATACCCCAAACTCTCTTCCTCTCCCACTTTCCCCCATTAACAACATCTTTCATTAGTGTGGTACATTTGTTACAATTGGTGAACACATATTGAAGCAGTGATGCTAACCACGGTCTGTAATTTACATTACAGTTTACAGTTTGCACCACACAATTTTATAAGTTTTGGCAAAATGTATAATGACCTGTATCAGTTATTGTAATGTCATGCAGGACAATTCCAATTTCTCAAAAATGCCCTATGTTGCACTTATTCTTTCCTCTCTGTCCCCTTAAAACCTCTGGTGGTGACTGTCTTTATATCAATGTTACAAGTTCTTCCATTGCTAGAATAATAATAAACCTACAATTTCTTCCATTACTGGTCACAATAGTTCTGTAGTAGAATATCAATAAGATTAATCTAATCCATATTTTATTCCTCAATCCTGTGGACCCTGGGATGGTGATGTCCACTTCACCTCTATATCGAGAGGGGCTTAGATTCCACATGGATGATAGATGCAGTTCTCCTGCTTGCAGTTGTAGGCACTCTTGGCTCCCTGGTGTAGTGATTGACCATCTTCACATCCCTGTTATCTGACCTGGGTAAGTCCAATGAACCGAAGAGTAGGAGTTGCAGCTCTGCCGAGGCTCAGGGCCCAGCTGGTACATGGACAATGATGTGGAGAAAGTGGTCATGGTAGTTGCTCAGGGCAGGGAGAGGGAAGAAGAGATGTGATGTGAGGGCACTTTTGGGACTTGGAGTTGCCCTAAATGATACTGCAGGGACAGATACTGGACATTATATATCCTGCCATAACCCACTGAATGTATTGGGGAAGAGTGTAAACTACAATGTAAACTATTACCTGTGTGGTGCAGCAGTGCTCCCAAATGTATTCACCAAATGCAACGAATGTGCCACAATAATGAAAGAGGTTGTTGATGTGGGAGGAGTGGGATGGGGTGTGTGTGAGGTATATGGGAACCTCTTATATTTTTTAATGTAACATTTTTTGTGATCTATATAACTTCAAAATATACAATTAAAAAATGATGGGTGTGTGGGGTGGGGAGTGGGGTGTATGGGAACCTCTTATATTTTTTAATGTAACATTTTGTGTGATCTATTAAATTTAAAAAAAGGTAATTAAAAATAAAATAAAATAAATAAGTTTACTTTAGCCCATAGTTGCATCCCCCCTTTATGTTTGTTCATCCTCCAGGGGGTAGTTTTAGTCCATCAATTAAAATAATTTTCTCTGAAATTACATCAGAACATCTCTTCATTGAATAATATGCTCATTTCTAAATATGCTTTTGATGCAGTATTTTAATAGCTTCTTTACTTTCTTACTATCCCTCTCTAACTTCCTAAGGAAATTTTGTCTGCATTGATTGTGTATAGTTTTAATGTATGAGAGCTAACTGGAAAGTTCCACTGGTCTATAAACTTCTCTACTGGGCTGTACTGACCTAAGCCTTACTCATTTCTGAATCCCCTTTGCTTGTCACAATTGGCAGGTGATTAAGAAATCTTTCTTACACTAAACTGAAACACTATAGTTCTGATCTATCTTGAAATACATTAATATGGTGCCTGGCAATGAGTACCTTACCTTATTAAAACTTTCTTTCTTGGCTATTAAGAATAATTAGGTCTTTAAAAATATAGATTATGTGATGTAGTGGTTTCAGGAATAAAGTCATTACTTTAGATCCTTATCATAGAGCCAACCTTCCCCCCCCCCCCCATTAAACCTATTGTCTCCTCTTGGTCT
Organism: Dasypus novemcinctus; assembly: GCF_030445035.2. NCBI lineage: Eukaryota > Metazoa > Chordata > Mammalia > Cingulata > Dasypodidae > Dasypus > Dasypus novemcinctus. The sequence goes on from NC_080704.1 coordinate 48,023,705, forward strand.
CACCGAATATATTTCCTAGTATCCTTTGTAGTGAAAGGTAGCTTAATTTCTAGGAAGTGGAATGTGTTGGATAAGTGTAGAGGACTCTACCAGAAGTAAGTGGAGACACAACATGGAAGTAACCTGGGTCACTGAGTGGAAGGCCACCTTATCAGAAACACCTATTTTTGACTTCTTAGGAACTTCTATGGTATTCAGCCACTGAGATTGTGGGCTTTATCTGTTTTAGCTGATAGCATTGTCCTAACAAAATTCTCCCAAACATACTTGAGAACCATTCTGTCCTTTGTGTATGTAGATGGTGTTAAAAGACAAGGGTCAAACTTTTGAATGGAAATAAATGTTTGAACTTCAAGACTCTGGACTTGAGCTTGATCACTAGATCTCAAGCTTTAATTTTTCCCCCTATGTCCTGGATCTTATAAGTTTCTTTTTCCTATTATAACACTTACATGCACTTGCTTTCAAGCTGAGTTAGAAGGATAGTTGACACTCGTGTTTGACTGACCAATAGACTGTTTAACTCTCTTAATTTCTTTACTCTTTTAATCATTTTGTGTCCAGAATCACACTATGTTGATAATTTAATTTTAAAATTAACATTTTTTATGTATTAGCCAAAGAGGTGCTGATGCAAAGTACCAGAAATTTGTTGGCTTTTATAAAGGGTATTGATTTGGGGCGAAAGCTTACAGTTACAGGTACTAAAGAGTCCAAACCTGAGTCATGCCCTACTGATGTGGTCTAATCAAAGCCCTAATCTTTTATCAAGTAAGCTTAAGACCTTTGAATTTAATGCAATCAAAGGGTATCACACCCAGAAGAACAGACTAGTTTACAAACATAATTTTTTTCTTTTTTAGGATTCATATAAAATATCAAACTGCTGCAGTATATTTCTTTACAGTCTTTTTGTTGCATATATTTTCAGTTAAACAATTGTTTTTTTTTTACACAATTGAAATTACATTGCACATAGTTTGGTAATGTGTTTTTCACTTGCCTTTATAATATAAGCATTTCTTATGCCATTAAATATTCTTTGAAAACATCATTTTTGTGGCAACGAAACAGTTCACATATATACCATGTCTATCTATCTCTATATATCCTAATTTATTGAGACATTTCCCATTGGTTTGAATATTTTGGTTTCTGTCTGATTTCAGTGTTATGAGTAGTATTTTTCACATTAATCATTGTATGTGCCTTTGATTATTTCTTCAGGATAGACTTATAGATGCTTCTATTCCTTTTAAATTCAAAAATTTCATATATTTTGGGTTACTTTCATTTTCAAAAAAGATATTCGTCTTTCTGAAGAACACTCTGCCACCCAGTAATAAAAATGAAAACATTATTTGTATCTTTTTAACCAGTTATCCCCTAGTTGGGAAGAAGTAAATTTTCTAGTGCAATTTTTTAAAAAAGAAATTTGCAGTCATGGCAGATGGCTCTAGAGTTCAGTGCCTTCCTAGGGTCCCTACTTTGGAATTTGTGCTCATGAGTATGATGGAGTGGGACTCAGATGTGACCTTTCTACACATGCCTCTTCTGTCACTTTTACTGAACCTATGATTGGCTCTGGGGTTGGTGTATAGTCAGGAAACTTGAATCTCTGGACTGTCCATGTGCCAGCTGGGCCTTGAGCCTCAGCAGATTTGGGACCCCTACTCTATGATTCGTTGGACTTACCCAGGTCAGCTAACAGGGAGGTGAGGATGATCAACCACCATACGAGGGATCCGAGAGTGTCTAAAGTCTAAAATATAAACCACAATGTAAACACAATGTTACCTTGTTTGAAAGCTATTGTCTCAATATCTGTACATCAGTTTCAGTAAATTATAGTATGAATATGTAAAAAGATTATTGCTGTGGAAGGGAAAAGGTTTTATGTTGGATATGTGGGAGTACTGTATATTGTATATATGAATTATTGTGATCTAAAACTCTTGTGAAGATAAGCTTAATAATTAGAAAAAAGAAACAGAAAAGATAGGACGTAGACACTGAGGAAAAGACGGAAGTAGTTGCCTTGCCAATTTGCATACAGGGCAACACTTATTGCAGTGACGGAAGGCAAAACATCAAAAACAAAGCTTTTGCATTTTTTAATTTTTTGATATCACAATTTATTTTTACCGTAATTTTTCCAAATTAATATGTATTCTATATCTAACCTTTAAACTCATTGCTATATTCCATTTTACTATTAAGGGAACATGGCAATATATTGGGCTTCACCTTTCAGGAAGTTTTGGATCACAGAGAGGTTCAACAATGGCAGCGGAGGAATTCTGGTGTGGGATGGTATTGACAGTGGACACATGGTTGGCAGGGAGTTCTACAGGGCATATATCCAGGGTACATAAAAATGTTTGGATATTTTCATAGTGGATACAATGAAAAACAACAACTGAGGAAGTGCTAAGTTTCTAGCCAGGGAGCTCTATCACATTGTCTAAAGGAACAGCAACAATCCCCCAAGTGCAATGACAAAGACCAAAAAAGAATGAAGGTCCAACAATGAGCCTTGGATACTAATGCCTATGCTTGTGAGCCTGTGCACCTGAAATAAGAACAAGGCCTAGAGCTGCAGGGTGCCTAAGAGTTACTCCGGAGAGCCTCTATGTTGCTCAAGTGTGGCCAGTCTCAAAGCCAAATTCAGCATGTAAATGCGTTGCCTTCCTCCCAGCGTGGGACATGACTCCTGGGGATGAGCCTCCCTGGTGTCAAGGGATTACTACCAAGTACCAGCTGATGATGTAACTAGAAAATGACCTTGAATAAAAGGGTCAACTCAGACCAGCAGAATATCTCAGTCTACATATAATACCAGGAGTTAAAAATGCTTTTTGACCTGAATCAAGGGGGAAATGGAAAGGACAAATGAGTTTATATGGCTATGAGTCTCCAAAACAGAGCCGGGAGGTTATCAGAGGGGTTGCCCTTATGCACACCTCAGCAGAGTCCCAGAGACAGATAAAGTAGATACAACCCCAGGTATTGGTTCTTCTGAGGTCTACAAAGATCCACAGGTTCTATGGTCATGGCAGATGGAGTTCAGTGCCATGTCAGTTGGCCCTACTTTGGAGTTTGTGTTTCTGTGTGATGGAGCTGGACTCAGGTGTGATCTTTTTTCACAAGTCTTTGCTGTTACTTTACCAGAATTGTAGTTGGTGCTGGGGTTTAATATATACCCAGGGAATCTGAATCTCTGGACTGACCATATGATTAGCCAGGCCCTGAGACTCAACGGACTTCAGCTCCTACACTCTGATTTATTGGACTTACCTCACTCAGCTAACATGGAGTTGAAGAAAGTCAACCACCATACCATGGAGCCAAGAGTGCCTACAACTGAAAGCAGGAGGATTGCATCCAGCATCCATGTGGAATCTAAGCCCCCTCTTGAGTATGTCCTCCCATGGCCCACTGAATGGAATGTGGGAGAGTGTGGGCTATGATGTGGATCATTGACCATGAGGTGCAGTGGTGCTCAGAGATGTATTCACCAAATGCAATGAATTTGTCATGATGATGGAGGAGATTGTTGCTATGGGGGGAGGAGTGGGGTGAGGGGGGTGGGGGTTATATGGGGACCTCATATTTTTTGAATGTAATATTAAAAAAATAAATAAAGACAAAAAATAAAATAAAACTGCCAGCCGGAGAATTGATCCATCAACCATGTGGGATCTAAGTCCCCTATCGATATAGAGGTGGAGTGGACATCACCATCCCAGGGTCCACAGGAGGGAGGAATTAAAATATGGATTAGAGTGGACTTACTAATATTCTACTTTAGAACTATTGTGACTTTAGCAATGGAAGAAATTGTATCATTGATGTGGAGACAGTGATCACGGTAGTTGCTTAAGGTAAGGAGAGGAAAGAAGAGATGTGATGTGAGGGCATTTTCGGGACTTGGAGTTGCCCTAAATGATATTGCAAGGACAGATGCTGGACATTATATATCCCACCATAACCCACTGAATGGACTGGGGGAGAGTGTAAACTACAGTGTAAACTATAATCCATGCAGTGCAGCAGTGCTCCAACATGTATTTACCAAATGCAATGAATGTGCCACAATGATGAAAGAGGTTATTGATATGGGAGGAGTGGGAGTGTGATGGGGTGGGGTGTAGGGTATATGGGAACCTCTTATATTTTTTAATGTAACATTTTTTGTGATCTATGTATCTTTGAAAAAAGACAATTGCAAAATAAAAAAATATATATAAAAGAGAAATTTGTACAGAGGTTTATAGCAGTGTTTATTCATAATATTGAGTCCTTGAAAACTACCCAAATATCCAAAAATAGACATATCAATTCATGAGCAGGATACAAAAATGGAAAAAATGATGTGAGTATGCTACTTGGAAATAGGTATACAAAATAATGTTAAGTGAAAAAAGGACAAGGAATAGGATATATATACTGGTCACAACTAAATAAAAATATATTGCAGTCTATTGATGAAAATTGGAAGGGAATTTCAAGCGATGTCAATAATGGTGGCTTACGCTTAGGGGACCCTTTTCTGTAAGCTTGTTTAAATGTGCCAATTTGCCTTTTAAAGTCACTTCTTCAAGTTACCTCAGGAAAAGGGGATTTATTGTTTGAATTCCTGTGTACTAGAAATAAAACATGGAAAGACATCAATATTTGAAGTGGTTTTATGAACGAATCTCTCTCTTTATCTCAGTTCTGCTCATCTTTGTGTATCATCTTTATTTCACACAAAGATCCGCCTTGACTTGACCCTGACCTGCTCTTGCCCTACCTTTGGCTTCTGCTTCCCATAACCCTGTCAGGTATTAAGGACTCCCAAGTTACTTTTTGGAACAGGGCACTTTCATTTTCTTGGGAAATTCTGATCTGAAGACTGAGGGTCTTGAAAGTACTGACTAGTTTGGGGCCCTCTGCCTGGTCCTTCCCAACTCACCATACCTATAAATGAAATATTATACTTGGCCACTTTGGTTCACCTCTTCTCTGGAGCTGTTGGTCATGTGGTTCCTCCAGAATTTAGTGCAGGCACATTGACGTTTAGTCTATGAAATTGTACGTGTGTGTGTGCATGTGTTCACGTTTTAAGTAAATGAGTCTCTAGATTCTTGAAGTTCAGGTCATATAGAGATGATATTCAGAGTGAGACTTTCCCCTGGGCCATTGAATCACACTTAAAGACTCCAATGACTCCTTATTCCACTATAAATGAGTATACAAATTGGTTCTTTCCAAAATTCTATAAGGATTTTAATGACTGAGGCACACTACCACATCAGGTCCTGCTTGGAACAAGATGTTGAGGGAGGAGACGTGAAGAAAGATGGGACAGAGAAATAAAGGAATGTCAAGACAGAGCTTTTCTTTGTGCAAAGAAACTAGCTTCCCTGCATGTGAAATCTATGATTTGTGGCTTGTGAGCCTCAAGTTGTAACTAAACGAAGTGGTTCTGAACATCATCCTATACATTTAAAACTTCCCAGGAGTGTGGAAAAGGTCTGTGCTTCCATCTTATGGTCCTACCATCTTGTAGCATCAAGGTTTCCTTGGTATCAAGGGACTGGTAGATAAGGGGAAAAAAGCATGGGGGATAATGCATACTTAACTATCTTAATCAGGAAGTGATAAGCATCAGTTTAGCTTGCATTCCATTGGCAAGAATTAATCACCTGATCCCTCCTAGATGCAGAATGGGAGGAGGGGAACTGGGAAATGTTTATTTGTATAGCCACTCTCAAGCACCACTCTACACCATGGCAGAAATGCATGGTTCCTCCCCTGCCCCCAGATGGCTCCCTTGTCTGTTTGCTCGTTGTTTTGCTCATTGTCTGCTCGTTTCTTCTTTAGTAGGCATGAGGAAATGAACTGGGAATCATTCATGTGGGAGGCGAACACCCAACTGCTTGAGCCACATCTGCTTTCTGTTCTTTTTTCTTTTTTCTCGCTGTGTGCTCATTGTTTTTGTTTTATGTCTGCTTGTTGTTTTTGCTCATTGTCTGCTTGCTGTTTTTGCTTGATGTCTGCTTGTTGTTTGTTTGTCTTCTTTAGGAGGTACCAGGAACCGAATCCAGGACCTCTCATGTGGGAGGCAGGCACCCAACTGCCTGAGCCATATCTGTTCCCCAAGGAATGTGTGGGTATTTATCAGTGAGCTAGCTGTCTCTATTACACTCTACTAACTTGTCCTCTGGCCTCTTCAAGCTCCTTAATTAAACCTAGCCTACTCATTGATAATGAATTAGGCAGCTCTAATCATATTAGTTAATTGCTCAAGAAACAAATTATGTCCCCCAACTGCCTAACAAATTAACTACCCACTCCTCACCCTGGTATGTAAGCCCCAGAAGAACATCCTTGCATTCTGTTTTTTTGTCCTTGTCCTCCAATATTTCCTTTCTTTTGGAAATGTTTCAGTTCACATATATAACTTGTTATACTTCCGACAAAATGTCTGTATTAGCCAGGGTTCTCTAGGGAAAGAAAATTGACAGGATATCTGTGAATACCATGAGATTTTCTAAAATCATCTCTCATGACTGTGGGGATGCACAAGTCCAAATTCCATGGGGCAGGCTGAAAGCCGGGAACTCCAATGAAGTTTTTCATTGAATTCCCCGGGAGAAGCTGGCTGGCTGAAGTTGAGTTGGAAATTCTTCTGATTGCTGAAATCATCACTTCTCCTTTTAAAGACTTCAACTGATTGGATGAGACATCTCTCATTGCTGAAGGCAATTTCCTCAGTCGACTGTAAATATAATTAGCCATAGATGGCATCGACTTACTGATGACTGAAGTCCACAAAATGTCCTGACAGTAATGATTAGGTCAATACTTGCTTGACCAAACCACTGGGCACCATTACCTGGTCAAGTTGACACATGAACCTAAACATCACAGGGTCTTTGTTTCATTCTATGTCCCATCTGATGCTCTATTCCACCTCATCATTCTGCCTCTCGTGGGTTGTTTAAATTTTAAATAAATTTAGCACATTTTCATTCTTTTATGCCTTTCTGAGTCCACTAGTGAGGGCAGCCACTGAATTCTAAACTGCCAGTGTCAAAAATTATGTCCTGGTTGAATATTAGAGCACATGGGAGCAGCAGGAGGTTCAGCCTGCCAGCCTGAGGAACTGGTCCTTTCATTGACATGTTACAATTAACACCCATGGAGACAGCAGCTTATGCACATTCCATCGTGCATAACTATTAGTTTAGAGAGTCACCATGGAGTCATTTCCTATGGTATAGTGCCTAACAGCTAGAAGCCAGGATTTTAATTTCCTTATAAAGCAAAATTTAGAGCATTTCCTGATGAGTCCAAACACTCGTAAGAGTAAGACAAAAACAAAAACCTGAAAAAGCAAGTGGCCATATACAGAATGCAAAAGACAATGACGAGAGCAGGGAAATAAAACTGTAGAAAATTGCATAAGGACTTCTGAAAAGATCTCTCAGAATTTATTAACCAAAGATTGCTGGTGCCAGGAAGTTAATCTAACTGCTGACACTTGGTTACCTTCATTTCTAGTAACTGAATTTATCAGGTTTTCCTGAGGTTTCTGGTTTTAAAGTTTCTGAAGCCATGATGCAAACAAGCTACTCTCAAATGTTTAGAAAATAGATAAATAGATAATAGTTTGATACATCATGGATGTATGGATGAATAGTGTCACAGTTTGAAATTACTTTATGATTCCCCCAAAGAGAAAGATTACATTTGTGGGCTGGTCTACTCCTGTGGGTGTGAGACCTTTTTCAACTGAACTACCTCAGGAAGGCATGGCTCAGGTTGAGTCTCTACCCTCTTGCTGGATCTGATAAAAAATGGAGACACAGAAAAAGAGAGCTCTGCCATTTTTGACCCTGCCATGTGATAGAAAGGAGAGGCTCAAGGATCTGAGGTCCTGCGGAGAGATGAGTCATATATGACTTATAGCTTGCAGCTGAAATTGGGAAGAAAGTGGAGTAGCAGAGCCTGAGAGAGGAGGCCTGGTAAGAGACAAGCCCTAAGCCTGGTTGCTCACAGCTGAGCTCTGGGAGATGGTACAGCCTGGAGAGGAAGGTAGAGATCAGGCAAGATTGCTGTCATCTTGCTTCAATATATGGCAGCTGATTTGAGTGAGAAATCACCTCTTATGGTACCTTGAGTTGGACTTTTCCAGGCCTTGGAACTGTAAACTTTTACCCCAAATACCCTTAATAAAAGCCAACACATTTCTGGTACTTTGCATCAGCACCCCTTTGACAAACTAATACAGAAATTGGTACCAGGAGAGTGGGATTGTGCTGCCTGCAAGTACTAAATTTGCTAGACTGTTTTTATAAATGGGTAAGGGGGTATTTTTCAGAGGAATTTTGAGATGCTTGATAGACAAGGCCAAGATTGTTTTGAAGGAACTGTTGGTAGGAATACGGACTCAAGTTATTTCTAATGAGGCCTCAGATGGAAATGATGGCTGGAAAGAAAGCAATCCTTATTTTAAAATGGCAGAGAGCTTGGAAAAATTGACTCCTGATGTTAGAGGGAAGGCAGAATTTGAAAATGATCAACATGGACAATTGCTGAGGAGATTTCCAAATTAAATGTAGAAAATGTAGCTTGGCTTTTATAGCAAAATGCAAGAGGAAAGAGATAAGCTGAGAACTGAATTGCTGGGCACAGAGAAACCAGAAACTGATGGTTTACGAAATCTCGAGCTTCCTGAAAACAAGCTCCCAGAGGATAGTGTCCAATGTGAGGATTTAATGTGGAAATTGCCAGCCATTGCCTTATAAGTCAGGATTGGAAATGCAGTTATCCAGGAAGGATTTGTGGAGAGTCTTACAGTCTGACAGCTCGGACCTCTGTTTCCTGCATGCTAATCCAACAAGCTTTTTGCAAGATCTGTATGAACGAAACCATGTCAGCCTAGATTAAAAGGGACACAGAGAGAAGAGATAGAAGGAAAAACAACTTCAAGAGGAAAACCACAGAAGCTGAGGTCTGGAATGAAGACATCTCCTCCGGCCAAGAGAGGGATCCCACCCATATGTACAGAAAGGGTGAGTCTGTCCCTGTAATTGATGAGGGTGGATCTTACAGCCCATTGTTAATTGAGAGTTTGACTGTCCAGGCTATGGCAAGGGTGTAGTGTTTACCTCATATATTGGGGAAAGTGTGACTGTCACCCCAATGTTCTTGGAGGGTGAGGTCTAGAGCTTGGCTGCCAGCAAGATGCTTGATGAGGGTGAAACCGAGAGAATGGTCATTGGGTAAACCTGTGGAAGGGGTGGGAGCCCATGAGGCCCCAAGAAGTAGAAGAAACCATGATCTTAAGAATGATTCTCACTGGTAATCCACTCCTTTTTTCTTCTTACCAGTGTAATCCGTCCTCATGTTTGCTGGTCCCTGGCATGTGATAACAGGTGAGGCTGGTGGCACTGGAGGGGGAGTAGAGGGGCAGCAGCTCTTTCCTTTCATTTTTTAACCCTTTCTACACTGTCTTATTCTTTAGTCATGTGCATATTTCCTTGTGCAAAATAAAAATTCATCAGAAAAAAAAAAGAATGACTTCCAGACTGTGAAATCTAATGGAGTATGTCCTGCAGGTTTTTGAAACTGTTTGGGATCCATGATGCCTCTATTCCTTTCAACTTCTCCTTATGGTAATGCAAATGTTTATCCTGTGTCTGTTCCCCCTTTGTATATTGGAAGCAGATTACTTGTTTTGGAAGTTTCACAGGTTCACAGCCAGAGGGGACTTTTAACCCAAGACAAACTGCATGCCTATAACTGATTTTTATGTGATTTTGTACTTAACATTGCCACTGAAATGATTAAGGTTTTTGGAATATTGTGATTAATGAATCTATTTTGCATATGGAAGGAACATGTCTTTTTGGGATTCAGAGGGTGGAGTGTGGCAGTTTGAAATTATTTTATGAATTCCAAAAACAGAAAGATTATGTTTGTGGGCTGGTGCCCTAGGGAGAGATGAGCCATATTTGACTGATAGCTTGCAGCTGTAATTGGGAAGAAATCAGAGCAGCTGAGCCTGAGAGAGGAGGCCAGGCAAGAGTCAAGCCCTATGCTTGGTTGCTCACAGCTGAACTCCAGAAGATGGTATAGTCCAGAGGGACAAGGCAGAGGCAAGACAGAGAGAGCTCACCATCTTTCTCTCCATATTAAAGCATCAACTAATATTCAGTTGTTTGGTTGAAATGAATGTTTAAAGTGAAAATATGCTGTTTAATGGGTACAAGTTTTCTTTTTGGGTTGATGAAAATGTTCTGAAACTGGATAGTGGTAATATTTGCACAACATTGTAACTGTACAGGGAGCCATTCAATTGCATACTTTAAGAATGGTTAAAATGGTGAATTTTATGTTATGTGAACTTTACTTCAATTAAAAAATGAATATATAAACAAATTATACTCATAGTCTTCAAAATATGAAGAACCAGAGCTGATATCCAGTCTCTCTACACTAAATTATTAAAAGAAAAATGCTTTGAAAGTGTTCCACCCTACCCATTCAACCATTCTTTCAACAGTGCATCCATACATTCTTACATCTAATATTTATTGTGGGCTTATTCTGTGCAACATTGTTCTAGGTGTTCTTGCTAAAGTTCTTCAATAAAGGAAACAGGAACTTTCCACTTAGCATCTACTTTAACCATTTTCCTATTACAAAACCTTGGATGTTTTCTGAGTTGTTCTGTTTTATTTTTAGGTTTGATAACTGGTCTGCAGTTTGTATTAATGGATACCCAAGAGAGTAAATAATAAGGGTGCTGGAGAGAAATTGCTAACTAAATAGAAAAAAAGCAGAGAGGGCAATTCTTATTCATTTATTCCAAAATTTGTTTGTTGAATTTCTACCATAGGTAAAACAACATGGTAGATTTTTGAGAGATATAATGATAAGTGAAACAGGATACTTATACTAATGATCTTATTTTCTATCAGATAGTAAAAGATGGGCATAAGGAGTTAGCTCAATGTAGTCTTTAACGATCACAAAATGAATTGTGATGGTTAGGCTATTGTGTCCAGGTAATTGTGCCCAATTGTTTGGTCAAGTAAGCCCTGCTTTAACTATAATTCGAGGGCACTTATCGACTTTAGTCATCATTGACTTTACTGCAGTGGTAAATCATAGATTGCTTATTATAATTACATCAATTAGGGAGATTGCCATCAGCAATGAGTGACTTAACCCAATCAACTGAATGCCTTAAAAAGGAAAGTGATTCCAGCATTGAAAGAGGATTTCCCAACTCTTCTTTTGACAGCCAACATCTCCCAGAACTCGTCAAGAACCTTCAATGGACATTCCTTGCAGCCCCTGTTTGCAGCCTGCCTGCAGAACCTGGACTTGTGCATCGCCATGGCTGTATGAGAGACTCATAGAATCACATACTATTGACAGATATCTCTTGTTGATTGTTTCCCTAGGGAACCCTGAGTAATACAGCAATAGTACAAGAAGGTTTGGGAATTTAGAGGTGAGAAAGATCACTTCTAGTTGGCATAACCAGAAAAGTCTCTTTGGAGGAAGAATCTCTTGCGTTTTAGCCTAGGAGGATGAGTAGATTTAAAAAAAAAACGTGTTTTTAAGGAAGTTTTAGATTACAGAAAAGTTACATAGAAAATATAGGGGATTCACATATACCTCAACCTCTCTCACTCTCACATTTTCCTCTATTAATAACATCTGTCATTAGTGTGGTACTTTTTTTTACAATTGAGGAAAAATATTGAAGCATTGCTATTGAACATGGTGTATAGTTTACATTATGGTTTACATTTTATACCATATAATTCTATAGGTTTTGCCAGGGAGGCTCATCCCTGGTAGCCATGTTCCATGCTGGGTAGAAGGTAATGAGTTTTTTTGCTGAGTTTGGCTTAGGGAGAAGCCACATCTGAATAACAAGGGGTTTTCAGGAGGTAGCTGCTAGGCAATAGATATTATTAAGCTAAGTTTCAATTTTATAAGAACAAGGTTTATAATTACAAGCATAAATACTGAGGCCTTGGCATATTGGCGTGTTTTCTTTTATTAGGTACTCTAGAGAATCTTGTCACTCTATTAGAGAATATAGCAAGACTCTCCAGGATGGGAATTTAATATTTTGTTGATTATTGTGTGGGTCTCCATCCACTGAGATAATACCATATGACCACATGAACATTCATATTTGATAGAATCATGTCCCAGGTGCACCCTTTCCCACACATCCCCCCACTGCTGGCACCCTGCGACAATGACCCTCCCCTGTCAGTTATCAAAAGACACTCCCATTATTGTATTCTCAACCATAGTCCTCAACCTCCTCAGAGTTCACCTGTTCCTTCCTCCAGCCCTCACTCTAGCTCCTCTCCCACCCCTACTCACACACACACTCCAGTATCATCCACCCCACTAAATTCACTGCACCACTATCACCCCCATCCACTGCGAAATCATCCCCATCCACCTTATCTTAGATTCTGTCTAGACTGAGCATTGGCCCACCACTCTCTACTCCTTTTCTATCTCCTGGTAATCTATCTTCCGTATTCTACCTCTGTGAGTCTGTGAATATCCTTAGTTCATATAAGTGAGATCATGCAATATTTGTCCTTTAGTGACTGGCTTTCTTCATTCAACAGAAGGTCTTTAAGATTTATTCATCTTGCTGCATGTGTCAATACATCATTCTTTCTTACAGCTGAGTAATATTGTATTGTTTGTATATACCACATTTTGTATATCCATTCTTCTGTTGATGGACACTTGACTTGCTTCCAACTATTGGCAATTGTTAACAATGCTGTGATGAACATAGGTGTGCATATATCTGTTCTCATTCCTGCTTTCAATTCTTCTTCTTATATTCCTAGTATTGGGATCACCAGATCACCTGCCAATTCTACATATCTTCCATATTGGCCGTATCGTTCTACATTCACACCAGCAGTGGATGAGTCTTCCTCTTCCTCCACATCCTCTCCAACACTTGAAGTTTTCTGGTTTTTCAAAATATAGCAGCCAATCTAATAGGTGGTAGATGATATCTCATTGTGGTTAAAAAATTTTTTTAATTGTCTTTTTTTTCAAGATACATAGATCACAAAAAAATGTTACATTAAAAAATATAAGAGGTTCCCATATATCCCACCCCCCACCCCTCACCACTCCTCCCACATCAACAACCTCTTTCATCATTGTGGTGTATTCATTGCATTTGGTGAATACATACTGGAGCACTGCCACACCACATGGATTATAGTTTACATTGTAGTTTACACTCTCCTCCAGTCCATTCAGTGGATTATGACAGGATCTATAATGTCCTGCATCTGTTCCTGTAGTATCATTCAGGACAACTCCAAGTCCTGAAAATGCCCCTATGTCACATCTCTTCTTCCCTCTCCCTGCCCTCAGCAACTCCCATGGCCACTGTCTCCACATCAATGATAAAATTTTAACCATTGCTATAGTCACAATAGTTCTATAGTAGAATACCAGTAAGTCCACTCTAATCCATATTTTATTCCTCCATCCCATGGGTAGTTTTGATTTGCATTTCCCTGACAGCTAGTGAGGTTGAGCATCCTTCTATGAGTTTCTTAGCCATTTGTATTTCCTCCTTGGAAAAGTGTCTATTCAAATTTCTTGCCCTGTTAAAAAACAGATTGTCTTTTTATGTTTGAGATTTAAGATTTCTTTATGTATGCTGGATATTAGGCCCTTATCAGATAGGTGTTTCCCAAATATTTTCTCTCATTCTGTAGGTTGCCTTTTCACTTTCTTGAAAAAACTCCTTCGAAGCACAAAAGTTTTTAGTTTCGAGGAGGTCCTATTTATCTATTTTTTCTTTCATTGCTCAAGCTTTGGGTGTAAAGTTTATGAGCACTTTTCCTATTACAAGCTCTCATAGTTGATTCCTTACATTATCTTCTAGGAGCTTTATGGTCTTGGCTCTTATATTTAGGTCTTTGATTCATCTTGAGTTAATTTTTGTATAGGGTATGATATGGTGATCTTTCTTTCATTCTTTTGAGTATTGATATCCAGTTTTCCAATCACCATTTGTTGAAGAGACTATTCTGTCCCAGTTGAGTGAGCTTGGTGGCCTTGTTGATTATCAGTTGGCCAAACATGTGCAGATCTAAATCTGAACTCTCAATTTGGTTACATTAATCAGTATTTCTATCCTTGTGCCAAAACCATGAAGTTTTGACCACTATAGCTTTGTAGTATGCTTTAAGGTCAAGTAGCATGATTCCTTCAATTTCATTTTTCTTTTTCAAGACTTTTTTGTCTATTTGGGGGGGGGGGGGCGGTGGGGCTCCTTATCCTTCCAAATAAATTTGATAGTTGGCTTTTCCAGTTCAGTAATAAATGATATTGGAACTTTCATTGGGATTGTGCTGAATTTGTAAATCAATTTGGGTAGAGTAGACATCTTAATGATATTTAGTCTTCCGGTCTATGAACATGGAATATTCTTCCATTTATTTAGGTCATCTTTGATTTCCTTTACCAATGTTGTGTAGCTTTCTGTGTACAAGTCCTTTACATCCTTAGTTAGGTTTATTCTAGATATTTGACTCTTTTAGTTATTACTATAAATGGAATTTTCTTTCTTGATTTCCTACTCAGATTGCTCATTATTAATGTAAAGAAATGCTACTGATTTTTATGTATTGATCATATTTCACACCACTTCACAGAACTCATTTATCAGCTGTAAATTTTAGTTGTAGATTTTTTGGGACTTTTTACATATAGGATCATGTTATCTGCAAGTAGTGAATGTTTTACTTCTTCCTTTGCAATTTGGATTCCATTTATTTCTTTTTCTTGCCTAACTGCTTGAGCAAGTACTTCTAATAAAATGTTAAATAAGAGTGTGACCATGGACATCCTTGTCTTGTTCTAGAGGTTAGAAGGAAAGAATTTAGCCTTTCACTATTGAGTATGATATTAACCTGACTGCCTTTTCTGCATCAGTAGAGATGATCATGTGATTTTTCCCCTTTGATCTGTTAATGTGGTATGTTCCATTAATTAGTTTTCTTATGTTGTACATCTTTGCATACCTGGGATAAGACCCACTTAATCAGTAAATAATTTGATTGATGTATTGTTGGATTCAATAAGTATTTTGTTGAACATTCTATGATGCCAACATCACCCTAATACCAAAGCCATATAAAGATGCTTCAAGAAAAGAAAACTACAGACAAATCTCTCTAATGAACATAGTTGCAAAAATGTTCAACAAAATACTTGCTAAGTGATTCCAACAATACATCAATCCTCTTTAATTTTTTTGGAAGCATTCGAGCAGGATAGATATTAGTTCTTTCTGGAGTGATTCATATAATTCACCCATGAAGCCATCTGGTCCTGGGCTTTTCTTGGTTGGGAGACATTTGATGGGTAATTCAATCTCACTACTTGTGATTGGTCTATTGCATTCTTCTATTTCTTCTTTCATCAATCCAGGTTGCTTGTGTGTTTCTAGAAATTCATCCATTTCATCTGAATTGTCCATCTTGTTGGCTTATAATTTTTCAAAGTATCCCCTTATGATACCCTTTATTTCTGTGAGGTCAATGGTGATATCCCTTATCTCATTTCTGATTTTATTTCCATCTTCTCTCTTATTTCCTTTGTTAGTCTAGTTAAGGGTTTGTTCATTTTATTAATCTTCTCAAAAAACACCTTTTGTTTTTGTCAATTCTTTCCAATACTTTAAAAATTCTCAATTTCACTTACTTCTGCTCTAATCTTTGTTATTTTCTCCCTTCTACTTGATTTGGGGTTAATTTGTTGTTCTTTTTCTGGTTCCTCCAGGTGTGCAATTAAGTCTTTGATTTTAGTTCTTTCTTCTTTTTTAATGCAGACATTTAGGGTTATAGATATCCCTCTCAGCATTGATTTAGCTGCACCCCATGCATTTTTATATGTTGTGGTCTCATTTTCATTTGCTTTGATGTAGTTACTGATTTCTCTGGAAATTTTCTCCTTGACCCATGGATTATTTAACAGTGTATTTTTTCACTTTCATGTATTTATGCATATTCCAGTTCTCTGTCCTTTATTGATTCCCAGTTTCATTCCTTGTGGTCAGAGAAAGTGCTTTATAATTTAAATCTTTCTAAATTCTTTGAAACTTTTTCTATGATATAGCATGTGGTCTATCCTCCAGAATGATCCATGAACACTCGAAGAATGTATAGCCTGTTGTTTTGGAGTGTATGTCTATTTCCTCTAACATATTATTCAAGGTATCTGTTTCTTTTTATTGAGCCTTTGACAAGATGTTCTTTCTAATGGTGATAATTTTGTACTGATGTCCCCCATTATGATTGTAGAGACATCTATTCTCCTCTTAGTTTTGCCAATATTTGTCTGAAGTATTTTATGGCTCCCTGCTTAGGTGCATAATATTTATGATTTTTAAATTCATGGTAGATTATCCCTTTTATTAATATATGGTGTCCTTTTTTATCTCTTACAATAGCTTTGCATTTAAAGCCTATTTTGTCCAATGCTAGTATAGTTACTCCTGTTCTTTTTTTGGCCACTGTTTGCATGTAAAATCATTTTCCAACCTTTCACTTTCAACCTGTTTATGCCCCTTGGTCTAAGGTGAGTTTCTTGTAGACATCATATAGATGTGTCATATTTCCATATCCATTCTGCCAATCTGTGTCTTTTGATTCAAGAATTTAATCCATTAACATTCAATATTATTACTGTAAAGACTGTACTTACTTTAGCCATTTTTTTCCTTTAGGCTTATTTATGTCATATTTTATTTTGATTTTTTAAAATCCTTTTCATTACACTTATCAATAATCATCCTTTTTACACTCTCCTCCAAACTTCTCTTTCCTATTTTTTCCTTTTAACCTGCAGAACTCCTATTACTATTTCTTGAAGGATGGGATACTTGTCAACAAATCCTCTCAATTTCCCTTTATCTGTGAAAGTTTGAACTTTCCCTTATTTTTGTATGGCAATTTTGCTGGATACAAAATCCTTGGCTGGCAGTTTTTTCTTTCAGCACCTTAACTATGTCATACTAATGTCTTCTCACCTCTATTG
Source organism: Dasypus novemcinctus (assembly GCF_030445035.2). NCBI lineage: Eukaryota > Metazoa > Chordata > Mammalia > Cingulata > Dasypodidae > Dasypus > Dasypus novemcinctus. The sequence continues at coordinate 48,040,823 of NC_080704.1, forward strand.
TTTCAGATGAGAAATCATCACTTAGTCTTATTGAGCTTCTCTTATATGGGCTGGATCTCTTCTCTTGCTGTTTTCAGAATTCTGTCTTTGACCTTTTGACAATCTGATAAATATATTTCTAGGAGTAGGTCTGCTAGACTTATTGTGCTTGGAGTATGCTGTGCTTCCTGGACATATATATCCATGTACCTAATAAGAATTGGGAAATTTTGGGCCATTATGTTCTCACTCTTGCCACCCCCTTTCCCTTCACTTCTCCCTCTAGATCACCATACTGTGTATGTTTGTGTGTTTCATGTTTTCATTTGATTCCCTGAATCCCTTGCTGAAAATTTTCCCTTTTTTGTCTATCTGTTGTACTATCTCTGTGATTATGGATGTCCTATCTTTGACATCACTCATTCTTTCCTCTACCTGTTCAAATCTGTTATGTTCTTCTAGTGTATTTTTAATTTCTTGCATTGTGCCTTTCATGACTGTAGGATCTGTTATTTTTTACATGTTTACAATTTCTTCTGTATGTTCCCCCAGTGTCTTTTTGATATCCTTTATCTCTTTCTTCATTTCATTGAGTTGATAAAGGATATTTATTTGGACATCCTTTATTACTTGTTCCACATCATGTGTCTTCCACTACTTTTTAGTTTGTTCATTAGACTGGGCCATGATTTCCTGTTTATTAGTATGGTTTGTAATTTTTTGCTATGTCCAGGTATCTGTTTATCTTCATGGGCTTATCCAGTTGGTTAGTTTCTCTTTCTAGTCTGAGGTTTTGTTTTTGTTTGGTTTCATGTTAGGAATACTCTCTATCACTTGGCTCCATTTATTCCATATCCTTGTCATTGCTGTCTTATAGTCTCCCACATTCACTGGAAGAAATATTAGATATACAAAAATGAAAAAAAGAGCATAAAAAAGAAAAAAGATAAGAAAAAATAAAAAAGAAGAAGGTAAAAGAAAAAAGAGAATAGTAGACAGGAATAAAACATTTAAAAGGAAACATTAAAAAAAAGATAAAATAAAAGTCCAGAGAAGTAATAAGAGAAGAAAGAAAGACAAAACACAGAAAGGCAGAAAGGAAGAAGAGAAGAGGGAAAATTTAAAGAAAAACTAAAAAAAGGAAAAATAAAAAGAGGAAGGAAAGATAAAAAAGGTAAAATAATAATAAAAGATAAAAAGGGAAGAAAAGAAAAAGAAAGAGGAAAAAATAAAAGACAACAGAAATGGGAAGAGAAGAAAGAAAAGAAGGAAAACAAGATAAGAAGGAAAGAAAATAAGGAAAGTGAAAAGAAAAAACAAGCAAAACAAACACAATAAAACAAAAATCTGGGTGTCCCTCTCAGAATACTAGGACTGGCTATGCTCTTTCAGGCTGCCTGTTTTTGCCAATCAGTCTCCCCACAAACCCTCTCACTGAAGGTATCTGGGTGAAGAGAGAGAGAGGGAAAAAAAAATCAGGCTTCCAGCAGTGATTCACTAGTCCACTACTCTCCGGCTACATGCACCTCCCAATCAACCACCCCACAGCCAGCCTCTCTACCAGTACCCAGATGAAGGAAAAAATAAAGGAAGAAGGAAATAGAAAAAAAAACACAGAGAGAAAAATAAAACCTCTGGCTAAGTTCCCTCAGCTCTTCCCCATGGCCCATGCCCCTTCCCCCTACCCTAAGAAGGATGAGCATATGCCCACCTGTGGGATCACTCCTCAGAAGTTCCCCATCCCCCAGGGCCAGCTATGCAGCTTCTGTTTTCCCTAGTGCCTAGCTAGAACCACCCCTCCTCCAGCCATCCTTTCCTATTGCCCCTGTGACACACCAGCGTCCCTTCTGCCTGGTTAGTCTGCCTAACATCTCATGGTTTCTATAATAGAGGAAGAGTGCAGCCTGCCACTCCCTACTCTTCCATCTTAGATCTTGATGAGTAGATTTTTAGGAGGGAAAGATAAAGTATTTCAGACAGAGGGAACAGTGTGAGAAATGGTATGGAGGCAGGGAAGTAAAAAGCATAGTTAGAAAATACTTAATAGTTGATTTCTGGGAAACCATTTTGTTGGGTTTTTCTCTATACTACCCTCACCTTGACTGCATTTCATCCTTTTGCTCTTCTCTGATCTGTGCCTAGGGAGGCTGTCCCTTTTCTTCAACTTCACCTTTCAAAATCCTCGTCAACTGTGGTGATTTGAATCTGTATGTACCCTAGCAAAACATGTTCTTAAATCTAATCCATTCTTGAGTGTATAAACCCATTGTAAGTAGGACATTTTGATGAGGCTACTTCAGTTAAGGTGTGACTCACCTCATTCAGGACGTAAATTAATCCTATTACTGGAGTCCCTTATAAACAAAGTGGAGGGAGACAGAGAGAGAGGGAGGGAGGGGGACAGAGGGATGGAGAAGGGGCGGGGGGAGAGAGAGAGAAAGAGAAGAGAGAGACCAGCAGATACTGTCATGTGCTTTGCCATGTGGCAGAGGAGTTTCAGGAAGAAAGCATCGCCTTAATGATGTCTTGATTTGGACATTTTTCTCAGCCTCAAAACTCTAAGCTAATAAGGTCCCATTGCTTAAGCCAACCCATTTCGTGGTATCTGTTTTAAGCAGCCTAGGAGACTAAAACATCAACATTAAAGGTCTTGTGCAAATGATGGCATTCTTATAGTTTGTTTGAGAAATTTCCCCTAAACCCATAGTATTTCTATCTTTGAACAGTGATAGTATTTTATATGTATGTTTTTATGTATACTTATCTCAAGGTAGTTGTTAAACACACAAATAACATTAATTTAAGGACAATCCATTTTCACCCCACCAATTAAGGGTTATCTTTTTCTTTATTGAATTTCAGAGGACACCTAGGATTGTGTTATGAGCAATTAGGTTTGCAGTAATTTTTTTTTTTGATTGGCTAGGTAATATTCAATCATTTAAGGTCTATAAGGAGGAGCACAAATGGCAGGAAAGAAGGGAGAGATAATAGAGGACATCCTGGAAACTACTGTTATAATTGAGAGATTAAAAAAAACCAAACACATAAACCTCCATTTGGGCCTCACCCAGGGTGGTGGCAGTGTAAATGGGAAGGAAGGGATGGCTATGAACATCCATGCAAAAGAGGAATTATAAGAGAAGAAGAAGAAAGGAGGAGAAATAGCACCAAGGACTGGAGCCTGGGTGACTGGTAGTTGGAGGGGCCATGGCAGGTAGCTGGAAGTGTGGTATTGTAACTTTGGAAGGCCACCAGCTTGAAAGAGATGGTTGGAACCAAAATAATGGAATGGATTTCTCAAAAATAATTCTCACAGAGCCAGAGAGGAGGGCTGGGAAATAGATACTGCTGAATACTCATTTGCATAGTTCATTTATTTACATGAGACTTTTTTTGTGACAAGATTTGCTGACATAGATCACATCTAGCATTTAGCTATACATTGTATTGTAGCTATAGAAATGATTTCTCTGATTATGAGTTTTCTCTCCTTCAACCAGAACTTAAACTAGAGGGCAGGAAGCTATTTCCACAGGCTTTCAATCTTGCCTTTCAGAAGGCACCAGATAAAGTAGTTATTTTTTAAACAGAAATCAAGACAAAAGATACAAATATAAGAGAGAATGAAATGAATTCATCTGCATATCAGACAGAACTAAGTGTACTTTGAACTTGGAGTAGAAAGCAAAGAGAAATACATAACTGGCATGAGAAGCATATACCTGGGATGGGGTGGGCAGGAAAAATAGTTCTTGGGAACTCTGTGCTTAGGTAAGAGCCCACCCTGAAATTCAGTTTTTTTTTTTTTTTTTGGAAAAACCTGGGAAAGACTCCTAAGCAGACTCAAGAAACATTTGTTAAGTATCTATTATATTCCAGGCTCTGAGATGAAATTTTTCACTTTGAATTTTCTCCCAAATCCTCTGAAATAGATATTTTCTTCATTTTTCAGAAAAGTATATCTTGGGCATTGTGTAAATAGTAAAACCTAAGCCATCTGTGCTGGCAACACTGCTCTGGGGAAGGGAAGTTGGATGCTTCTTCTAGTGTTCCCACAAAATGGTAGGTTCCACTGTACAGAGTCCTCAATTTTTGGCTCAGTTCTAGGAGAGACCTCTGATTAGTTTGCCTAGGTCTGTGCTTGTGCCTAAGCTGCCAGGGCTGGGCTTGCATGCTTTTGTAGTTACTTCCTCCAATACAGGCAAAATAGGAAACCTCCCTCCCCCGTCAAGCAGGAAAGGGAATCAAATGCTGGGTGGCCTCTGAACCATCAATAAAAATTTGCTACAATGCAGAAAGTGGAGTTTATATGTTCAAGGACATATAGCTGTTAAGTGCTGGGGTCAAATTCAAGCTTGACTATTTCTGAGTTCATGTATAATCTTTTCATTGTACTATAGCTGCTTTGTTGCAATGATCTGAATGAGGACAAAGAGTTTCATTCCCTTTTCCAAAACCTCCCACAAATAGCAAAGCAACTTCTTTCTGGGCACTTTTTATGTACCAGGCACTGAGTTAGGTGCTTTATGTACATTGTTTAATCTTTATAAAAACTTTCAAAGATAGATCATATTGGGAGGAGTTAATATCCCTATTTTACAGATTAAGACAACTGAGGCTTAGGGAAGTTATATAAATTTGTCCAAGACAGTAAATAAGGAGTCCTGTCTATGAAGCTATAGGTCTTTATATGACATTATGGTGCCATGAGAGGCTGGAACAGTTTGAAGATTTGAGTCTTATTTATCTTTGCTTTTTCTCCTACAACTAGCTCCTAATTCAGTGACTGGCACATAGTAAGCTCTCCATCAATATTTGCTGAATGAATGAGTGCTTGAGGTAAGTAGAGGTGGCAGAGAAGAAAACTTTAAAGAGCCATAGTGAGGATTAACAGGGATGAATTTGGGGGTGGATGTGAGTGGAAATCATATAAGGAGGTAGAATTGTCTCTCACTAGATTAAACAAAGGAAGACAAATAACTTAAGACTAATGCATATTTAGATAGAGTACATGGTAGGAATTCCACCTAGGAGTGTGAAAGCCCAGCTCCTGTGCCTGGGACAACTCTGAGGTATAGCTCACATTCTAGAGTTTTCTTGCAATGTCAGAATGAAGCTACTCTCTGAGGGACTTTGCCTGAAATCACCCACTTGCTTGGCTTCCTCGCCTTCTCTGTCCAGCTTCCCCCATTTCCTTACCTGTATTGCTGTAGAGCATGTTGTAATAAATTACTTGCACATGAATCCTCAACTTTCAACTCAGGGGTCTGCTTCTGGTTAACCCAACTTAAGCCTGGGTGGCAAGGGGCCATTTTGGAACAGAATGCCTGGCATTGGAGGACACTTAATATTTATTGAGTGAATGAATGGATCCTAGAGCCATTCCTCAATTGGTAGATATTTAGGTTATTTCCACCTTTTTTTTGCTATTATGAATAATGCTGCTATAAACATTGATGTACAAGCTTTTGTATGGACATATGTTTTCATTTCTCTTAGATATATACCTAGGAATGGAATTGCTGGATTGAATAGCAACTCTATGTTTAACTATTTGAGGAACTGCTGGGTGTTTTCCAAAGTATCTGTACCATTTTACATTCTCAACAGAACAGAAGTGTATGAAGTTTCCAGTTTTTCTCCATTCTCACTAACGCTTATTATTACCTGACTTTTTTCTTCTTCTTTATTTTCTTTTAAAAGTTACATTAAAAAAATATGAGCTCCCCATATACTCCCCACCCTCTCACCCCACTCCTCCATATCAACAACCTTTTCCATCATCGTGGCACATTCACTGCACCTGGTGAATACATTTTGGAGTGCTGCTGCACCATGTGGACAGAATTACCTGACTTTTTGAACCTAGCCATCCTAGTGTGTATATACGAAGTGATACCTCATTGTTGTTTTGATTTTCATTTTGATTTCATTTTTCTGATGACTAACGATGTTAAGTGGTTTTCCATGTGTTTATTGGTCATTAGTATATCTTATTTGAAGAAATGTCTATATTCTTTGCCCATTTTTAAATTGGGTTATTTGTCCTTTCAATATTGATTTCTAAGAGTTCTTTATACAGTCTAGATCAGGGGTCCTTGAACCTGTGGAAAGATTTCAGGGGGTCTGTGAGTTTGAATTTAAAAAATCAACTTATTATCTTTATTTTCTCTGACCTCTAACTGAAATCCATCATTTCCTTCATTTATGAATGTATGCAATAAATAAATTACAGTAGTATTCATTTCACCTGACTGGCAAAGGGGACCATGTTAAGAATCACGTTAAGAACCCCTGGTCTAGATACAAATCCCTTATCAGATGTATGATTTACAAATATTTTCTGTGGGTTGTAATTTCACTTCATTGATAGTGTCCTTTGAAGCACAGAAATTTTTAATTTTGATAAAGTACAATTTATTTATTGTTTCTGTTGTTGCCTGTGTTTTGGGTGTCATATACATAGAATCAATTGCATATTTACTCCTGTGTTTTTTCTAATAGTCTTACAGTTTTTGCTCTTACATTAAGGTTTATGATCCATTTTGGGTTAAAATTTTTACACTTTAAAAATTAATGTTAATAGATCACAAAGAACGTTACATTAAAAAACATAAAAAACATAAGAGGTTCCCATATACCCTGCTCCCCATCCCCCCACCCCATCATTTTTGTAATTGTAGTTTTTGAAGATATATACATCACACACAAAAAATGTTACATGAAAAAATATAAGAGGTTCCTGTATATCCCCCACCCCCCCACCCCACTCCTCCCACACCAACAACCTCCCCCATCATTGTGGCAAACTTGTTGCACTCGGTGAACACATTTTGGAGTATTGCTGCACAACATAGATAATGGTTTATCCTGTAGTTCACACTCTCCCTGAGTACATTCAGTAGGTTAAGGCAGGATATATAAAGTCCAGCATCTGACCATGCAATATCATTTAGGACAACTCCAAGTCCCAAAAATGCCCCCACATCACATCTCTTCTTCCCTCTCCCTGCCCTCAGGAACTACTGTGGTCACTTTCTCCTCCTCAATACTACAATTTCTTCTAATACTAGTCACAATAGTTTTATAGTGGAATATCAGTAAGTCCACTCTAATCCATATTTTATTCCTCCATCCTGTGGACCCTGGGATAGTGATGTCCACTCCACCTCTAGATCAAGAGGGGACTTAGATTCCCCATGAATGCAACTAGAAAGAGACCTTGAATAAAAGGGTCAACTCAGACCAGGGGACTATCTCAGCCTACGTATTGGATCAAGTGTTAAAAACTGCTTTTTGACCTTGAATAAGAGGGGGAAATGGCAAAGACAAATGAGTTTATATGGCTAAGAGTCTTCCACAAAGAGATGGGAGGTCATCAGAGGGGTCACGCTATGCACACCTCAGCAGGACCCCAGAGAGCCAAAGTAGATACAACCCTAGGTGCTGATTCTCCTGAAGGCTACAGAGATCCACAGGGCATATGGTCATGGCAGATGGATTTGGAGTTCTGTGACATCAGAGGACCCTGCTTTGGAATTTGTGCTCCTGAGTGTGATGGAGCTAGATTCAGATGTGACCTTCCTACCCATGCCTCTTGTCACTTTTACTGAACCTGTGGTTGGTGCTAGGGATGGTGCATACTCAGGGGACTTGAATTTCTGGACTGCCCATGTACTAGCTGGGCCCTGACCCTCAACAGAGTTGCAACTCCTACTCTGTGGTTCATTGGACTTACCCAGGTCAGCTAACAGGGAGGTGAAGATAGTAAAAAACCACACCAGGGAATCAAGAGTGCCAACAACTGCAAGCTGAGGAATTGTATCCATCATCCTTATGGAATCATTTTGGGTTAAATTTTGTGTATGGTGTGAGGTAATGGTCTAACTTCATTCTTTTGCATGTTCCAGCACCATTTGGTGAAAAGACTATTCTTTCTCCATTTAATGATGAAGGGGTCTTGGCACCCTTGTCAAAAACCAGATGACCATAAACACATGAGTTTTTTTCTGGATTTTCAATACTATTCCATTTATCTATATGTCTATCTTTATGCCAGTACCACACTGTCTTGATTGCTCTACTTTTGTAGTAAGTTTTGAAGTAAGTGTGAGTTGTTCAATATTGTTCTTTTTCAAGATTGTGTGGGTTATTCTGGGTCCCTTACAGTTCCATATTAATTTTAGAATGAATCTGCTTGTCAATGTCTACAAGGAAGTCACCTGGGATTCTGATAGGGACTGCAATGAATTTGAAGATCAATTTGGGGAGTATCATCACTTTAACCATAATAAGACTTTTAATCCATGAATGTGGGATATCTTTCCATGTATTTAGATCATATTTAATTTTAGCAATGCTTTGTAGTTTTCAGTGTACAAGTCTTGGGCTTCTTTGGTTAAATTAATTCCTAAGGGAAAAACTGTTGTAATATGGGAATCTTTCAGGAGCTGGGAATTGTCCTGAATAACATTGCAACAACAGATATAGGCCATTTTATATCTTCCCATAACATGCAGAACTGTATGGGAGAGAGTGTAAACTATGATGTGAACTATGGTCCATGCTCAGTGGCAATGCCCCAGGATGCATTTATCAATGGCAATGAATGTGCCACACTAATGAAGAATGTTTTTTTATGTGGGAGGGGGTGGGAGGTGTGGGGTATATGGGAACCACTATATTTTCTGTGCAACATTTACGTAATCTAAGTATCTTATAAAAAATAAAAAAAAACTATTTAAAAAATTTATTCCTAAGTATTTTATTCTCTTGATTTTATTGTAAGTGGAATTATTTTCTTAATTTCATTTTTGGATTGTTCATACAGAGATATAACTGATTTTTTTGTTTTGTTATTGTATCCTTTAGCTTTGTTTAATTTATTAGCTCCAATAGTTTTTTGTGGATTTTCTTTGTATAAGATTATAAAATCTGCAAATAGAGATGGTTTTAGTTCTTCCTTTCTGTGGGCAAGCCACTGACGCCTTGTTAGACATAGGAAAACCTCTCTAACTATAAGGCCTTTGGGGTTCCACCCAAAAGATGGCACCGAGGCATGCGGCGGGCATGCCTGGACATGTCCCTTGGAAATCTGCCTTCCCCCCAGCAACTAGAGCACATGAACCAATCAGCCTCGCTAAATTAGCATAGCCAGTAAGCTGCTTGCATGTTGCCTCATGGTCTATAAAAGCTACTACACTTCCTCAATAAATCAGACCTGCGCTACCAACCTGCCTCTCTAGAGCGGTTACTATGTGTTGTCTTGCTCTGTTCGTCCTTACCTCTTTGGGAGCGGAGCCGCTGGACTGCACTGCAACATCTGGCATCCAACATGGGGCCTGAAAACCCCAGAGACAATATCAGCGAGCTATCAAGTGCAGCTCGGCATTGCAGTTGGTAAGTGACCCTTGGAATGGGTAATCTTTCCTCCTCTGAGAAGGCTCCACAAGCGCGCGCCCTACACACACTTTTGGCAAGTAGGCATATCAAAATTTCTGAAAAGGAACTTAATCAATATTGGGACCTTGTTGTTCACTTTAACCCCTGGCTCTCCACAACCGCCCTATGGGATCCCGCAACATGGGCGAAGATGCTTAAGCGTGTGTGCTTTGCTGAAGTCCATGAAGGAAAAACCTTTCCTCTAGGCCTCATTCCCGCTCTCTTAGCCATTCATGCTTGCCTTATGGGTGCTCCGCTAGATGTACCTTCCCCAATCCCACTTTCTGTCATGCCCGCAACTCCTACCCCCTGTGCCTCCTTACATACCACCTGACTGCAATCCCTTATACCCATTGCTCAAAGATATATCCCAAAGCCCTAACTGCTCCCCTTCTGAAACTTCTCCTCTGCTCATCCCGACACCTGCTACCAACCTTTCTCAACAAAAAACCCCTACTAATGGCCCTCCACAGGAAGCCATTGCTCCACAGGCTCCAGCGGAAGCTGCTGGCCACAAGAGTGTCACCCCCCCCTTCCGCAAAGGAGGAGGACCTAATCACCTTTGCTTCAGCAGCGACCAACTGCTCCTCTTCTTCAACACCTCCCCTTTCCCTTCCTACACAACTCCCACCCCCCTCCTCTTCCTCCTCTAGAGCTCCACCTTGTAGTCTTTCCCCTTTTCTTTCTGACCCTAGAACCATTCCCCCCCCCCTTCCCTTGCACCCGCCATTTTCTCTTCCTCTTCTACTTCCTCTTCTGGTCCGGCAGCCATCTTGGCTAACCCATCCGTCACTGTCCCTCCTCCCACCCCTTCCCCTGCACACCTTTACCCGGTGAACTTCAATCCTACCGATCATGCCCCCTACAATTGGTACCCTTGTGATCATAAAACTATTTCTAACCTTCGCAAAGCGGTTCAGGAAGATGGCCTTAATAGTCCATATGCTCAGATGTTAATGGATAATCTGTCCCTTGAACACAATTGTGCTACTGATTGGAAGAATCTTGCACGTGCCATTCTGACTCCTGATGATTATATCACCTGGAAAGCTTTGCACAATGATGAAGCAGAGAAAACAGGCACGCACAACCTTATCAACGGCATAATGGCCCTCCCCCCAATGCTTTAAAAGGGGAAAGGCAATGGGCTCTTCCAACAGTCCAAGCTGCATGTCCAGTGCCCTACTTTGATCAGTGCCTCACCATTGCTAAAATTGCTTTTCAAAAACTCAACCCTCAGGGAAAACCTATTCACCTCTCCAAACTTCTGCATGGTCCCAACGAGCCCTTTTCCGACTATTATAGTCGAGTGAAGGAGGCCGTTGACAGAAAAGTTTCCCATTCTGCTGCCGCTGATGCTTTATTAAAAGACCTTCTTTGGGAAGGTGCCAATACTGAGTGTCGACAAACAATTACGCCTATTCATAATAAAAGCCCTGACTACTGGGTCCTTGCTTGCAGAGACATTGGGTCTCATTCTGCTTCTGCTATGGCAGCTACAACTAATACTACTTCTGTCCTAGTTGCTGCCTTAGTTGATCATTTGCATGTCCAGCCACCTCACAAAACCTGCTACAGGTGCCGCAAGCCTGGTCGTTTCACCAAGGAGTGCCCTTTCGTGGTTACTCCTTAGCCACAAAATGTCCCCCCCTCCGTCTGCCTGAGATGTAGGAAAGGACTTCATTGGAAGAGAGATTGTCGCTCAAAAACTGACCTTCAGGGCAATCCTCTTCCGCCTTTAAATGAGATCAGGGGCACCTCTCAGCCCCGCAACTAAGAGAGGACCCCCCACCCGACATTTTTTGGACTATCCCCATTGCCCAAGGTAAAGCATTTCTCACTCTCGTAGTGCAGGGCAAGTCCATTACTGGGCAACTAGACACCGGAGCTGACTTATCTGTCCTCCGCTCTTCTGACACAGACCCTTCGTGGCCACTAAAACTAGGTCCTCTAGTTCAAGGTGTGGGAGGCCTAAGACCCTCACACCAGCTTACATCAACATTGACTTGGACAGACCCGGATGGCAGTACAGGCACCTTCCGCCCCCTTGTGTTACCCAAACTTACTCATACCCTTTGGGGGCGTGAAGTTCTCCCCAAAGTGGGAGCCATCCTCACTACTAATCCTACAAATTACCCCCAAGCATAAAGGCCGCTGGCCATCCGCCTTTATTTACTTTATCCAAACCAAAACCTATAAGATTAACATGGAAAACACAAAACTCTATTTGAATGGACCAGTGGCCACTGCCTCGAGTAAAATTAGAACAACTAAAACTCCTTGTGCAAGAACAATTGAACTTGCAGCACATAGACCCCTCTACTAGTCCTCATAATTCTCCTATCTTTGTGATTCAAAAAAAATCCAGTAAATGGAGGCTACTACATGACCTCAGAAATATTAATGCTCATATGACAAAGATTGGCTCCCTGCAACCAGGCCTTCCTCATCCTTCAGCCATCCCACGCGATTACCACATTATTGCAATAGACCTCAAAGATTGTTTCTTTTCCATTCCTCTTCATGGGGACGACCGTCAATACTTTGCCTTTTCCATACCCGTCACAAATAATTCAGTCCCCCTACAATGTTATCAGTGGAAGGTACTACCACAAGGAATGAAAAACAGTCCAGCTATGTGCTAAATATTCATTAGTGAAGCCACCTGTCCCCTTTCTCAGTTTTATCAAATCGTTCATTATATGGATGACATCCTTATTGCTCACCCAGACCCAATTCACCTACAATTCTGCTTGAAATCTCTTCTTCATAGCCTTATGCAACTGGGCCTCACCATGTCACCGGAAAAAGTACAAAACTACCTGCCTTACACCTTCTTAGGCTATACCATCATGAGCTCTATCAGTCCTGCTGTCCCCACTATTGTTTTGCCCCATAAATGTACTCTTAATGTGCTTCAGTGCCTCTGTGGTGATATCAGTTGTTTGCATCCTCATCTGAGTGTAACCACTCATGAGCTAAAACCTCTTTTTGACCTCCTGGAGGGTGACCCTGACCCCTCCAGCTGTCGTTTGTTGGGCAGTGCCGAACAAGCCTGCCTGAGCCTCATAAACGACAGAATTAAAAATCTTTACCTAGCCCGCTTTCAACCAAAACTCCCTCTTTCTGCTCTAGTCATCAACTCCCCTGGGATGCCCATGGTCTTGTATATCAGGATTCCCCCCTCTTTTGGGTACACTTATCTTTTAGTCATTTAGGTAAAATTACCTCTTATTGTGATGCCATATGTATCCTTGGGAGAAAACTGAGAAAAACAGCTGTTCTCTTGTATGGCATCGAACCCGACACCTTAGTTCTACCATTCACTCAAGAACAAATACAACATCTTTCCCAAACTGATTTGAACATGCAAACTCTCCTATCAGGATTCACAGGTCAACTTGATAACCATTTGCCAAAAGACAAACTCATCAATGATTCTTCTTCCATTTGTTCTCTCCTCTCACTCCTTTCCTACAACTTCTCCTATCCCTCACGCTGCTACAATCTTTACCGATGCTAACAAAACTCACTTTTCTATAGTAGTAAAATCCCTTGGCGCCTCAGATTCCATCCACGTTGAGCAACATACTCTCTCTGTTCAACAAGGAGAACTGTGTGCTCTCCTCCAAGTTTTCCTATATCACCAATCCATCCCTTTCAATATCTTCACTGACAGTGCATATGTGGCTAATACTATCTGTGCGCTGCCACATGCAGTCCTAAAAACAAAATGACCATTCAAGATAATATGTTGCTTTTTTTGAAATCCCTCCTTGAAAATCGCAAACATTCCTGGTTCATCCAACATATTCATTCCCACACTGGACTCCCAGGACCTCTTGCCAGCGGCAATGCCTTAGCCAATTCCTCACTCGCGGTAAAATCATTAACCACAGACCTAGGCCAGGCAAGACTCCTTCATGCAAAGTTTCACATGTCCACTCTTTCTCTCCGTCATCTCTTCCCCTCCTTAACACAGCAGCAATGCAAACACCTCACTCATTCATGTAAACAATGTGGCCCTCTCCTTCCATTAGGCCCCCTTCAACCTCAGGGAATAAATCCTTGTGGCCTCTGTCCGAATGCCATTTGGCAAATGGATGTCACACACATACCTATTTTTGGAAAAACTAAATTTCTACATGTCATAGTAGACACCTTTTCCAAATACACCTTTGCCACTGCTCTCGCAGGAGAAACCTCAAGACATGTCATTACTGCATGCCTTCAAGCCTTCAACCAAATGGGCATACCATGGACCATAAAGACTGATAATGGACCTTGCTATGCTTCCAAATCTTTCCAAAATTTCTGTGCCTCGTGGCACATCACACACAAAACTGGTATCCCATACAATTCCTAGGGCCAAGCTATCATAGAACGCACCCACCTCACACTTAAAAACCAAATAAAAATAATGAAGGGGCAATATCCCTGAGATACCCCCAGGGATGTTTTAAATAAAACTTTAATCACTATGAATTTTCTCACATTTGACAATGAACGCTGTACCCCAGCAGTCAGACACTGGGGAGGACTTAGAAATACTCCAACCCCCATGCCATTAGTTAGATGGAAAGACCCCCTTACAAATGCATGGCAAGGGCCCTATCCCCTATTAACCCAGGGATGAGGGTATGCTTGTGTCTTTCCAGTGAATGCACAACAGCCAGCCTGGGTCCCCAGCTGGCTCGTTCGACCAACCACCAGAGATGAAGTCGATACACAGTACCAAAATACTGAGTAGTAAGAATGATTCCGGAATAATGTTGAAGATGGCGGCTGAGTGAACTTCCCGGTTACTAGCTCCTGGAGGGAATCGGCTGGGAGGCGTCGGAGACTCCTTGGGACCGGGCTGTTTCGAGATTTTTCCTGGTCCCAAGGTGTATAGACATCGATTTGGAGGGAAGGTAACAGAGAGGATCCATCCGTGAAATATACACGGAGGTCCCAGCTACGTGTGTAGGATTCCCTCCTTGGGTAGGCAGAGCCGAGGCAGCTAGCACCGCGCCGAGCCCCGGCGGGCAGCAGCCAGGGTAGCCTAGCTGGGCCGTGGTGGGCAGCGGGCGGGGGATCCGAGCCACGCCGCGGTGGGCGGCGGGCGGGAGAGCCAAGCCGCGCTGCGCCGCGGCGGGCGGCGGGCAAGGGAGCCGAGCCCAGCCTAGCTGGGCCGCGGTGGGCGGCGGGCGGGAGATCCGAGCCGCGCTGTGCCGCGGCGGGCGGCGGGCAAGGGAGCCGAGCCCAGCCAAGCTGCGGCGGGCGGCGGGCGGTGGGCGGCGGGCGGGAGAGACGAGCCGCGCTGTGCCGCGGCGGGTGGCGGGCAAGGTAGCCGAGCCCAGCCGAGCCTAGCCGCGCCGCGGCGGGCGGCGGGCGGGGAAGCCGAGCCGGGCCGAGCCCAGCTGAGCCGCGGAGGGCGAGGGGGCCGAGCCCAGCCGAGCTCAGTCGAGCCCAGCCGCGCCGTGGAGGGTGGCGAGCGGGAGAGCCGAGTCGCGCTGCGCCGCGGAGGGTGGCGGGCAGGGAAGCCGAGCCCAGCCGGGCCCAGCCGGGCCCAGCCGAGCCCAGCCGAGCCGCGGCGGGCGAGGGAGCCGAGCCCAGACGAGCTCGGCCGAGCCCAGCCGCGCCGCGCCGGGCGGGAGAGCCGAGCCGCGCTGCGCCGCGGCAGGCGGCGGGCGGGAAAGCCGAGCCCGGCCGAGCCCAGCCGAGCTGCGACGGGCGGGGGACCCGAGCCCAGCCGAGCCTAGCCAAGCCCAGGCAAGCCCAGCCGAGCCGCGGAGGGCAGGGGACCGGAGCTCAGCCGAGCCCAGCCGAGCCTGGCGGCGGGGTTTCTGTTCTTTGTTTTTTGTTTTTTGTTTTTTTTTTTTTTAATTTTTTATTTTATTTTATTTTTGTTGTTGTTGTTGTTTTTTTTTAATCCTCTCTTTCCTGTCCCCAATATTCTTCTTATACTATTTTATCTTAACAATACAATAGGTCCTACAGGAAATACCTCACATTTGCCGGGTTTCCTCACCCTCCACTGCCTCATTTTTCTGTGAATAGATTTAGGCTATCTACACTATCCCCTTTCCCCTACAACTTGATATCCTCCACCATCTGCTATCTCTCCTATATTCCATCTCCCTTTCTTTGATCCACAAAGTATCTAACTCTTAATTTCTAATACCTTTGTTTAGTTTTCCATCTGGTATTCGTCCCTGAAACTATTACCTTTCTTTTCTCTTTCCCTCTCTCACGGAAACAATAGCCTCTTAGTACGTACCACATTCCTCCCATATTCAGTCATCTACCGCATTATAGGTACTTTCCTACTACTATAACTCTACACAATTTACATGATCTAACCTCTATCCTCCCAGAACTCATATTGTTGCTTTGTTAACATATATCACCAATACTACTTCACACTTTTTCCTCCCTTACACAATTGCCTTTCCCCAGCACTAATACTTTCCTTTAAAGTGAGCTTAACTAGCAATAAGAAATTGGAATAAGAAGAACAAAGTGACAAAGAGAAGATATAACACTTATGCAAAAATAACAGCTAATTAATCTCCAAGACTAGACAAAGAAGCTAAGGAACTGATTAAACCCGTCAAGAAAAAATGTTGACAAGACAGCAACAAAAATCTACAAACCAAACCAGTAATCAGGAAAACATGGCTGAATCCAATCAGGAAGGAGGGCAGGACTTCGCACAAGCAATGAAAGATCTCAGATCATTTATCACCGACAAATTTGATGAAGTAATGAAAGAGGTTAACAGCATGAAGACAACACTTGGAGGGGAAATTGCAGACATGCGCAAAAAAATAACAGATATGATGGAAATGAACACCACAATTCAAGAAATCAAAAATACACTTGCAGCAAATATCATCAGACTAGAAGAGGCAGAGCAGAGAATTAGTGATGTGGAAGACAGTGCATTGGAAATCAAACAGATAGTAGAAGTGGTCAATAAAAAGGTAGAAAAAATCCAGATAGGACTTAGGGACCTGAATGATAACGGAAAACGCTCAAACATATGTATTATAGGCATTCCAGAAGGAGAAGAGAAGGGAAAGGGGTCAGAAGGACTGTTGCAGGAAATAATGAATGAAAACTTCCCAAATCTACTGAAAGAGACAGATGTACATATCCAAGAAGCACAGTGCCCTCCACTGGTCATAAACCCCAACAGGCCCACCCCAAGACATATACTTGTCAAATTATCCAATGCTCAAGACAAAGAAAAAATTCTAAAAGCAGCAAGAGAAAAGAAAACCATCACATACAAGGGAAACTCCATAAGATTAAGTGCTGATTTCTCATCTGAAATGATGGAGGCAAGAAGGCAGTGGTATGATATAGTCAAGGTACTAAAGGAAAAAAATTTCCAACCAAGAATACTCTATCCAGCTAAACTAGCATTAAAAAATGATAGAGAGTTCAAAGTATTCACAGATACACAGAAACTGAAAGAGTATATCAACAAGAAACCTCCCTTTCAAGAAATTCTTAAGGGAGTTCTGCAGGAAGAAAGGAAAAAACAGGACAGTCAGCGATGGAGGAGAGTGTAAAAGCAACAAGAAAGACAAAAATAGAAGGGGAAAATAAAATAATACAAACAAAATATAACAAACACAAATCCAACCAAAATATGGCTACCATAAATAACTCTCTAAACGTAATAACACTGAATGTCAACGGACTAAACTCACCTATCAAAAGATTCAGACTGGGACACTGGATAAGGAAATATGACCCATCTATATGCTGTCTACAAGAGACACATCTTAGACCCAGAGACTCATGGAGGTTGAAAGTGAATGGCTGGAAAACAATCATACAAGCAAACAACAACCAAAAAAAGGCAGGAGTAGCTATATTAATATCAGACAAAATAGACTTTAAATGCGAAACAATTGCGAGAGACAAAGAAGGATACTATATTTTAGTGAAAGGGACAATCTGTCAAGAAGATCGAACAATCATAAATATTTATGCTCCTAACAAGGGCGCCTCTAAATATGTGAGGCAAACGCTGGAAAAACTAAGTGAAAGAATAGATGCATCTACAATTATAGTGGGGGATTTTAATACACCACTATCAACTCTGGACAGAACATCTCAAAAGAGAATCACTAAAGAAACAAAACATTTGAACAGTATATTAGAAGAGCTGGATCTAATAGACATATATAGATCATTACACCCAAACACAGCAGGATATACATTTTTCTCAAGCGCACATGGAACATTCTCCAAGAATGACCATATGCTAGGCCACAAAGAAAGGCTTAATGAATTCAGAAAGATCGAAATCATACAAAACAATATCTCTGACCACAGTGGAGTGAAGCTGGAAATTTGCAAGGGACAGAGACCCAGACTCCACACGACAATTTGGAAATTAAACAGCACACTCTTAGAAAAACAGTGGGTCAAAGAGGAAATCTCAAAAGAAATCAATGACTACCTTGAAACAAATGATAATGATAACACAACATACCAAAATTTATGGGATGCAGCAAAAGCGGTACTGAGAGGGAAATTTATAGCCATAAATTCATATATCAAAAAAGAAGAAAGAGCAAAAATTGGAGAACTAACTGCACTTTTGACGGAATTAGAAAAACAACAACAAAGTAACCCAACAGGAAGAAGAAGGAAGGATATAACAAAGATAAGAACAGAACTAAATGAAATAGAAAATAAGAAAGCACTTGAAAAAATAAACAAGACCAAGAGCTGGTTTTTTGAGAAGATCAACAAAATTGACAAACCTTTAGCCAGACTAACAAAGAAAAAAAGAGAAAAGATGCAAATACACAAAATAAGAAATGAGAAAGGTGATATCACCACTGACCCCACAGAAATAAAGACTATCATAAGAGGATACTTTGAAAAACTATATTCCAACAAAAATGACAATTTAGAGGAAATGGACAAATTCCTAGAAACACATAAGCAGCCCATACTGATGAAAGAAGAAATTGATGATCTTAACAAACCAATCACAAGCAAAGAGATAGAATCAGTCATTAAAAATCTCCCAACTAAGAAGAGCCCAGGGCCAGATGACTTCACAGGTGAATTCTACAAAACATTCCGGAAAGAACTAACACCAATCCTGTTGAAACTATTCCAAAAAATCGAAACAGAAGGAACACTGCTAATTCCTTCTATGATGCCAACATTACCCTAGTACCAAAGCCAAACAAAGACACCACAAGAAAGGAAAATTACAGACCAATTTCTCTAATGAACCTAGACGCAAAAATACTTAACAAAATACTTGCTAATCGTATTCAACAACACATTAAACAAATTATACACCATGACCAAGTGGGATTTATTCCAGGTATGCAAGGATGGTTCAACATAAGAAAATCAATCAATGTAATACACCATATAAACAGATTGAGAGAAAAAAACCACATGATTATATCTATAGATGCAGAAAAGGCATTTGACAAAATACAGCACCCCTTCCTGATAAAAACACTCCAAAAGATCGGAATACAAGGAAACTTTTTGAACATGATAAAGAGTATATATGAAAAACCGAAAGCCAACATTGTTTATAATGGCGAAATCCTGAAATCCTTCCCTCTAAACTCAGGAACAAGACAAGGATGCCCATTGTCTCCGCTCCTATTTAACATTGTCTTGGAAGTACTTGCTCGAGCACTGAGACAAGAACCAGATATAAAAGGCATTCAAATTGGAAGGGAAGAAGTCAAAATTTCATTATTTGCAGATGACATGATCCTATATATAGAAAACCCTGAGAGATCTACAACAAAGCTCCTAGAACTCATAAATGAGTTTAGTAAAGTCGCAGGTTATAAGATCAATGCGCAAAAATCAGTAGTATTTCTATACACCAATAATGAGCAAGATCAGGAGGAAATCAAGAAACAAATACCATTCACAATAGTAAATAAAAAAATCAAGTACTTAGGAATAAATTTAACTAAAGAGGTAAAAAACTTATACATCGAGAACTATACAAGATTGTTCAAGGAAATCAAAGAAGACCTAAATAAATGGAAGAATATTCCCTGTTCATGGATAGGAAGACTGAATATTATTAAGATGTCTATCCTACCAAAACTGATCTACACATTCAATGCAATCCCAATAAAAATCAACACAGCCTTCTTTAAGGAACTAGAAAAACTAACTATGAAATTTATTTGGAATAGAAAGAGGCCCCGAATAGCCAAAGACATATTGAAAAAGAAAAACGAAATAGGAGGAATCACACTTCCTGACTTCAAAACATACTACAAAGCTACAGTAGTGAAAACAGCATGGTACTGGCATAAGGAGAGACACACAGACCAATGGAATCGAATTGAAAGTTCAGATATAGAACCTCATGTATATAGCCATATAATATTTGATAAAGTCACCAAACCCTCTCAACTGGGAGAGAATGGCCTATTCAACAAATGGTGCCTGGAGAACTGGATAGCCATATGTAGAAGAATGAAAGAGGATTACCATCTCACACCTTATACAAAGATCAACTCAAGATGGATCAAAGACCTAAATATAAGAGCCAAGACCATAAAGACCTTAGAAAGCAGTGTAGGGAAACATCTACAGGACCTTGTAATAGGAAATGGCTTCATGAATATCACACCAAAAGCACGAGCAGCAAAAGAACAAATAGATAAATGGGACTACCTCAAAATTAAAGCCTTCTGCACCTCAAAGGAGTTTGTCAAGAAAGTAAAAAGGGAACCCACACAATGGGAGAAAATATTTGGCAACCATATATCTGATAAGAGACTTATAACTTGCATATATAAAGACCTCATATATCTTGAAAACAAAAAGATAAACAACCCATTTAAAAAATGGGAAAAAGACTTAAACAGACACTTCTCCAAAGAAGAAATACAAATGGCTAGAAAGCACATGAAAAAATGCTCCAAATCTCTAGCAATCAGGGAAATGCAAATCAAAACTACAATGAGATACCATCTTACTCCCATAAGATTGGCAGCCATGAAAAAAACAGTAGAATACAAATGCTGGAGAGGATGTGAAGAAAGGGGAACACTCATCCATTGCTGGTGGGAATGCAGAAGGATCCAACCATTCTGGAGGACAGTTTGGCGGTTTCTCAAAAAATTATCCATAGATTTGCCATATGACCCAGCGATACCACTGCTAGGTATATACCCATCAGATCTGAAAACAAGGACACAAACCGATATATGTACACCAATGCTCACAGCAGCATTGTTCACTATCGCCAAAAGTTGGAATCAATCCAAATGTCCATCAACAGATGAGTGGATCAATAAAATGTGTTATATACACACAATGGAATACTACTCAGCTGTAAGAACCAATACACTACAATCGCACGTGATAACATGGATGAACCTTGAGAATCTTATGTTGAGTGAAGCAACTCAGGCATTGAAGGACAAATACTATATGACCTCAATGATATGAAATAAGTTAACTGCCTCAGAGAGCTAGAGTCTGGAAAAGTGGCTTACAGGAAATCGGGGGGTGGAGGAAGGATGTGAGTTAATGTCTGCAGGGGTGGAATCTGTGATGAGCTGGCGGTAAGTATGAGCACAAAGAAGGGACAAAATGGGGGCAAGGGGTTACCTTCGGGTGGGGTTTTCTGGGTTTGAGGGGGGCTGGGGATGGGAAGAGGGGTAATATTGTCCAAGAAATAGGTGGGAGGGAGGGGCAACATACAAATATGGGAGAGTGTCAGAAGTTCGTTGAGAACTAAATGTTGAGTAAAACGTATCAAAGTATAAGTAGGAGGGTTACCTGGTTAGGACGCTCAGGGGGTATGGTCTGATGCGTGACGGACTCCGGAGGGAATAGCTGAAGGCTCATTTTGCCAAGGTGGGTTCTACCATTGGGTGGGGTGGACCCATATCCTGGGGAAGACTAATGCCGTTGAATAGAGAGAACTGTATCTCTCGTGAGAAAGGACGGCTCCCAGGGTATTAGATTGGCAGGCATTGTGGGCCCTAAGGGGAGGGGAAAATGGATGTGGAATGGATGGAACAAAGGTAAATAAGGGGGCAAAAGAGGAGTTATGTGAGAGTACACGAGGATGAATATAAAACAGCTAATATTACACCAAAAACATATAGGGGATGACAGACTAATAATGAAAACCATAAGACAAAACATAGGATAACTAAAAAATTTAGAAAACTGTACAGCCTAAAATATGGACCACATAGTAAGCACAAATGTCACCTTGTTTGAAAACTATAGTGTTGGAATCTGTACATCAGTTTCAGGAAATATGATATGAATAAGTTAAAAGATTATTGCTGTGCAAGGGAAAAGGTTTTATGGTGGATCTGGGGAAATACTGTATATTGTATATATGAATTTCGGTGATCTAAGACTCTTCTGAAGCTGACATTATGTTGGGATTCACTTTACGGGAAGTTTTGGATCACAGAGTGGTTCAACAATGGCAGCAGAGGAATACTGATATGGGATGTTATTGACAGGATATATATGGTTGACAGGGAGTTATACAGGGCATATGCCCAGGGTATATGGTAATGTCTATATATACTCATAGTGGAAACAAAAACAACAGCTGGGGGGGGTACTGGGCTCCTGGCCGGGGGGTCACTGTTGTGGACCCTGGGAGAGCAGCGGCAATCCTCCAGGTGCAACGGCAAGAACCAGGAAGGAAGGAGGGCCCAACAGTGGGCTCGTGATACTAATGGTTACACTTGTGAGCCTATACACCTGCAACAAGAACAAGGCCTAGAGTAGCATTGTGCCTGGGGGTTTCCTCCTGACAGCCTGCATGTTACTCAAATGTGGCCACTCTCACAGCCAAACTCAGCGTGTAGATGCGATGCATTCCCCCCAGCGTGGGACATGACACCCGGGGATGAGCCTCCCTGGCACCGAGGGATCACTACCACATACCAGCTGAAGAAGCAACTAGAAAATGACCTTGAATTAAAGATTCAATGCGGAACAGCAGAATATACCTGTCTACATATAATAACATGACTTCGGGAAGCTGTTTGACCTAATGTAAGGGGGAAATGGAAAGGAGAAATGAGATTATAAGGCTGTGAGTCTCTAAAAAAGAGTCTGGAGGTTGTCAGAAGGAATACCCCTATGTACAACTGAACAGAGTCTAAGAGACAGATAAGGTAGATACAACCCCAGGTATTGGTTCTTTTGAGGGATAAAGAGACCCACGGGTTCTATGGTCATGGCAGAAGGGGTTCACTGCCATGACAGATAGCCCTTCTTTGGAGCTGGTGTTTCTGCATGATGGAATTGGACTCAGAGGGGATCTCTTTTCACAAGACTTGCATGCTACTTTATTGGAATTGTAGTCGGTGCTGGGTTTAAGATATATGTAGGGGATTTGAATCTCTGGACTGATAATATGACACCCAGGCCTAGAGCCTCAACAGACTTCAGCTCCTACACTTTGATTTATTGGACTTACTCCACTCAGCTAACATGGAGTTGAAGAAGGTCAACCACCACAACATGGAGCCTAGAGTGTCTACAACTGGAAGCGGGAGGAGTGCATCCAGTACCCAAATGGAATCTAAGCCCTCACTTGACATAGATGTGCAATGGACACAACCAATCCAATGTCCGCAGAGAAAATGTGGAATGGGTGTGGGAACGGTAGCCATGGTGGCTGCTGGGTGTGGGGAACGGGAGGAAGAGATGAAATGTGGAGGCGTTTTTGGGACGTGGAGTTGTCCTGGATAGTGCTTCATGGACAATTACGGGACATTATAGATCCCCCCAGGGCCCACTGGATGGAACGTGAGAGAGTCTGGGCTATGATGTGGACCATTGACTATGGGGTGCAGTGATGCTCAGAGATGAACTTACCAGGTGCAATGGATGTGTCATGATGATGGGAGAGAGTGTTGCTGTGGGGGGAGTGGGGGGCGGGGGTGGTGGGGTTGAATGGGACCTCATATTTTTCATAATGTAATTAAAAAAAAAATAAATAATTAAAAAAAAAAAAAAAAAAAAAAAGAATGATTCTGGACTCTTGCATCAATTACAGGCACCAGGATCACCGTTATTCATCAGGTGTATCCTTCTCTTAATAATTGGTCACACCACTTCAGGCACACTCCTTTGGATCACTCCATTCCTCTGGACCTCAAGCCCTGCCCTCCAGCTATGGGACATCCAAATCAAGGCCATGGCCCTGCTATGCCGTGAGGACAGTCTTTGGAAAATGGACACTCTGCGGAGAAAATGCCTGCTTAGATCTTCGTCCATTCATAATGATGAATGCCATGCTCACTAATGAAACTTGGGTTTTTTCACACACGAATAACTCAGATTGGGCAGTTGGCCTCAATAAGACTGCAAACGCCACCCTCTGTGTGCGTGCCTTACCCTGCGTAACTCTTCCCTTTCTTTTTATAGACTCAAGCAACCAATCCTTTGACTGTAACATCACCCATTGCATCCTTTCCAATTGCTGGAACCATACCAAGCATCCCTACACTATTATTGTTAGAATTCCCTCCTTAATATGGGTTCCCGTTAATGCTACTGAGTGGACTGGCCCTTCTGAATTAATTATGCACTTACATTTTAGGCAAAAAAAGAGCAGTTGGTGTAGTTGTAGCTCTCATTGCAGCTATTATAGCTAGCCTAGCAGCCTCTGCCACTAGTATCACTTCTATAGTCCAATCCAATTCCAGTGCTAACACAATAAATAACTTAGTAGAAAAAATGGCCACACCCTTGCAAACATAAAACCTGCTCATAATCATATTCATGGCAGCCTACTTAATGTACAACAAATAGATTTACTAGAAGAAGTACAAATGATAATGCAACTGACAAGACTGCCCTGTGACATTAATTATCCACATATTTGTGTTACCCCCATCAGTGTCACCGATGACATGGCAAACTTTACTGCAGCCAGAGCAATGTTAAAACAAACCCTACTTGGACATTGGAACAATGACTTCTTAAATTTAACCACTCAGCTCACCCATCAAATTCCGACCCTTAACAGCACCCGAGCAACTACCATAGACACCACACTGATCACCAATAATCTAGCTAACCTTCAATCCCTTTTCACTCCCTGTAATCTCATAACATTTGTTATCATTGGATCTGTTCTTCTAATGTGTATACTCTGTATAAGATATGTACTGTGCAAAGTGCAAAACCTCTACAAAGGTGTTAAAACTTTAGTACTTGTCCAGAGGCTATGGTCAGCACTCTAGAAGAAGAAGAAGGCACTGCAGAAACCGTTTCTCAAGCCGCAAATATCTTCGGCCTTGCAGTCCTGCAAAAAATGCAGACATAAACACCGTGCCAGAGAGCTTGTCTGGTAGCCAATGATGGGTAAGATCCTCAGAGGAGGACAACCCAAGACAGGCACAGTCACCTTGGCACAAAACAACACCAGTGCTTCACCTTTCCTTTAATAAAAGAAAAAAAGGGGGAATTGTGGGCAAGCTGCCAACGCCTTGTTAGACATAGGAAAACCTCTCTAACTATAAGGCCTTTGGGGTTCCATCCAAAAGATGGCGCCGAGGTATGTCCCTTGGAAATCTGCCTTCCCCCCAGCAACTAGAGCACATGAACCAATCAGCCTTGCTAAATTAGCATAGCTAGTAAGCTGCTTGCACATTGCCTCATGGTCTAAAAAGCTACTATGCTTCCTCAATAAATCAGACCTGCGCCAGCAGCCTGCATCTCCGGAGCAGTTACTGTATGTTGTCTTGCTCTGTTCATCCTTACATCTTCGGGAGCAGAGCCGCTGGACGGCACTGCAACACTTTCAAATTTGGATGCCTTTTGTTTCTTATCTAATTGCTCTGGCTAGACTTTACAGTACAATGTTGAATAACAGTACTGTTATACTGAATAAGACAGAGGAATCCTTGTATTATTCCTGATTTTAAGGGGTAAGCTTTCATTTTCTTGCAAGTGAATATAATGTTAGCTATGGGTTTTTCATAAATGCCCTTTATAAGTTTGAAGAAATTCCCTTTGTTTTCTAGTTTAAGTGTTTTCCTGAAAAGGTGGATTTTGTCAAATACTCTTACTGCATCTTTTGATATGATGATGTGGGTTTTGTTTTTTATTATATAGATATTATGTGCTACATTAATTGATATTCAGATGTAAAATCAATCTGGCTTTGCTGGGATAAATCCCACTTGGTCATGATATATAATTCTTTTATGTATTTCTGGTTTTGGCTTGCTAGTATTTTGTTGAAGATGTTTGCATTCATATTCACAAGAGATACTTGTCTGTATTTTTTTCCTGTGATGTTTATCTGGTTTTGGTACTAACATAAAGCTGGCATCATAAAATGTAAATTGTATGCAAATTGTACCCTCCTCTCCAATTTTTTGGAAGAGTAATTAGTATTAGAATTCTTTTAAAAATATTTGATTGAGTTCTCCAGTGAAGCCATCTGGATCTGAGTTTTTCTTTGTGGGTAATTTTTTAAAAAATTACTAATTTTGTCATAGGTCTATTCAGATTGTCTCTTTCTTCTTGAGTCAGTTTAGTAGTGTTTCTAGAAATCGTCCATTTTATTTAAGTTATTAAATATTCTGATGTACAATTGCTCTTAATATTCTACACTATACATCTTAAATTATCAAAATCTGCTTCATATTTATACTCTCTTAATTCCAGTGAGATGTAGAAACATTACTCCTATATAGGTCTATTATTTTTCTTCCCCCTTTTTGTGGGTATTATTGTTATACATATTACATCTCTAAATGCTACAATTGGAACAATATATTGTTATAATTATCACTTAACATAATTTTATATCTTTTAAAGAAGCTTGGAGAAGAAAAGAAAACAATTATAAATTTATAACTTTTGTTCTATTATTGTTCTTATTAATCGTTTCTGACTCTTTTCATTTGTTGCTGTGAATTTAGGTTACCACCTAGAGTCATTTCTTTATCTGGTAGAGCTTTGCTCCCACCCACCTCCTTTGTGTTGTTATTGAAGATATATTACATTTCTCCATGCATGGGGATTGCCTTGTAAGTGATGAATCATTTTTCTCCTGATGCTTTTGGGTGTTCTCCTTGCCTTTGGCTTTCATCATTTTTACTATGATGTGTCTATTTGTAGTTCTCTTTGAAATTTTCCTACTTGGAATTTATTGAACTTTGTGGGTGTTTAAATTGTTTTCCAATAAATGTGGGTAGTTTTCAGCTATTATTTCTTTAAATATTATTTTCTGCTGTTTTTTATCTTCTTCTGTACTCTCATTATGCATATGTTGGTGCTTTTAATGTTATTATACATTTCTATGATTCTTTGTTCATTTTTCTTCATTCTTTTTTCTCTGTTCTTCACATTGTATAATCTTTATCTTCAAGTTCACTAACTCTTTCTTCTGCCAGTCAAAGCTTCTGTTGAGCAACTTTAGTGATTTTTTTCATTTTACTTATAGCACTTTTAACCCCAGAATTTCCCATAGAGGATGTGCCCAAATGCACATACAAGGCTTTTCTTTTATAAGGAAATACTTACTCTGTCAACATTAAAGAAAACTGAAGCTAAGAAAACATTCATAATCTTACACTCCTACCCCCAATACAACATTTTAATTGGGGGTATTGTTCTTAAATCTCTGTCCAGTCATTATAAACATACTACACATACCATTTTATATTTTGCTTTCTGACTTGACAATATCCTAAAATATTTTTCCATGTTACTGCATGGCCTTTATTAGTAGAATTTCAAAGGCTAGATAATATTCCTTCAAGTAAATATAACATAATTTATTTATTCATGTCTCAGAGTTTTTGAATATTTGTTTGTTTTTATATACCAGGAAGCAATTGAACATCTTTGTGATTCAAGGATTCTTTTTTCTTCTGTAAACTTAGTTCTGTAAGATTAACTCACCAAAAATGAGTCTCATTTGTCAAAAGAAAGGAATATCTTCTGATTCTTAATATGAGGGGATAAATTTATTTCTAATTTTCAGTGGACATTCCACTTACCCCTGACCCACCCTAGAAAAGTAAATGTGTGTCAATTTTACCTTAACTTTGCCAATACACAAGTCATGGCAATTAAAATATCCTACCAATTTAATAGCATAAAATGGCACTGTGAGATTACCTTAAATTGTATTTCTTCAGGAGAATAACTATTTCCTCATACTTTTATTTACTAATGTTAATTACTTTTTCATGTCCTTTTCTCATTATGTGTATTTTATTTTTGAACAAAATAACACACTGCCCACCTCCCAACCTATCCCAGTCAAGACTTAATGAAAGGAAATACTCCTTTTTCTTTACCTTCTGCATGGGGTGGCTGCTCACAGCAAAAGTGGTCCTTATTTTTAAGCCCTTCTCTTGCAGTTCAGCCCCTGCAATATAAATAAGAATTCTCTGTCACATTTGTCCTTAATGAAAAGACATATTTTTGTTATCAAAAGAGCCTTCCAAGAATAATGTAAATGTTTTTAGCTTCTAGTTTTTTTCTTTTTTCTTTTTCTCAGCCAAATTAAATGTCAGATTTTAACATCTACAGTCTATTTAATCAAGATATATGCCTTCTAGAAATGCCCTACACAAAAGGATTCATCTTGGATTTTCTTTGATTTGCAACCAATTGACCTCTTTGGATCATCTGCCTTTGTGTCCCTCTATTGAGCCCCCTTTCTCTACTCTGACATTGGAATTACCAAACTACTTTCTGCCATGGAAGAGATATATCAGTGATTATCCACAAGCAATTGTCCCAAACATTTTCACTTTTTCCTAGAATATTTTTCAGTGGAGATTGATTTTCTGGTATTTACCCCGAAAGAGGAATGAATGTGTGATGTCTTGTATGTTCAGCCTTTTTTTACAATTTCATTTAAACACCAGTACCTAGGGCCTGCCCCAAAGTCAATACCTAATTTAACTGGCAAATTTTTTCTGTAAAGGGCCAGATAGTAACTCTTTTATACTTTCCCAGCTCCATACGTTTTCTGTTGCATATTCTTCTTCTTCTCTTTTTGAAAACTCTTTAAAAATGCAAAAAAAAAACCAAAAACAATTTTAACTCTAGGCCTCAGAAAAAACAGGTTGTGGTCAGATTTTGCATGTGGTCCCAATCTAGAAGAATTCAGGGAAAAAATTAAATTTTTTTCTTTGTGAGTTAAGTGATGCTCGAATAGGATTTGGAATAACTAGGGATTTTTTCTTTTTAAAATAATAACAAAAAGCATATTCATGGCACTGAGGATGGGCCCTAGCTGAATGGTTTATATAATTTTTTAAAATGTAGCTATGTTTGAGTAGTTGTTGATATCCTCTTAAAAAGTATACAAAGCTGCTAGAAAACACTTGGTGCTAGGATTTATTTTCCATACCTCGGAAGGGACTCTGTCTGTCTGTCTATCTATCTATCTATCTATCTATCTATCTATCTATCTATCTATCTATCTATCTATCTATCCATCCATCCATCCTAATCAGTTGTGCTTTACAATGACCAAAAGGACTTATTGTATGTGTATAAAGGTGAAGATCAGTTGTGGGACTGAAATTTTAGTTTATTTTTCAGTGGGACTCATAATGGAGTGTCTCCATTAATTTTTCTTTTATAAATACTTTATTTAAAATTTTTTAGGTAACTTCTTAATTATCCTGCAACTCCACTCTGACATAATGTGGGCAGTGTCTGGAAAAGTGGCCAAAAACCAAAAACCAAAAACCAAAAATTCTCTATGTAGTCAAACAGATATTACGAAGTTAACTACTAAATCCTTCAGCTCCTCACCCAAAATCTATTCCTGTTCTATAATCAATTTGGAGAATTTTTTTTATCAGCCTACATGAAGTTTGGAAAAGCAAGTTGGAACAAAAGAGAGAAACTCCAAAAGTAGACTTACTGATTGGTGGTGAGTGAGAAGGGACATTGGGCAAAAGACTGCCTGGGATCAGGGGAAAAATATGAAAGAATATTCAAGCATCAATTAGCACAGGTGACTGGGACCCTGTAATGCAGAGGCAAATGGTCCTACAGAATTTGAAAGAGGACATCACTCACTGGAGCCCTCACAGTAATGAATGTGCATAATGACTAAGTCAATAAGAACACGTTCATTGTTTAAGGAAGAAAGAATGTCATACATTATAGATAGCACATTTGATTGCTTAGAGAATCAATTCCTTGGTTCATTTCTAGGGTCTTTTCTTCCTGGGAAGCAGGGTTGAGGGTCCCTACTACCAGTCCCTCTCTTGTCTCTCTCTGCTCTTCTTCTCTCTTCTTCTTGCTTCTGCCCAGATCAGGGGTTCTTAACTTTTTTTTGATCCATGGACTCCTTTGCCAGTCAGGTGAAAACCATGGACCCCTTAACAAGTCCACACTATATTGTGTATTTTTAATAAATGTATCACACCTGTACCAACATGTCCCCACAAGAATAATGGGTTTTTTTTTTGAATTTCAATTCAAATTCATAAACCCTTGGTTAAGAACCCCTGGCCCAGAGGAATCTTGCTCTAGCCTTGATTTCCCCCCAAATTTGTGCTGAGTTCCAGATCCTCTCTTTCACCTAGATCTTGGATGCTTAGAATTTTGGAAACTGAAACCATGAAACATGTAGACTTTTTCTGTGTTTAGTCCAGGCACTCTCTTTACCCCATCTCTATGCAAGGAACTTAAAGTGGACTCTGGGCTTGAATAGGAGTGGGGTGGGGTAGGGGACAAACCTGGAAAAACAAATAGCATACACATTGTGTCCTAGATTTTTCACAACAACCTTTTGAGGTAGGTACAGTTATCCCCATTTTACAAAGGAGAAAATTGAGACTCAGAGAGGTTAAGTTGCCCAAGGTCAAACAGCTAGAAAGTGCGAGAAGAGGTAGAACCAGGATTCAGATTTAGTTTGTTTGTCCCTATGCTGAGAGTACCTTCTGTGTAGCCTCTGAAGGAACACAGGAGTTTCCTGACTGATGTGATGAATTTTGAAGAAATTAACTCTGCAGCAGAAATGAAATGTCTCTTAAAAAATTATAGGGTGCTTCTTCAATCTTAATTTTATAAGATCCTGTATTGTCCAGCAGCAAACTTGGGGCATGAAAATGGCTTTCCTGAGATCCAGGGTTTAGTAAACAGAACTAATCATGTGAAAAACTGATGTTAAAACACAGACTGTATGGCCCAAATGGTTAGGCCTTTTTAGGGACATTAAATAACACAGGGGATACACCAAAGATACATCCTAATGGTATGAGTCCAGGGTCAGTACTTAGTTTTATTTTCTAAAGAAACTGATAAACAGCTTGCATAATTAGAAACTTAACTGCCATACTGTGAATTATGCAAACACGTCATCTGTAAGAAAGAAAACATTAAGCAAAAACGTAAAAAAATAACGTCCTGCCAGCAACAGTTTTACCTAATCTGTATCTTTGTGGTTGGCTTTTGTGCAAAGTGCTTTTCTTTTCTTCTTGTGTCAGTAGTGGTATTCTTCACATGGAAGTTGTTGTTCTGGAAGGTTCACCTGGTAGAAAAGTTTAGGCATCATTCTGTAAGCTAAGGCTTCATCAATGGAAGCACCTCTCAGCAATATGTGAATAAATAAATGCAATAATAGGAAACACATGCAAAAAGTGAGTCTTCAGGTTTCTGTCTCCTCCTTAGGAAAGTTGCATTAGTCATTCAATGAAGGAAAATTTCACCCCTTTTTCTTTACCTATGCATAAATTCTTCTTACCCTGAGTTTCCAAGGCTACTGCAAACTCAGTTGGAAGAAATATGAAACTTGGATGGAGAATTCCTAATGGAATAGAAGATATGACTACCACAGACAAGGATAGCAAGAAAAAGAAAACAAGCTGCTGTGCAGAAGGTAGGTGAACTCAGAGGCCACCCTTTCTCAGAGTTCAGATTTCGGAATCTTTGTAGGGTGATGTAATCATACAAACAACCATCTATGGAAGCTAAAGAGGCCTTTTCATAGTTTTCATTTTTTGCAGCTGGGGAAAAACATGTAAAATGAAGGTGAGTTTTGTCTGGTTGCCTAATGTTAATTAAAATAGGGTCTTCAGGACTTGAAGTCCATTATATAAAACCTGGTTTAGAGAAGGGGTGATTATCCCCACTACTTCTTCATTTAACAACCCAATTTGGTTTGTTCTTAAGCCTGGAAAGAAAGAATGGTGCCTCATGATGGATTGCCAAAAACCCCCAAAAACCTTGATGTGGTGGTCCCATCCATTGAGGCCTCCATGCCAAGTATTATTGAAATTAATTCCATCCAATCGGCAACTAAGAAATAATTTGCAGTCATTGACTTGACTAATATTTTACTCAGTACTTGGTTCAACAGTCTCTCAGCTACAGTCTGCCTTCACATTTGAAGTGAAACTATATACTTTTACCGGGCTACCCACAGGGTGTCTCAACAGCCCTGCCCTCAGACAGAATCTTTTTAGGCAAGATATTGACCACATCCAACTTTATTCAGGAACACAGATATGATATGATATGATATTGTACTAATGACATCTTCTGGGGAGATTCATTTGACACACTTATTCAGGACATACAGAGCACTCACATAGGAGCTCAAAAAAGGGAATGGGCTGTTGCCCCATACATGGTGCAATACCCTGCCACAGTGGTTAAATTCCTGAAAATTAGTTGGTGAGCCAAGGGCTGCTCCATCCCTGATAGTGTTAGGAAACAGCTATTGATTCTTTAAGCACCCACAAATTTTTAAAAAAGCCCAACATCTTTTAGAGATGTTGGGATCTGGGAGACAATGCAAATTTCCAAATTATACTCATTTACAAATTTTAGTTAAGCCCATTTACACTGTTACTTGCAAATCTGCCCAGCTTGAATGGGGCCCACTGCAGCCAAAGTTTCAATAATCTATCCAAATTGCAATACAACAGATACTTCCATTAGTGCCCCGCCAAAGACTCCTTGATTGTAGAGGCTTTAGCAACTCCCTTTCATGCTTCCTGGAATTTCTGGACCACTCATGATAGTCATAAATTACCAATGACTTCTGGTACAAGAAACTGCCCTTGGCCCCATGCTACAAACCATTAGAGTGAAAGTGCTGGCTGCAAACTGAGCCCTTCTGAAGATGGATGTTTAGCACCTGTGATCCTTCATACCCAGTTGCACATTATGCATTGGATCATGGAAGCATCAACCCACAGGCCTGGTATGGTCACTGAGGCCTCCTTGCTAGAGAATGTAGCCAAACTTGATTACTCTGGCATATTCTACCTGCAGGAAGGGTGGTGTCCCTTGTCCTTAGTTTCTTACCAGATGCCATGCTGCTGAAGGTCATCCCTCTTTGAGACCCATAGACTATCTGGGGAGCCCCTTGGAATCAAATAAGTGGACAGCAAAGGGAGTTTGTATACTTTACATATGGTACCACCACTATTACACGTGATGGAGCTTGCTGGAGAGCTGATGCTTTTCATCCCTTAACTGGATAATTCCTGATCAAAGATAGGGCTCTAAGGCTGGCAAAATTGGTTGAACTTCAGGCAATCATCTTAACACTGGTTGCCTTGCCTGACAATCAGCTCCAATTGGACATTTTTAATCATTCAAGGCCATTGCCAAATTATCTAGCCATCTGATCCAGCCAAAGGTAGCAACAATTCATTGTCCAAGATTGCCCTCTTTGGGATAAAGAACTCTGGGAATTCTTGACTCACAGATACCTAAAATATAAATTAATGTCACACATGTATCTGCAAATACTAATGTCACAACACATGACCTCGCCCAAATGCTCCTTATCCGCATCAAATTTCCAGACATTATCCATAGTGACCAAGACCCTCATTTACTTTTCAAAATATGCAATGCTGGGTTCTTGAACAAACATTCTATAGAACTTTCATTTTTCTTACTGGCTTTAGGCTAAAGGCCTCAGAGAACACCATAATGGTTTACTTAAACAAATTCATCCAATTAAATGAGACATGGCACATTTCAGTCATCAGTCAAACATCAGGGGTGAATTGTATTAAAGAGTCTGACTTCATTTTTGGAACCCTTTTTCCTTTTCTTTTTTAAAATCTCTAGATGATCACGATGTTTTATTTGACTGCCAAACTCAAAGTTATTAAAACATTTTCATTAATATTACAGGTTGTGACATGTTTAATTCCTCCGGTAAGACACATCTCCAGTAATTCATGACCAGAAATGGGTTTTTATTATAATTTTTTTAGCTTTCATTTTTAATTTTTAAAATTAAAAATTTTTTTAAAAAGATTCTTAGATTACATAAATATGACATAAAAAATGTAGGGGATTCCTATATGCCCCACTCCTTACCACTCCCACACATTCCCACATTAACAACATCCTTCATTAGTGTGGTATATTTGTTATAATTGATGAACACATTTTGTAGCACTGCCACTAAATGTGGATTATAGTTTAAACTCCTGCACAATTTTGTCAGTTATGACAAGATATATAATGGTCTATATCTGTCATTGCAATATCTTTCAGGACACTTCCAATGTTCCGAAAATGCTCCCATATTACACCTTTATTTCCCTCTCCCTCCCCTCAGAACCTCCGGAGGCCACTGCCTCCACATCAATGATAAAAGTTCTTCATTGCTAGAATCACAATAAGTCTATAATAGAATAAGTGTTAGTCTACTCTAGTCCATCATTCATTCCCCAATCCTGAGAATTCTGGGACGGTGATACCCACTTCACCTCTGATTGAGAGGGGGCTTAAATCCCATGGGACAGATGGATGGGACTATCTTGCTTGCAGTTGTAGACTTTTTCTGTTCCTTGGGATGGTCATTGTCCATCATCATTTCCTTGTTAGTTGTCCTGGGTGAATCCAACGAACTGGAGAGTACGTGTCGCAACTCTGTTGAGATTCAGAACCAGACTGGCATATGGAAAACCCAAAGATTTAAGTCTCTTGGACAAAACCTATCAACTCTAGTACTAACTATAGGTTCAAATAGAGGGGGCAGAAGAGTCATGTGTAGGGAAACCACAACTGAGTCCAACTCTGTCACACTGGGAAGCATAAATTCCAAAGTAGGACCCACTGGCAGGGCACCAAACTCCTGAGCTGTCAGCCTTGCCTATAGTGTCTGGATGTCTCCAGAGCCCTCAGTAGCCCCAGTATTTGAGGCGATATTTACTGTGGCAGTCAATGGGATCCTGCTGAGATGTGCATAAGTGTAACCTCTTGTATGACTTCTTGACTCATTTGGAAGTCTTTTAGCTATATAAACTCATTTTCCTTTACCCTTTACCCTTTTTTGGTCATGGTCTTTTTCTACTTACATTGCTAGTTGGTGTTTGGTGGTAATCCCTCCATGCCAGGGAGACTCATCTCTGGGAATCATGTACCATGCCAGGGGGAATGCATTATATGATGAGTTTGGCTTAGAGAGGGCACATTTGAGCAACAAGGAGGCTCTCAGGAGGTAAGTCTTAGGCAACCTATGATGCAAGGATAAGTTTCAATTTCAAAAGAGAAGATTCATAAGTACAGTCTTCAATGACCAATGCTTCAATGGTCAATCTTCCTTCACCAGTTGCTGCCCCTGTATTTGGGGAATTCTTGCTTTAGAAAATGTGGCAGAACTCCCCAGGATGGGAATTGGATATTCTTTCAGTTATTGTGTGGCTTTCCACCCACCGTGACAATGCCCCATGAACACTTGAACTCATTCATATGCCTTATAGGTATGTCCCAGGTGAACCTCCTCCCATGCATCCCCCATCACTGACACCCCACACCAATGATTCTCCCCCGCCACAGCTGTAAACCTTCTGTGATCCAAAACTTCTTAAAAAATGAAGCCAACAAAATAACCAAATACAATTAATAAGAGAATGAAATAATAATAATAGTTTTAAAAATGACAGATAAAATACAAAAAATTAAAAAGAATTTGAAATAATAAAAGAAATCACAAAAAATAAAATTAAAAACGTTTTTGGCTTTATGTCTTTCATCCTTGTAAGATCTGTTGTTTTGTATGTACAGTGACATTTTCTTCCATGTATTCCCCCAGTGCTTTAATTTTTTTTTCATTTTATCTTCAAAGAAGCTTTATGTTACAGAAAAGTCATGTACGGAATATAGCAGATTCCCATATACCCAACATCCTCCCCCTTTTCTCCTTTCCCCTATTAATAACATTTTACATGTGGATTGTACATTGAAGCATTGCTACTAACCATGGTCAGTGATTTACATTATGGTTTACATTTTGGAACATACACTTTTATAAATTTTGGCAAAATTTACCATGGCCTGTAGCCATCATTGCAAGATGATGTAGAACAATTCCAATGCCCCCAAAATGCCCCATGTTCCATCTATTCTATTCCTCCCTCTCCATCCCCTCAAGGACCCAGGGCAACCACCAAGCTTCACTCCTTGAAAAACAAGATTCGTAGTTACTTGCAACAGCATTGAGGGCTTGACATACTAGCCTGTCTTCCTCTCAGGCATTACCTAGCTCTCAAGAGACTCCTGAACCTCTGTTTGAGAACATAGCAGAATTCTCCAGGAGGGGATCCAACATCTTCCCATTCATTGTGTGGGTTTCCACCCACTGATACAATGCATTATGTCAGATGAACACTCACACACTCCCTAGAAGCCTGCCCCAGGTGCACATTGTCCCACATGCCCCCCACATCTAACACCCTAAACCAGTAACCATTCCCTGTTGTATTAGCCAAAAAAATCCATTCCTAATGCTGTGGTTTCAACCACATACCCACAAATCCCCAGAGTTCATCTGCTCCATCCCCCAACCCTCCCTCCAGTTCCATGGACAGTGCAAACCGCCCCCCCCCAGCCTACCACTCTTACAGGCTAGCTCTGCCCAACCCAGTAGCACCATTGCATCACTGTCATGCCCATCCACTGCACAACTGCACCCTTCTACCTTATCATAGGTTTTGCCCATATGGGTATTGGGTCACAAACCTCTATGCCCTTTCTGTCTCCTGTAAACCTATCTCCCAGACTCTAGCTCTGTGAGTCTGTGGATCCCTTTTTCTTTCCCTTCCCCTTCTGTCCCACTCTGAGCAAGCCAATCAGAAAGCCTGGGCATTATTCCCTCTTTTCGCACACAGCCCTGGCCTATGCATGGCAGCTCCTCCCCCATCTATACCCACTAACCACCATTAAATTCCAAGCTAGTAACCCCTTGCTACTTTCTGAAGCCATTTTCAGACCTCCTTGGGAGCCTTCCCTGATATTTCCAGAAAGCTTCATTTGGTGAGTAATAAATCTTTTCATATGCTCTTGGTATGTGTGTGGAATCAGTCCCAATATCCAAACCAAATTCTGGGTGGAGGTCCATCCAGTTTCTGAAGTGTGATCACAACATATATAATGACTTTACCATAATAGAAGTTTATTTCTTGCTGAAATAACAGTCCAATTGGCTATCTCTCATCCCTGGATGACTTTCTGTCACATGATGATTCTCGGACTCAGACTCCTTCCATCCTGCTGTTCTACTATTCCCTAGCACCTCATCTTCATTATCTGCATCCTCCTGTGGAAGGGGAATGAGAGCACAGAGAATATATGTTGTTTCTTAAAAGCCTTGGTCCAGAAGACACATACTTTGCTTCTCTTAAAATTCCATCTATAAGAACTAGTTATATAGCCACACCTAGATACTAGAAGGTATGAGAAAATGTAGTTCTGTGTGTCTTAGTGGCAAGCCTATACTATTGAAGGGGGACAAGAATTTCATGAACAGCTAATCATTTTTGCCAGAAGAACATAACCCATACCTACAGATGTCTAAGAACTGAATGGAATATGGCTCTACCTTACCACAGGAGAAAGTGTGCATATGATAGCTTCATCTCCAGACTATGGGACTATTTTCTAGGTCAAAGGAGTTAGAACAGGTGTTTCAAGTGTTCCAGGTGTTTTGGTAGCTTACTCTTTGTTTTCCCTTAAGCCCTCCCTTTTTGCTGCTTCCTTCCTTTCTTCTTTTCTTTCTTCCTTCCACATTCATGTACAAAGCCCTAAGTGATGGGCTGACGGGGTGGGGAAAGAGGAGAATGGATCAATGTTGCTTGTCCATATTAATGGAAGTGTAATAGAGCAAGGATAGGATGACCAATCCATCCTCCCCTCTTTCTATTCCAAGACCTGAGCCCAATGCCAATGAGGCCTGTATGTCTAAAGCTTTGGTTGCTGTTCATGATGTCTTGAGCTACTTTAATTTCAAGTGATTTGACTGGGAACAGTTGGGACAAAGGTGCTTTCTATTGAAAAAAGAATCCAAAGAAATATTTATTTATATATGGCTTCCCCATATAGATTCACACAGCTTCTACCCTCCACAACATCTCTATGTTATTTTCCTAGAGCTTAAGAAAATATTAATACTGGGATGGTCTAAGGGACTTGGTGAGACTACCCAAATTATCCTAATGTTAGGATGTTTTTTGGTTGTTGTTCAAATAATCACTTCCACTGTGTTCATGCTTATGTACTGCATCTCAACACTGTTTCTTGAATCAAAATATCAAAAACAAGCTAATAAAATAATATTGAGCTGAGATTGAATGAGAGGAATTAGTGAGCCAGAGGTCTCTCATGCTCTCCTTTGGCATATAGATTTAACATCACATCTGATTTAAATCCCTTCAGTAGCTAAGCCCACCATGTACTGTTTTCATTTTTTACAAAAAGGCTTCTCTGACACATCTTTCCAGATCTATCTCTTTTTCACTTTAATACCCTTTAAATGATTGAAAATCAGGTTTTCCCATTGACTGTGCCTTTTGTCCGGAATGATAAATGATGATTTCTGCCTCCTCCCCTCTCTGTCTGGTTTCTAATGGTGTTCAAAATAAGCAGGCTCTTGGTGTTG
The DNA here is from genome assembly GCF_030445035.2 of Dasypus novemcinctus. Classification (NCBI taxonomy): domain Eukaryota; kingdom Metazoa; phylum Chordata; class Mammalia; order Cingulata; family Dasypodidae; genus Dasypus; species Dasypus novemcinctus. Next base: position 48,079,143 of record NC_080704.1, read on the forward strand.
AGGTTTTTTGCTGCTGTCAGGGGATTTATGTAGGATGTAAGCTGAGCTATGGCAACTGCAGTGATTGGATCCAGCTTCTTCAGAGCTGCATGCATAGCACAAACCACAGTGGGGCTTTTTTTGGTTGTTCCCCAAATAGCTGCAATTTTTGTTTGCGGATTTAAAATGTCCATGTATTTCCAAGTTAAAAACAGGAATGAAAAACATTCCTGGCCATTTGTGACTCAGTGAATGAACCTTACTTCTTTACACTGGATGTTTGACTTTGGGTAAAACTTTTAACCTTTCTGAGCCTCAATTTATTTATCTGTAAAATGAGGAGATTGATGCTATGTAAGTGTTAAGGTCCTTTCTATGCATGAAATTCCATTTTCTATATTTGGGTCCGTAAACCGTTGATTGAATTTTTTTAAGTAGCTTTTTCTTTTTCTTCAAACAAAGAATTCAAGAAAGGGACAGTATTGTTTTGTACGCCATGTTTAAAAAGTGAATAAATAGCATTCCCATGTTTAAAGTGTCCAATGCTGAACTCATTACATTCTTCCCCTCCAAAACCCCTTTTCTCCAACATTCCCCATCTTGGATAACAGCACCATAATCACTGTTTTCCCAATCTAGAAATTTCAGGCCATCCTTCACTCTTCTCTGCCAGATCCCGTTCCCTTCCTCTGACTTTGCCTTTGTTTACATTTGGTTTGCAGCCATTGCATTTGTGGAGTTGGTTCTTCAGAGGCTAGGCCTGCCCCACTAGCTACGCAGATCATGGATGGGAGGAATTCTTCATGGAAAAGTGCCAGCATCCAATCAGACTGCCTGGGCTGCCATCCCAACTCTGTCCCTTGTAGCTCTGTGACGTGGTCAAGGCTGGACTGGGAAAGTTTGGCCTCTGGAGAGTGAGACAGATTGAGAACCATGTATGAATTGCAGCATTACAACTTCTTAGCCTTATGACCATTCTGAATTATAGAACCTTTTCTGAAAAATGGTTATAATAGGACTCAGCTCTCAGGGATTTAATGTCTGTGAAGAGCTTATCCCTGTGCCTGGTACATCCTGAGTGTTCCAACAATGCTAGTAATTATCTTTACTCTTATGGCAGGATGCTCACTTGCAGTCTTGGTCCTGGTGTGCAGTGAGGCCTAGAATAAAATATGACTGCCAAAAACCTTCTCTCTGTTATACTTGACATTCACTCTGGGTGTCTTTGTGACCTTGGTCCCGTAGCTTACCTGTGCTACCTTTCACTACTTGTTATGGTTCTGGTGAATTAATTGTCTTTGGTTCCTTTACTGTAGAATCCTCTTACTTCCTCAGTGGGTGGGTGATGGAGAATGGATGAATTAGTTCAACTTGGTGTCATCCCTCACTTTGGGAATCATCCACCATGGCTTGTGCAAGGATCTGTGTCCCTGAGATGTTGGGGATTGTCTCCCTTCAGTTCTGACAGAGCTTTAGTTCTGCTAGTTGGATCTTGTCCATTGAAGGTCCATTTTCCTCAGACCCCCTCAGCCTGCCCCTGGCTTCCTGCCCACCTTCCTGTCCCATTTTACTAAGTATGGCCGACAGTATATTCCAAAGATGATTGCAGCAATAGCTCCCATCCCACAGCCTCTCTACACTGGAAACTGTTACTCTCCCCATCAGGAGATAGAGTCAAATTCTCCTTCCCTTGAATGTGGGATGGACTTAATGACTCACTTGTAACCTACAGAATATGGTGGAAATGATGTTGTGTAACTTCTGAGCTAGGCCAGAAAGGATCAAGTGGCTTCTGCCTAGGTCTCCTGGGACAGTGGTGCACTAAACAGATCCCAGTCCCTACGCTGTGAGAAATGTAAGCCATGTGGAAGGGTATGTTCAGGTGCTCCAGTTGATGCTCTCAGCTGAGCTGGACCATGGAGATCCATGTACATAACAAAATGGTTGTTCTTTTATGCCACCGTACCTGCCTTCATGTGAAGCCAATCAGTTCAACTGTGTTAACTGTGTAAACATCAACGGGTCTATTCCTTTGTGTCTGCTCTGACTCTAACTTAGTTCAGGCCTTTATTATCATTCACCTGAACTTGAGCCACAGTCTCATAGCCACTCTTTTTGTTATCTCCAGTTCAGTCTCCCCACCACTGCAAGAGTGACTTTTCTAGAAAAAAAAAACTTAATCATATCAATCTGAAAGTGCCTTATGTAGCCTGCCCATTTCCTATGCTCCCTAACTTGGCAGACAAGGCCCTTCATATTCTGGTTCCAATGGAGCTCTTCAGTCTCAATCTGCCTGCCATGTTCTGACTGTAATCCTATACTCCTGGTGCTCAAACTTCTCACCGTTCACACTCTGTAATATTGCACTTGCTGTTTCCCCTGTTTGGAACGGACTTACGCTTACATTTTTTTCTCCCCTCCCCTCTCCTCCCATTCCCTCCCCCGCCCTCCACTCCTTTCCCCTCCCTCCCAGTTAATGCCTATGTCTTAGCTATCTATTGTTCTGTAACAAAGCACTCCACAACATACTGGCTTAAAATACAAGTTATTATTTCTCACAAATCTGTGGGTTAACTGAGTCGTCTCATCTAAGCTGGCTGCTCAGCTGGCCTGGAGAATCTGAGATGGCCTTGTTCACCTATCTGAGGTTTTGATGCTAGCTCTTGTGCTAACTCTCTCATCATTCAGTGGACTAGTTCAGGCTTCCTTACACTGTGGCAGGAGCATTCTAAGAAAGCAAAGGTGGAAGCGGCAAAGCCCCTTGAGGTCTAGGCTCCTTAACTCACACAATGTCACTTTCACCACATTCTATTTGTCAAAGCAGAACATAAGTCAGACCAGATAAAAGCCATGAGAAATAAACTCTTTCTCTCAATGAGACGAGCTGCGAAGTCTTGGGGCTATATTTAAATGACCACAGCCTACATATCCTTTGAGGTCAAATTCATCTGCAAGCATTCCATATTTATTAACTCATCCTTTAATCCAGCTACCCATTCTTTCATTTACTCAGAAAATATATCAGCCACCTGCTATAAACCAGGACGTAAGCATGGAGAACATAGAGGCAAACTCTTCACAATCTCCCCATATCTTGTCTCTACTTCTGTTATATTAAAATTTTTATTTTTACATCATCCACTTATCTCTCTTAGGTATATTTTTTAAAAAATTTATTTATTTACTACATTTTTCTTTATTTATTCTCCCTCTCCCCAGATGGTTCTCTTGTCTTTCTGCTCATTGTTTGCTCACCTTCTCCAGGAGGCACCGGGAACAGATCCCAAGACTTCCCATGTGGTAGGCGGGCATCTAACTGAACCCCATCCACTTCCCTACTTCTATTATATTTATATCATTATGTTGTAATTGTTTGCCTCCATATTTAATTCTACCAGACTGTGAGGTCCTTGAGGGGAGTAACAGTGTCTCATCTCACTTTTGGTAGGAGCGGCAAAGTGTTATTTTATAGTTAATAATTTTTGTTTGTGTGTTTCCTGTTGTTCCTGAAGGGGTGGCAGATTCATATGTGCTTTTTTATTTAGGGAAAAACACTTCGATGTGCCTTTTGTCTGTGAAAAGCCTGAGCTCTAACACATTTCATAGGAGAGTTAAGGGCAAAAAAGTGCAAAATGGAACATGTCTCTCTGCCTAACAGCTTCTCTAATAGTGCTTGCAGTGTTATGAAGGAAATTGAAATCTCTGAGTTAAGCCTTAGGGGAAAACTAGGCAGGTCTCTTCATAGGAAAACAATGATCAAGGCTCTTTATGTTTTAGCTGTCACAATCTCATTTTCTTTAGTAAAATGTTGTTAAATAATATGACCCAACAATTCAACTTCATAGGAATTGTCTCTTTCATATCTTGGGAAAATAGAGGGGATTTTTAAAATTATTTCCATAATTTAAACGACTAGGCAGGAACTTTGAGTGGTTGAACTGAAGTTTGTTTGTTTCTTTTTTCTTTTTAATATACAAGTGAGAAGAAACAAGTTACCCTTATGTTCAAGAAAATTAAAAAAATAAAATTAAATGCTGTATGACAGTGGTTGAAAGGGAAAGTCTAAGGTCATGTATATTACTAGAAGGAAAGCTAAAAATGGTAACATGGTACTGTATAAGATAGTAAAACCTCATGTAGAACACAAATATGGGTGATATTACATATATAAGACTGTTTTTACAAAATATAAATACAAATATACTAGAGAGAAGGAAAAAAATTACAGCTACGCACAGAGGTGATACATAGAAAGATTGAGAGGTGATGAGATTTGTTTGTTTGTTGTTTATTATTATTACTGGAATAATGAAAGTGCTCTGGGAATAGTTGGAGTGATGAATGCACAAATATGGGATTATAACGAATACTATTGATTTTACTCATTGGATGGATTTATGCTTTATTAATTAATATGTAACAAGAAAATTGATTTGTCTAAAAAATTAGTAGGGAAAAAATTAAATGCTAAGGTTTTGTTTTGCATTTAAATTAGATTTTTCTTTCAAAATGTCATTTAATTTTGGTTTTAAAAGAAATACATGACCCATTTTACCTAATTCACAAATACAAATGCACACACATATATACCTATATACCCATTTACACATGTACACAAATTATAATCTAGATCAAATATATAAATATTTATAGATTTTTTTTCCTTAAAACAAGATTTATATCCCAGTGTGTAAAAAGCTGGTGTATGTATACTTTCACTTAACATATCATGAGCACTTTTTCATCTCATTAAGTGTTCTTTGAGGAAAGACATTTCAATTATGTATCATAATTTATTTAAACATTTTCCCACTGTTGAGTATTTTTAACTACTGTAAACAATGTTTCAAAGTATTTTCATGTACATTATTTTTCTTCATCACCATTTCCTTGTAGTACATTTCCTAATGACCCTACTGGGTCAAAGGGCATGGATATGTACAGGCTTCTTGCTCTATATCTCCACATTGACCTTTAGAAAAGTTGCAACAAATTGCAATCTTTCAGACAGTGTAGGAGAGTCAATTTTTATGCACTTTCTTCTCCTATATCATCAATTTCACTAAAAATTACTTTGCTAAATTGATTGCAAAAATGGCATGCTATTGTTTTCAATTTGCCCTTTGCGGTATATTGATGTAGTAGATTCTCTTTCAATAAATTGTGGGTTTCATCTTTTTTTCTTTATTAGCAGGTTATGGGTTTAAAGAATAATCATGCATAAGTATAGGATTCCCATATTATTAACACCTTGCATTGGTGTGGAACATTTGTTTCAATTGATGCTAGCACATTTTTATGATTTTACTATTAACTATAGTCCATGGTTTATCTTAAGGTTCGCTGTGTAGCACAATTCCATGGATTAAAAAAAATTATTTCTGTTACAATATGTATAATCAAACATTTCCCCTTTAATCAATTCAGATACATATTTCAATGCTATTAATTATGTTCACAATGTCATGCTAACATCACCACTGTCCATTACCAAAACATTTATGGAATCTATGTTCTGTCTTTATAAATTTTCTTATTCTAGCTATTTCATATAAATGATATTATACAATATCTTTCCTTTTGTTCTGACTTGTTTCATGCAACATGACATCTTCAAGGTTCATCCATGTTGTTGCATGTATCAGGACTTCATTCCTGTTTGTAGCTGAATAATATTCCACTGGAGGTATAGACCACATTTTATTTATCCATTCATCTATTACTAGACACTTGGGTTGCTTCCATCTTTTGGCAATAAGATGAATGAATAATACTGATAAGAACTGTGGTGTGTACATATTTGTTTGGATCCCTGCTTTCAGTTCTTAGGGTATATACCAAGAAATGGGATTGCCAGGTCATATGGTAGTTCTATTCTTACTTTTCTGAGGAATGCCCAAGCTGTCTTCCACAGTGACTGCACTATTTTACATTCCCATAAGCAATGACTGAGTGTTCCTATTTCTCCATATCCTCTTCAATACTTGTTATTTTCTGCTTTTGAAAATAGCTACCATTCTAATGGGTATGAAATGGGATCTCATAGTGGCTTTGATTTGCATTTCCCTGATGGCTGATGATGTTAAGCATCTTTTCATGTGCTTTCTGGTGATTTGTATATATTCTTTGGAGAAATGTCTATTTAAGTCTATTGCACATTTATTATTTGGGTTGCTTGTCTTTTTGTTGTTAAGTTGAAGGATTTCTTTTAATATTCTGGATTTTAAACCTTTATCAGTTATGTGGTTTCCAAATATTTTCTCCCATTCTGTAGGGTATTTTTCTACTTTTTTCATGAAGGTCCTTGAGGCTCAAAAGTTATTAATTTTGATGAGGCCCAAATTATCTATTTTTTTTCCTTTTGTTGCTTATGCTTTGGGTGTAAAGTCTAAGAAGCCATTGCCTATCACAAGATTTTGAAGATGCTTTCTGTGATTTATTCTAAAAGTTCATTAGTTATGGCTCTTATATTTAGGTCTTTGATCAATTTTGAGTTTATTTTTGTATAAGGCATGAGGTTGGGGTCCTGCTACTTTTTTTTTTTCCAAATGGAGATTCAATTTTCCCATCATCATTTGTTGAAGAGACTGTTTTACCCCAATGGAGTGGTTGTTGCCATCTTGTCAAATATCAGCTGGTTATAAATATAAGGGTTGATTTCTGAGCTCTCAGTTTGATTCCACTGGTCTATATGTCTGTTCTTATACCAGTACCATATTGTTTTGATTAATGTGGATTTGTAATAAGTTTTAAGATCAGAAATTGTGAGTCCTCCAACTTCATTCCTTTTTCAAGATGGCTTTAGGTATTCAGGACACTTTGCCTTTCCATAGAAATTTGATGATTGGCTTTTTCATTGCTGGAAAGAAGGCTGTTGGAATTTTGATTGGGATTGCACTAAATCTATAAATTGCTTTGGGTGGGATTGATACCTTAATGATGTTCAGTATTTCAACCTATGTACACGGACAGTCCTTCCATTTATTTAAGTATCCTTTGCTTTCTTTCAGCAACTTTTTTTGGCTTTCTGTGTATAAGTCCTTTACATCATTTGCTCTATTTATTCCTGGATATTTGATTATTTTGGTTGCTATTGTGAATGGAATTTTTTTCTTGATCTATTTTCCAATTGTTCATTATTTCTCTATACAAACATTACTTAATTTTGCATTTTGATCTTGTACTCCATCACTTGGCTGAATTCATTTATTAACACTAGGAGTTTTGTTGTGAATTTCACATTTTCAATTTGGGTGCCTTTTATTTCTTTTTCTTGCCTAATTGCTCTGGGAAAAGCTTTCTAGTACAATGTTGAATAACAGTGGTGACTGTGGGCATCCTTTTCTTTTTCCTGACCTTAGAGGGAAATCTTTCTTTCTTTCAGAATTAAGTAGGATGTTAGCTGTGGGCTTTTCGTATATGCCCTTTATCATTCTAAGGAAGTTTCCTTCTATTCCAAGTATTTGAAATGTTTTTATTAAGAAGGGGTGCTAGATTTTGTTAAATGCCTTCTCTGTATCAATGGAGATGATAGTGTGGTTTTCATCCTTCATTGTGTTAATGTGGTATATTACATTAATTGATTTTCTTGTGTCCAACCAACCTTGCATACCAGGGATAAATCCTACCTAATTATGGTGTATAATTATTTTAATATGCTGTTTGATTTGGTTTGCTACTGTTTTGTTGAGGATTTTGCATCTATATTCATAAAAAATATTGGTCTGTAGTTTCCTTTCTTATGGTATCTTTACCTGGCTTTGGTATGAGGGTGATGCTGGCCTCATAGAATGAATTGGGGAGTACTTCCTCCTCTTTAGTAGTTTGGAAGAGTTTGAGCAGAATTAATGTTATGTCTTCTTGGAGTGTTTGGTAGAGAGGGCTAATATTGCACACCTCACAGCAAATGACTTGAAATCTTCTTTGAATATCTATCTTACCTCCAAGCTCTTCTCTCTCTTCTTTCTCTTATTTCACTGTCTAAGTCCTTCTTTTTAGTTCTTTGAACATGTTATGCTCATTCTCATAAAGTTCTCCACAGTCCTTGAATATCCCTTTATTACATCAACTAGCTAGTGATCCTAATTTTTTAACTAGCCATGGTCTTCGTGAGTCTTATCTCCCACATTTCCCCAAGGGACTTATCAATATATTTTCCCACTAGAGGGGAGTGATTCTTATGTAGCAGCTATTAAAAGAACAAACATTTCTCCACATTTTTTTGGAAACATTATGTAAAATTATTGATAAAATTAAAAATGATATATTTCAGGTCAGGCTTCCAATTTGTGTGGAGGAAGTTTATTGGTGGGTGTCCTCAGGATCAGCATGAGATCAGTGGAGGAAGCAGGATTGGCCAGATGGAGGAATGAGCGGTGATGCAGTCACAACGGAGACCTCAGCAGACCCTGAGGGGTGCTCTGAAGCTGGCAGGGTCCTTCTGAGTTGCCTAAATTGAGGAAAGGAGGCCAGACATTTGAATTCCCTTCCCCATGTATTAGTCCTTGATGTGACTGCCCCCAGGGAATTGGCATAACTTTGGGTATGGTAGTTCCTTTTCACCGAGGAAATTTATGGGGAGGAACTCCATTATGAACCTTCAGGAACCAATACTCTCAGCAACTGGCAGAGTAATTGCCTTGGCTCTGCAGGGGAATCTGGATGGAGCACACAACATCTACCACTTATACCAAGGAATATTTTCTCAGAAAGTTTGCTATTTTTTTTTCACTTTTTACTTTGAAATAGAGTCAAACTTAAAAATACCTTGACCCAAAGGAGGAAACATTAAATACAAGAGTTTTTAAGGCTAATAGATTTCAAAGTGAGTTGGGAGTTCATTTCAGAAGATACACTTATGCACATCTCAGGTGGATCTCACTAGCTGCCACAGTAAACAAAGCCTCAAATAAGAGCACTTCTGAAGGCTTTAGAAACATCTGGACACTCTGGGCAAGGAACAGAGTCTCATGAAATGAGCACCCCTTCAGTGTGTCTTACCCTGGAATATATGATACTCTGTTTCCCCAATAAAACAGAGTTAGACTCATTTATAGTTTCCCTAAACATGGTTCTTCTGCCCCTTTTATTTGAACCTATAATTAGCATGATACCCATTAAATAAATGTCCCAGCGACTTAAATCTTTATTCATATGCGGGTTGAGTCCTAAATCTCATCAGAGTTGCAGCAAACACCTACCCTCCAGTTTATTGGATTCACCCAGGACAACTAACAAAAGGATGATGATGGACAATGCCCATCCCAAAAAACAGAGAGTACCTACAACTGCTTGCAAGGCATGGGATCTAAGGGCCCTCTCAATCAAGAACATAATGGGCATCACCATCCTAAAATCCTCAAGATTGAGGAATGAAAAATACAAGAGGGTAGTGCAACCATGGACCAAAGTAGACAGTATTATTGTAGTAATAGAAGAACTTGCAACATTGATATAAAGATAGTGGTTACCAGAGGTTCTAAGGGAAGTGGGAGGAAAGAACAGGTGGAACATAAGGCATTTTTAGGGCATTAGAATTGTCCTGCATGATATTGCAATGACAGATACAGGTCATCATACATTTTATCAAAACCTATAAAACTGTACAGTGCAAAGTGTAAACCATAATGTAAACTATAGACCTTGGCTAATAGCAATGCTTCAATATTGGTTCATCAATTATAACAAATGTACCATACTAATGCAAGATGTTCTTAATAGGAGAATATGTGGGACAGGGAGGGGTTGGGTTATATGGGAATCCCCTATACTTCCTATGTAACTTTACTGTAATCTAAAGCTTCTCTAAAAATAAAGTGAATAAAAAAGCAAAAAATTTCAAATTTAAAGGACAGTTGCCAAAATAAAGAAACCCCCTACAGAGAACTCTAACATATACTTATCCACCCGACACCCAGATCCATCAATTTTAACATTTTGCCACCATGTTATTATGTCTGTCTGTCTGTCTCTCTCAATCTATACATCTACAGGCATACCACTTTTTATTTTATTGAGCTTTACTTTATTGTGCTTCACAGATATTGTGTTTCTTTTACAAATTGACGGTTCATGGCAACTTTGTGTCGAGTAAGCTTTTCAGTGCCATTTTTCCAATAGCATGTGCTCTTTTCATGTCTCTATGTCAAATTTTGGTTATTCTCACAGTATTTCAGACTTTTCCATTATTACTGTATCTGTTATGGTTATCTGTGACCTTTGATGTTATTTTTCTTGTTGTTTTGGGGCACCACGAATAGTGCCTATGTAAGACAGTGAACTTAATTAATAAATATTGTGTGAGTTCTGACTGTTCCACTGTAATAACTGTTATCCTGTATGTACAGTGGTAATTTCTTCCATTTCTTCCTCAGTCTCTTACTTGTTTTTTCATTATGTCTTCAAGGAAGTTTTAGGTCATGGTAAAGTCACATATAGAATATGGGGGACTCCCATATACTTGACATCCTCTCCCTTTCCCCCCTTCCCTATTAATGATCTTTTTATATGTGAGTGGTTCATTTGTTACAACTGATGTACAAATACTGAGACACAGCTACTAACCATGGTCAGTAGTTTATATTATGATTTACATTTTAGACCATACACTTTTATAAATTTTTGGTGAAATTTAACATGGCCTGTATCCATCATTGCAAGATCATGCAGAACCCTTCCATTGCCCCCTAACTACCTACTCTTCCATCTATTCTATTCTTTTCTCTCCCTCCCCTTGGGGTCCACAGAAACCACCAGCCTTCACTCCTTGAAGGCCAAGATTCATAGATACTTGCAACAATACTGAGGACCTGACACACTAGTCTGTCCTCCCCTATTAGGAACCATACATGCTCTCGAGAGACACCTTCCCCTCTGTTTGAGAACAGGATGAGAGTACATTACCTTCCCACTCATTATATGGGTCTCCACCCAACTAGTGTCCTTTCTTCACAGCCTGCAGAACTCACTCTAGCATCTCTTGTAAAGCCAGTTTATTGATGAAGAAGTCCCTCAGCTTTTGTTTATCTGGGAATGTCTTAAACTCTCCCTCATTTTTGAAAGACAATTTTGCCAGTCATAGAATCTTGACTGGCAGTTTTTTTGTTTTCAGCACCTTAAGTATGTCTTCCCACTGCCTCCTTGCCTTGATGGTTTCTGATGAAAAATCAGCACTTAGTCATATTGAGGTTCTGTTTTATATGATACATTGCTTCTCTCTTGCAGCTTTCAGAATTCTCACTTTATCATTGGCCTTTGATAGTTTGATTATAACATAATGTGGTATGTGCTTATTTGGGTTTATTTTGTTTGTAATTCATTAAATGTCTTGGATGTGTTTATTTATATTTTTTTTTGTTAAACTTGGGAAGTTTTCAGTCCTTATTTCTTTGAACGTTCTCTCCCTTTCTCTCTTTCATCTCCTTCTAGGAGTCCGCATATACTGGCATGATTGATGGTGCCCCACAAGTTTCTCAGGCACTGTTCACTTTTCTTCATTCTTTCTTCCTTCTTTACCTAAGACTGGATGATTTCAATTGTCTTATCTTCAGACTTACTGTTTCTTCCTTCAGCCAGCTCCAATCTGCTTTTGAACCCCTCCAGTTCACCAATTAGTGAATTTTAAATTTCTGTTGCTATAGTCTTCAGCTATGTTTGATTCCTCTTCATAATTTCCAGCTCTCTACTGATATTTTCTTTGTCATCTTCTATCATTTTTCTGATTTCCCTTAGTTTTTTGCCCATGTATTCTTGTTTTCATTTTTTTGTTTCTTTGTTCCTTTAGCTCTTTATTATATTTAGGACCATTTTTTAAATGTCTTTGTCTGGAACATCCTAGGTCTGAGCCTCCTCATTTATGGTTTCTAATGCTTTAATCTTCCTTTGCCTGGGCCATCACCTCCTGTTTGTATGCTTTGTAACATTTGTTGAAACTTGGACATTTTGATATTTAATGTGTTATCTTGCTGGAATTGAGACTCTGAAGTGTCTGTTCTTTAAAATTGTATCTATCTTGTGTTATGACCAAGCTTTCTTTGAATGAAAGGAGCTAACACACACAAAAAATAAAACAGAAGAAAGAAAAAAGAAAACACCTTTCTCAGTCTTTGCAGATTGACCTGTGGGAGCACTCTTCTT